>NW_006442508.1:10825835-10837720 GCF_000325575.1 Pteropus alecto | reverse complement strand
TCAGGCCATGGAGAGGGAGAACTAGGCTCTTGAAAGGAAGAGTATCAAATAATTTGAAGATGTATTTGAAAACCACCACAATCATCATGGAGCTTTTGAAATGATTTAATGAAAGATACAACATAAATCTTTTAGTATATTGCTAGGCACAGACAAGTGCTCTTTAGTGTTAGCTACTACCTGCTACTCAGTTTCATTAAATTATAGGTGACTTCTACTTTACTAGGAATGTGGGAGTCCAACTGTAATGCCTCCCTTTTTTACTCCCCCAACTACATTAGGTTTTACTATATATGGTCATAGAATCTGTTCATCAAAGCTTTTCAGACAGCGCTTAGGAATATATCTCCCTACTAATGCTGTCCTAGCTGGGATCTACTTGAATCTCTGTTTGATCCTTCTCTTTTGAACACCTACATTTTGCAAATTATACTACAGGAAACTTTCAGTTATATACCTCATCCACGATATTTGCCATCTATATCTTTTATGAAGTGTCCATTCAGATTTTTTACCCATATTTAAGTGGGTTTTGAGAATTCTTTATGTATTTTGGGTAAATGTTTATCAGATGTCCTGTATGTATTCTCCCAGTCTATGTTTTCTCCCAGTCGGCTCATGGAGATTACTGTTTGCATCCCAAGTGTCTAGACTCAAAGCTTGTGGCACATAGCGGTCACTTAGTACTTAAAACATTTTTTAAATTAAGATATAATTTATATGCAGTAAAACTTACCCTTTTAATATGTAGTTCTGAGTTTTGACAAATGCATACCTTCATGTAACCACTACCACAATCAAGAATGCATTACTTCAAAAAATATTCCATGTTATTTTGTAGTACTTGTTCCTCCTACCTCTAACCTCCAGGCAACCACCGGTTTATTTTTTGTCCTTCTAGTTTTACTTTTCCCAGAAAGTCATATAAATGACATCATACAGTATGTAGCCTTTGAATCTCGCTTCTCTTACTGAGCAGAATGTGTTTGAGATTCAGCTATATTTTTGTTGCTGAGTATTATACTGTGTGGATGTACCACAGTCTGTTTATCCATTCACATTTGGGTTATTTCCAGTTTTGGTAATTATGAATAATTGCAATAAGCATTTATCAATGGGATTTTGTGTGAATAACAAATTTTTATTTCACTTGGGTCAGTACCTAGAAGGGGGAGGTTGTATGGTAAGTGTAGGTTTAATTTATAAGAAATGGCTAAAGTATTATCCAAAGTAATTGAATTACTTTTCATTCCTACTATTAGTGTATGAGAGGTCCAGTTGCTCCACATCCTTGTCAGCACTTGGTATTGTCAGTTCAAAAAAATTTTTTTTTAAGTAATAAATAATAGCCATCCTGACAGGTATGAGGTGATATTTCATTGTGGTTTTATTTGCATTTCTTTGATGACTAATGATATTGAACACCTTTTCATGTACCCGTTGGCCATTTGTATGTCTTCTTTTGAGAAAGCTATTTAGATACTTTGCCCATTTTTCATTTGGGTTATTTTTGTTCATGTATTGTTTTCCTGATTTCATTGAATTATCTGTGTTTTTTGTAGCTCTCTGAGCTTTTCTTTTAAAAATTGCTTTGGATTCTTTGTCAGAGATCTTGTAGATTTCCATTTCTCTTGTGTCAGTCACTGTAAATTTATCATGTTCTTTTGGTGGTGTCATCTTCCCCTGATTTTTCATGTTCTTTGTATCTTACATTGGTGTCCTCACATTTAAAGAAGTAGCAACCACTTTCATACTTTGTGGAGTGACTTCTGTAGCGAAAGATCTTCACTTGTAAGTGGGTGTGAGGGACCAGGCTCCTGGGCTGTACTGTTGTGTCTAGTGTGATGCTGGGTCCAGCATCATGTGGGGATGCCAGTTCCGGGCACCAGCTCCAAGGCTGTACAGGGGCACCAGATACAAGGTGTGCATGTGCAGTGTTGCCAGTGCTGGAGGAGTGTATGTAGGCACTGGTTACAGAGGGACACAGTGGCATGGGCTCTGGGAGTCTCCAGAAGCTGTGGTCTACACCAGTGAAAAATTTCTTTTATTTTACCTATTTAGTTATGGAGTGGTATTTCATTGTGGTTTTAATTTGCATTTCTCTAGGAATTAATAATGGTGTCTCTTTATGAGCTTATTTGCCATCTATATCTTTTATGAAGTGTCCATTCAGATTTTTTACCCATATTTAAGTGGGTTTTGAGAATTCTTTATGTATTTTGGATAAATGTTTATCAGATGTCCTGTATGTTTTCTCCCAGTCTAGTTTGTTTTTTCATTCTCTTAACATAGTGTTTTTTGAAGAGAAATTCTTAACTTTAATAAGGTCCAGTTTATCATTTTTTTTCTTTTATGGATCTTCCTTCTGATGTTATATCTAAGAAATCTTTGCCCAACCCAAGGTCACAAGATTTTCTTCTGGAATTGAACTAAACTGAAAAGAATTTTTTATTACCCTGTGAGTCCTGGGGTTACTCCACCATGTAGGACATGTCTCTTCACCATCCCTAAGGAGACCACTGGTGACCTTCGCTCTATAGATTTTGAGCACCCCTACTTCCACCTGGGTTATTCTGGCCACATCAAGTCAGGGCCTCTTGCCCTATCTTCTCATCCATATCAACAGTTTGGGAAGAGCAGTCTGTTACTAAGAACACAAGCTCTGGAGTTTGACCTCTTTTGTTCAAACCCTGGATCTGCCACTTATTAGCTGAGTAGTTCTGGCCTACTAACTTAAACTCTCTGTGGTTCAATTTTGTCATCTACAAAATGTGGGTATAATAGCACTCGCTTCACTGTGAAGATTATGTGAGTTAATAGGTGTAAAATTCTTAGAATAGCATCCTTCACAAGGTAAAAAAGCTCAATAAACATTGGCTGTTGCTAATATTAGAATATCATGAACATCTTCTTTGCACTGTGCATTTACCACATTATATTATCTTAATTGTCACAATAACCCTGGATGTAGATGTATCCACATTCAGCAGAAAAGGAATCTGAGGCTCAGTGACACTGAGTAATTTGCCTGAGGATGGCCATGATGAGATTTGAACCCAGGTCTGTCAAAGCCTCTCTTCATTGCAGCATGATTCACTGTTTCCTTGATAGTAAAGCCCTTTACAGTACTTTTAAAAAACAAGGTACCTACTAAGTGGTTATTTTACACAAGTGATTACTATTCAGTTTCTGCTTTACATTGCTGAAATTTAAATCTGAGCTGAACATGGAGCCCAAGTACAGAGAGCACCAAATATAAATTGTCATGATATAGGCTAAAGAATTGTCCAGTGACATCTAAATCTCATCTTTTAATTTGTTTCCCAACAGGCTGTTATAACGGGTTAATTTATGTTCTGAAAAGTCATAATGGAGAAAAATACTGGATGTTTACTACTGAGAATGCTGTCAAAAGCTCAGCAACCGTGGATCCAACCACAGGACTCCTTTACATTGGATCTCATGACCAGCATGCATATGCTTTGGATATTTATGTAAGAATTTAGTAGAAGAGCCTGAAACTGTCAGGTGCTCTTGACCAGGGGAGCACATGTTAATGACTTTCCAAGTTTAGCATTGTGGTCTGGGAAAATAAGGAACTAATTAACATAAGGAACTTAGAATTACCGTCTTGACAAAAAAAAAAAAAGTCACAAAGGAAAATATCAATAAGACCTGATTACATAAAATAAAAAGTGGAATTACAAAAATAAAAAATAAATTGGAGGAAAATTTGAAACAAATGCGACAGAGTTAAAACTCATAAGTATAAATGAAAATAGCAACCACAAGTTAATAAAAATATAAAGATCCAGGTAGAAAAATAAGGGATGTAAATGCTTAAGACCTCAAAGAAGAAGTGGCTAGTAAATGCATTTCAATGTTTCATACTTTTTAGTCCTCTTTCTGCCATCTTTCCATGCCGCTATAATAGTGCGCATGAACATCCTGGCTGATGCACTCAAGAGCATTAACAATGTTGAAAAGAGAGGCAAATGCCAGATTCTTATTAGGCCATGCTCCAAAGTCATCGTCCGGTTTCTATGATGATGAAGCATAGTTACATTGGCGAATTTTAAATCATTGATGATCACAGAGCTGGGAAAATTGTTGTGAACCTCACAGGCAGGTTAAACAAGTGTGGAGTGATCAGCTCCAGATTCGATGTGCAACTCAAAGATCTAGGAAAATGGCAGAACCACCTGCTCCCATCTTATAAGTTTGATTTCATTGTACTGACAACTTCAGCAGGCATCATGGACCATGAAGAAACAAGACGAAAGCACACAGGAGGGAAAATTCTTTTTCTAAGGATGTAATACATATGTTCAAATAAAATGCCTCAATGGAAAAAATAAAAATAAATGTTTCATACTTATAATAATCAGGAATGAAAATTAAAAACTTCAAGAGGAAAGAATGATATCAGATTAGAATGAGAACACTAAATGCTGCGGAGAGTTTTGGGAGGTTGTAACTAATAAAGCCTCTGAGGAAAAGTTTGGCCATTGGTAACAATTTCAGATCCTTTGATTCGGTAAAATTCTTCTAGGACTCTATCCTGACAAAAAAATCGGAAACATGGACAAATATATGCACCAAGATGTCTATTTTCTAAGTTGTTTAACTTAGTAATATTTAAAGAGATTTAGCAAATAAACGAGCTAAATTTGATACCAAGTATATATTCAGAATGATCTCAACTATATTAAACTATGTGTGTGTGTACCAAGGAAAAATGCTAAAATGTTAACAGTCGTTATCTCTGGGCGGTGGCCTGTCTTCTTTATACTAACTTGATTCTGCACAGTGAACATGTATTTTTATATTATTACTTGTATATTCAAAATGAAAACTTACTAAATAGATATAACATACGAGGGATAGAATATGTGAATTTGTTAACCACCAACAGAAACCAATTAATTTGCTTTCTTATTTTCAGAAAAAGAAGTGTGTTTGGAAGTTAAAATGTGGAGGAACTATCTTTTCTTCACCTTGTTTGAGCTTGATTCCACATCACTTGTATTTTGCTACTCTGGGAGGACTTTTACTGGCTGTACATCCAGTAGGCATAAAATAATGTTTATTGATTTTATTACCTATTGTTCTTTATTTTATTTTTGCTTTTAATCCTGAAAAATTGAAGTAGTTTCAGTTAGATATAGTCCTGATATCACTGAGCAAGAACTCATTAAAAATGATTGACGTAAAGTCTAGAAAGATGAGAAAAATCAACTAAGTTTTGTGCACATCTTTTATTATTTTTTTTAAATTGACAGAATTTTCTCAGTCACATTAGAAGTTAAAATGGTTAGAAATTAAAAATTAAGGATAGATCTTAATGTGTGTTATTTCTTTCTTGGTTTTGTTGCAGCTAAGATTTGTTTTAATCTTAGCTTGCATAAATAGCACTGATTAATTTTATAGCTCTGTATATGTGTACTAGCTTCATTTATAATGTCAGCATGTCATTATAGCATTTTCTGATGTTGATAGCTTTTCCTCCAGGACATTTATGAGTTTGTTTTTTAATAAAGGATAATTGATTAGAATGATTGAAATGCTATTGATTGCCTTTTGCCCATGACAGGCCACTGGGAATAGAGTTTGGAAACATTCCTGTGGGAAACCACTCTTCTCCTCTCCACGGTGTTGCCTACAGTTCGTTTGTATTGGCTGTGTAGATGGGAATTTACTTTGCTTCACTCATTTTGGAGAACAGGTAAAAATTTTTAGTTCTGTTTTATATATCTTTCTCAAAGGCACAGTAGTTGGTGACAAATGAAGTAAAATTTTAAACATCATTATTCAACTCGTTTTGAAAACTAGTTCTGTTTTAATTGTGAAGCCATGGGTTTCTTAATTTGTAAATGATGCTGTAGTAGATTTAAATGATTCTATCCAAACACTGATATTTTTGTCATTTCCCCTTCCCCAATTAAAAAAAAATTTACCAGTCTTACAGCCATGCTACCCTGAACAAGCCGGATCCCATCTGATTTCGGAAGCTTAGCAGGATCGGGCCTGGTTAGTACTTGGATGGGAGACCACCTAGGAAGACCAGGTGCTGTAGGCATAAAAATTAAAAAATAAGGGATTGTAAGCTGACAAAGTCCTTGCTATCTGAGGTCAACCAAGGGTTGCCTCGCCTAAAAAAAAATTTACCAGTTTTTAGCCAATTTTATTGTAACTTCTACTGAGCTTATGAAAATTTAAAGGAGCCCCGCTTTTCCTATGAAAACAAAAGTCTGTTGTGTAACCCAATTCCATTGTACGGAGGTCCTACCTTCACCTTCATGACTGGCAGGGTAGGCTCCTTCTGGGTTACAGTAGATCTTTTGTTGGGAGCAGAATCTCTACTTCTTTAAGTACCCACAGTTGATTGTCATATATGGCACAACTTCTGTAGCAGTGTTGATTTGGGAGAATTCTTTGTGGACTTGAGAGTGTTACTAGCTCCAACCTAATTAAGCCCGTTGATGGCTAGGGTTGATTCTTTATGCTCTTTAGTCTACGTTCACCCCTCATTGCCTAGCAGTTTCTTTTGCTTTGTGTGACAGTTACTTTTTGACAGAATCTTTTATTTTATTCACTTAATATTTTTATTTACAAAGCAGTTTGAATATATTGTCACCTTTAGATTCCTAAGAAGTGAGAAGAGGCTAAATGCTATTACTCCTATTTGTTTGGATGAATCATAGAAAGATTAAAATGGCTTTGTCCAAGTCAGGGACAGAATTGAGATTATAAGTCGTATTTCATGAATATGCCCACTCTTTATTTTGTTTGTTTTTATAATGCTGTTACTGTGCATTCATAAACACTACCTTAGACTTGTGCCTTTTCTTCCATGTGTCTTTTCCTCAAAATATTGGCCAACAGGTTTGTTTCTAGTCATAGCTTTGAAATCAGCAGATAGTATATATCCATAGGGAAGATGCACATCTCATAGCTTTTTGTTTAAAGCTTTAATTTAAATTATTACACATAAACTCTTCCTTTTAGCCTACTTCCTTCTCCCTACATTAAGAAATTGTAGTTTCTAATAAACAGTACTTAGGATACATTGAAAATGCAATGCAGTTTTGTTTTTGAACTCAGTCTCTGAACATACTAGTAATAACTCGAAAATGGGGTTATATCAGTTTTACTTCATAATATTATGCATAGCAATGACTGATATAATAAGAACATTTGGTATAATTTGTGCTAGATTTTACTTCTGGGACAGAGGTCTAATATGAGGGTGCTACTTTTCAGATAAAGCCAATTTTTTCTGTAGGTAGTTACTATTCAATAGCCTACATCTCTTGAATTTTAATTAAGAATTTCATAAAGCTTTAATATACAGAATGGTTGAAATGAGATGAATGAATTATTTTTGCCTTTATCACCCTTCAGGTTTGGCAATTCTCTACCAATGAACCAATCTTTTCATCCCCATGTACCTCCACATCAGAGCAAGAAATATTTTTTGGTTCCCATGATTGCTTTATCTACTGTTGTAGTATGAAAGGTCATCTCCAATGGAAATTTAAAACTACCTCAAGGGTATATTCAACACCGTTTGCTTTCCATAACCATAATCGTAGCAATGAAATGTTACTGGCAGCAGCATCTACTGATGGGAAACTGTGGATCCTGGAATCTAAGAGTGGACAATTGCAAACTGTGTATGAACTTCCCGGAGAAGTTTTCTCTTCTCCCGTGGTCTGGGAATCAATGCTTATTATTGGATGTAGAAATAATTATGTTTATTGTCTGGATCTATTGGGTGGCAATAAAAAGTAATCAAGTACAGTCTTTATTGGAATACATCTGAGATGTTTGAAAATATTTTACCATTATAGAGCATGTGAATAGTCTTATTTTATAATAAAGATTATATATTTTGCTTTAAGGAACTTGTCTATTACACTTTATTGGAGAACATCTACATTTTTCTTCCTGTAGGAGCAACAAATACTTTTAAAAGGAGTTATAGAATAAAAACAACATATATAGTAGCACTTTCTTTTAATTAGGCTACAGATATTTTACTTTTTCTTTTTCTTTTCTTTTTTTTTTTTTAAATAAAAGACCTCTGACTGAAAAAAGACCAGAATATACTTGGTGGACTTGGTGGGTTAAAAACAGTCTATGATGTAATATACCATTCACTCATATATACTGAGATTCATAACAAAAGGTTTTTAAAGGTAGGATCTATTTATCAAATTAGGTTCCTTATTTAGTATTTCTATTTTAAATTTGGGGTAACATTGGTTAATAACAGTATGTAAATTTCAGGTGTATAACTTTATAATTCGACATCTGTATACTCTATTGTATGCTTACCAACTGAAGTCACCGGATATTTGACCCATATATTTGACCTACTTTACCGTATATTTGACCCACATTACCCTCTTTATCCTCCCTCCACCCTCCTTCCCCTCTGGTAACCACCATTCTATTGTCTATATCTATGAGTTTGTTTGTTTTGTTGTTGCTTTTTGTTTTATATCCCCCATAAGTGAAATAATAAGGTTCTTATCCTTTTCCATCCGACTTATTTCACTTAGCATTATACTCTCAAGATCCATCCAGTGTTTCAAATGGCAATATTTCATCTTTTTATGGCTGAATAGTATTCCATTGTTTATATGTACCACATCTTCTTTAGCCAATCATCAATCAAAAGACACAGGTTGTTTCCATGTCTTGGCTATTGTGAATAATACTACAATGAGCACAGGGATACAAAAATCTTTACAAATAAATTTTAAACTTTTCAGGTGGATACCCAGAAGAAGGATTGCTGGGTCATATGGTAATTCTATTCTTGATTCTTTGAGGAACCACCATACTGTTTTTCATAGTGGCTGTACCAATTTACATTCCCATCAGCAGTGTGTGCCGGGATTCCCTTTTCTCCACACCTCTCCAACACTTATTTCTTGTCTTATTGATAATAGCCATTCTAACAGGTAGGAGGTAGTATCTCATTGTGGTGTTGATTTATATTCCTCTTATAGCTAGTAAGGTTGAGCATCTTTTCATATATCTGTTAGTTATCTGTATGTCTTCCTTGGAAAAGTGTCTTCAGTTCTTCTGCCACGTTTTAATTGAATTGTGTTTTTACTGTTGAGTTGTATGAGTTTTTCATGTTTTGGATTTTAGTCCCTTATTGGAGGTATCATTTGAAAGTATCTTCTCCCATTTGGTTGTTTACCTTTTGTTGATGGTTTCTTTTGCTGTTCAGAAGCTTTTTAGTTTGATGTAGTTTCATTTATTTTTGTTTTTTATTTCCCTTGCCTTTGGGGTTAAGTTCATAAAAACCCCTCTGAGACCAAGGTCCATATGTTTAGTACCTGTTTTCTTCTATGTATTTTGTTTTTTAGGTCTTTCATCTATTTGAGATTTTGTGTATGGTGTCAGCATACTGGTTTCATCCTTTTGCATGTGCCTTTCCAGTTTTCCCAACACCATTCATTGAAGAAACTTCCCTTTCTCCATTGTATGTTTTTGATTCCTTTGTTGAAAATTAGTTGCCTATGTATGTGTGGGTTTATTTCTGGGCTCTCAATTCTATTCCATTAGTTTGTGTATCTGTTTTTCTGACAATATCATACTGTTTTGATTACTGTAACTTTATAGCATAGTTCAAAGTCAGGGAGTGTGATACCTCTGGCGTTTTTTTGTTTTTGTTTTTTTTCCTTCCCTCAGGATTGCTTTGGCTGTTCAGGGTCTTTTGTGGTTCCATACAAATTTAAGGATTTTTTGTTCTATTTCTGTGAAAAATGACACTGAGATTTTAATTGGGATTGCTTTAGGTACTATGGCCATTCAAACAACGTTAATTCTTCTAATCTACGAACAAGGAAAATTTTTCCATTTCTTTGTGTCTTCTTATTCTTTTTTTTTTAACTTTTTTTCCCAACTTTATATAATTGGCATAAAACATTGTGTTAAATATACAACATGATGATTTGTTATACATATATACTGCAAAATAACTACCTTAATAAAGTTAGTTAACACATTCATCACCTCACATGATTACCTTTTTTGGGGTATGTGTGCAATTGAAAATATTTAGTATCTACTTGCTTAGCAACTTTCAAGAATACAATAGAGTATTGTTAAATATAGTCACCATGCTTGTATGTTAAAAGGTCCCCAGAAGTATTCATCTTATAACTGGAAGTTTGTACAGTTTGATCACTATTATCCATTTCCCCCACCCACCCCCCTCCCCTGGCAACCACTAATCTATTATGTTTCTATGGGTTTGACTTTGAAATTTTTTCAGATTTATATATTAGATCATACAGTATTTGTCTTTCTCTGACTTATTTCACTATATGAGTTTGTTTGTTGCTTTTGTTTTATAACATTATTAACATAATGACCTCAGTGTTCATCTATGTTGTTGCAAATGTCAAGATATACTTTTCATCGGTGAAAAATTATTAACGTGACATTTTCTTTATCCATTCATCTGTCAACAGAGTCTTACGTTGTTTCCATGTTTGTGAATAATGTTCTAATAAACTTGGGGGTGTAGCTATCTCTTTGAGAATGTGATTTAATTTTATTTGTATATACATATATACAGAAGTAGGATTGCTGAATCATATGGTAGTTTTATTTTTAATTTTATGAGCAACCTCCATACTGTTTTATAGTGGCTGCACCAGTTTACATTCCCACTAGCAGTGCCGAAAGGGTTCTCCTTTCTCCACATCCTCGTAAACAATTACTATTTCTTGTCTTTTTGATAATACTCATTCTTACAGGAGTTAGGTGGTATCCCATTGTGGTTTTAATTTTGCCTTCTCCTAATGATTAGTGATGTTAAACACATTTTCATGTACCTCTTAGCCATTTGCATAACTTTTTTCTTAATTTTTTCTTATGGTGACATTGGCTAACAAAATCCAATAAGTTTCAGCTATACATTTTAACAGTGAAGCATATATATATTTACACTGTGGTGTAACTATGTGGAGGTGAACACACTTCCCATAGTTAGATTTCTTTCTGTCACCACATATTTGACCCCTTTTACCCTATCTACCTACCCCTTCCCTACCCTCTGGTAACCACAAGTCTATTGTCCATGTCCATTAGTCTCTGTTTGTTTGTCCTGTTCATTTGTTGCTTTTAGGTTTATATCCCACATATAAGGGATAGCATGTGATTTTCAACTTTTTCTGTCTGGCTTATTTCGCTTAGCATAATTATCTCGAGGTCCATCCATGTTGTCGCAAATGGCAGTATTTCATCTCTTCTTATGGCTGAATAATATTCCACTGTATATATGTACCACAGCTTCTTTAGCCAATCATCTATTGTAGGACACTTCGATTGCTTCCATGTACTGGACATCTTTTTGGATGTGGGTTTTCAAGTCTTTGGGGCAAATACCCAGTTATACCGGATTGCTGGGTCATATGGTAGATCAATTCTTAGTTTTTTGAAGAACCTCCATACTGTTTTCCACTGTGGCTGTACCAATTTGCAGTCCCACCAGCAGTGTATGAGGGTTCCTTTTTCTCTACATCCTCTCCAACACTTGTTATTACTTGTCCTGTTGATAACAGCTATTCTAACAGGTGTGAGATGGTATCTCATTGTGGTTTTGATTCATATTTCCCTAATAGCTAGTGATGATGAGCATCTTTTCATATGTTTGTTGGCCATTTGTATATTTTCTTGGGAGAAGTGTCTATTCAGGTTCTCTGCCCAATTTTTGATTGGATCATTTGGTTTTTTTTTTTTTTTTTTTATTTCAAGTTAGTATTCCCTTTTCTCATATTCGGTTTCTTAATCTTTACTTTACCAAAACAAAAGCTTTATATTGTCCACTTCTATCAGACAGTGTCCTAATTGTCCCA
>NW_006442508.1:10814455-10823108 GCF_000325575.1 Pteropus alecto | reverse complement strand
TCCTGAAATTGTTAATATGATTTGTTTCAGAACTCATTGAGTTTTTTCAGAAGTACCATCCTGAATTCTCTGTCATTTAAGTCGCATATTTCTATGTCTGTAAGCTTATTTTCTGGAGATTGTTCTCTTTCTTTCTGAGATGCCTTGTCACCTTGGTTGTTCGTGGTGTTTAATGGACTATTTCTCCACCTGGGCATTAATGGAAGTATATTCTGCTTTTTTTTCAGAAAAAAGATTTATTATATAAATCAAAAGGCCTCTCTTGAGCCTATTGCAAAAAAGGTGTTTTTCTTTTGGTTTCCAGTAGGTGGCATCTAAGCCTCTTGGATCCCTGCTTTATAGAAAGCCTTAATAATGCCGTTTTTTTTCTTACAGATGTTTAATCACGCTCGCTACCCTGAGTCTCAGTCCCTGTCAGTGTTAGTGACAGCTTTGATGGCATTTGCTCTGATTCCCCTGGGGCTCCATGGTGTTTGGTCTTGGAAGATATGGAGGGAGGGGTCCTCTGTGTTGGGGGATAGGGGCTGTGGCTCAGCCTCGGTTTTGCAACCGCGGCTGTTAAAAATCAACTGTTTCTCTGCCATCCCCATTTCTCTGCCATATCCACTTCTCTGCTCTGTCTCCTGATGCCTAGACACTGCCGCTGGCCACGTGGATCTCACAGCTCTCCTAGGCAGGACCATTCAGGGAACCCACTGAACCTTCTCCCCTCCCCCTCCTCTTACAGGGAGCTGTGGCGGCTGCGAGAGGAAGCTTCATTTTTTCTCCCAGTCCACCACCTGACACCCGGGGTTTTGGCCTGTGGTAGCTCTTATGCGCAGATCCTACACTCAGATGTGCTGGTGTGCAGTTTGGGTGATTTTTTTTGTTGTTGAATTTTAGATGTTCAGCTTATTGTTTCAAGAGAAGAGATCTGGGGACGTCTCTCACTCCGCCATTTTTCTGACCTCTTGTGTCTTCTTGAATTCTTTCAATAATGTCTTGTCCTTTTCAGTGTACAGGTCTTTTGTGTCCTTTGCTAAGTTTATTCCTAGGTATTTTATTTTATTATATATACACCCATGGGTGTATACAGATATATACATATATACACCAATATATATATATATACATATATATATATAGCATTGTGTGTTCACAGCACATAGTTAGATTTCTTTCTGTCATCTCTTGAATTCTCTGTTATTTAATTTTTAGTATATAGAAATGCAACAGATTTTTGGATATTGATTTTGTAACCTGCAACTTTACAGTGTTTGTCTTTTGTGTCTAATAGTCTTTTGGTGGAGTCTTTAGGGTTTTTTATAGAGAGAATCATGTCATCTACAAATAGTGACAGTTTTACTTCTTCATTCCCAGTTTAGGTGCCTTTAATTTCTTTACTTGCCTCATTGCTCTGGCTGGGACTTCCAGTACTAGGTTGAATAACGGTAGCGAGAGTGGGCATCCTTGTTTTGTTCCTGATCTTGGAAAGCTTCCAGTTTTTCACCATTGAGCATGATATTAGCTGAAGGTTTGTCATATACGGCTTTTATGTGTTGAGATACTTTCCTGCTATACCCATTTTATTGAGTGTTTTAATCATAAATGCATGTTATATCTTGTCAAATGCTTTTTCTGCCTCTTTTGATATGATCATATGATTTTTTATCTTTTACTTTTTTCATGTGGTGTATTACATTGATTGATTTCTGGATGTTAACTATCCTTGAGGCCCTGGAATGAACCTCACTTGATTGTGATGTATTATCTTTTCAATATATTGTTGTATTCTATTTCCTAGTATTTTGTTTAGGATTTTTGCATCTATATTCATCAGCAATATTTTTCTATTTTTAAAAATTCTCTATTTTACTTCTGCCAAGTTTTTTATTATTTCCTTCCTTCTGCTTACTTCAAGTTTTGTTTATTCTTTTTCTAGTTTCTTTGATGTAAAGTTAGATTATTTGGGATTTTTCGTGTTTCTTGAGGTAGGCCTGTGTACCTATGAACTTCTCAAAATTGCTTTTGCTGCATTCCATAAATCTTGGAAAGTTATGTTTTCATTTTCATTTGTCTCAAGGAAGTTTTTGACTTTCTGTCTGATTTCCTTTGATCTATTGGTTGTTTAGTAGCAAGTTATTTAATCTGTTTCTGTTATTTCCAGTTTTATTCCTGTAGTTAATTTCTAGTTTTATGCCATTTTGGTCAGAAAGTATGATTGATATAATTTCAATATTCTTGAATTTTTGTGGCCCAATATGGTCTGTCCTGGAAAATGTTTCAGGTGCACTTGAGAAAAATGTGTAATCTCCAGAAATATATAAATGTCTATTTAGTTGATCTGGTCTTATGTAGCATATAGGCTATTATTTCTTTATTAATTTTCTGCCTGGATCGTCTATCCATTGAGGCACGTGGGGTATTAAAGTCCCCAACTATTATTGTATTACTGTTAATTTCTCCCTTTATGTCTGTTAATATTTGTTTCATATAGTTGGGTGCTCCCAACTACATTGTTACAACCTCTTCCTGAGTTACATCCTCTTCTTGGATTGTGCTTCTTTGCCTCTTTTACATTCGTTTTAAAATCTATTTTGTCTGGTATGAGTATTGCTACACCAGCTTTCTTTCCATTTCTATTTACATGGATATCTTTTTTTTTTTTTTATCAACCCTTCACTTTCAGTCTGTGTTTCTTTCAATTTAAAGTGAGTCTCTCATAGGCAGCATATAAATGGGTCTTGTTTTTTTCCCCCATTTTGCTACCCTGTGTCCTTTGATTGAAGCACTTAATCCATTTACATTTAAAGTAATTATTGATAGGTATTTGCTTATTGCCATTTTGTTAATTTTTTGGTTGTTTTTGTCGTTCTCTGTTCATTTCTTCTCTTGATCTCTTTCCTCTTAACTTGCTGGTTTTCTTTAGTGTTTGGTTTGGGTTCCTTTCTGTTTATTTATTGGTAGGTTTTTGTTTTGTGGTTACCATGAGGTTTATATATATCATCTATATCTATGGCAGTCTATTTTAAGCTGATAGGCATGTAAGTTTGAACACATTCTAAAAGCACTGCATTTTCACTGCCCCCCCCTTCGTTTTTCACATCATATTGTCTACTTTGTTTTGTGTATTCCCTATTTAGTTATAGCTAATTTTGCTACTTTTGTCTTCTAACCTTCATATTAACTTTTTAGTGGTTGATTCACCGTGTTATATATTTGCCTTTAACAGTGAAATTTTTTTCTTTACTGTATTTTCTTATTTCTGGTTATGACCTTTTCTGCATAAAGAAGACCTTTTAACATTTCTATTAAAACTGGTTTAGTGGTGGTGAACTCCTTAAGTTTGTTTTTTCTTGTCTATGAAACTCTATTTTTCCTTCAATTCTGAATGATAACCTTGGTGGGTACAGTATTATAGGTTGTAGGTTTCTTTCAATACTTTAAATATTTCTTGCCACTCCCTTCTAGCCTATAAAGTTGATGCTACAAAATCATCTGATAGTCTTATAGGGTTTCCCTTGTATGACATGTTTTTTCCTTCTTACTACCTTCAAGATTGTTTCTTTATCCTCAACGTTTACCATTTTAATTACAATATGGCTGGTTGTGGGCCTTTTTGGATTAATTTTGTTTGAAATGCCCTGTGTTTCCTGGACCTGGATGTTTGTTTCCTTCCCTAAATTAGGAAAGCCTTCAGACATTATTTCTTCAAATATACTTTCTGCCCCTTTTTCTCTTGTCTCCTGGAATCCCTATAGAGCAAAGATTAGAGCACTTGACGTTGTCTGAGAAGTACCTTATACTTTCCTCATTTTTAAGAATTCTTTTTTCATTTTGCTGTTGTGATTGGGTGATTTTCACTATTCTGTCTTCCAGGTTGCTAATCTGTTCTTCTGCATTAACTAATCTGCTGTCTATTCCTTCGAATGTATTTTTCACTTCAGTTAATGTATTCTTCATCTCTGATGGTTTTTTATTATATTTTCTAGCTCTTTGTTGAAGTTCTCTCTGAGTTCCTCTATTTTCTCAAGTTTGTTGAGCATCTTTATGACCATTTCTTTGAATTCTTTATCAAGAATTTTATTGGAGTGTTTCTCTACAATTTTTTTTTATTCCTTCATTTGGGGCATATATTCTTCTGTCGCTCCATTCTGTTTTTATTTACTGTATTTGTTCCTGTGAGTTAGATGAAATAGCTCTCTCTCCTAGTCTTGAAAAATTAGCCTCTGTGTAGACTTTGTGCTGAATGGTTTCAGCAGGCTGGTTGTAGGGTAGGCACATGTGGTGTCTGATGTGTCACCTGGCCAGAAGGAATTAATTCTAGGTGGGCAGCTTGGTGGGTGTGCGCTTCCTTGCCCTTCTGATCCAGGTGGGGCTGTCCAGTGTGCCTGCAGCACTCACCGTTGCTTTGTCTGTTGCCCAAGCCTGGTCTGGATGGGGCCACTCTGAGTTTAAGCATTGCAGCACCCTACTAGTTCTATACTTACTCCTGACAGGGCAGCCCTGTGTGTACATACCACAGTGCTTTGCTAGTTTTACAGTTTCTCCAGACAGGGAAGCCCTATATGCCTGCACAGCATTGCCACACCAGTTTCTCACCTTCTCCATGCAGGGTAACCTCGCGTGTGGGTACCACAGTGTTTTGCTAGTTCTGTACTCTCTCTGGGCAGGGTAGCCTGCGTGTGCACACAATAAGTGCATGCATTAGTGCCCTGCCATATCCGCTAGATCAATCTCTGAGTGTAGGGCCCCATGTGGGTGGGCTATGGCATCCTCCTGATCCCGCTGGATCTAGCTCTGGGTTAGGGGTGGGGGTGGTGGCTGGGGATGCGCTACAGTGGCCCTGCAGGCCAGCTAGAGAAGCTGGATAGAGATCCCGCCCGCTCTTCAAGTGTGGGGGAATGTAAACAGTAGTGCTCACTAGATCCTCTGGTCCTGGATGGTTCCCTCAGCTCCTGGAGAGCCCTCATGGTTTTCCAACCTTCTCCAGGTGGTCTCTTTTGTTCATAATGCAAAAGCTGTTCAATTGGCCCTCAGTTGTATCTCAGAAGAAATTGCTTTAAATATAGGTATATATGTGATGTACTCTTGGGAGGGAGCAAGCTCAGTATCCTCCTATACCTCCACCTTAGACCCACATCCAAAATAGTATTTATCTTGATTACCGTGTTTTTGCACCCAAGGCAAGTACCTCACTCACATCACTCATTTCGTCCTAGTCCAGTCGTGTGGGTCAGAAGGTCTGGCCTAGAGCCCTAAGCTGTGTTTCTCATGTGGTCTCAGCTCACGCCCGTGCTGCTGTACCATGGCCCACACTTTGATTAAGGAGGTTATAGGATCATACTGTCTGACATAGACCATTAGATTCCAACTTAGGATTGAGAGAAATATTTTATTTGCCCCTATTCATTATTTTTCTCCAAAAATACCTAGTGAAAAATATAATAAGGCACCATATAAAATGCCTTGAAATTTTTCTTAACAAAATCTATGTAAATACGAGATGGCTTGAAATTAGTAAAAACGTCAACTTGAAAAGGAAATTCCATCTGTGCTGAAGATCTTGTGGGTATTTTTTATTGAAAGATCTTTTTCCTTCAGTAATGGACATATACATTTAAACTTTATACAACCAAAATCTCAAAATAATATTAAAATCACACTATGGTATTTTCATGGTTATGTCTCACTTAATTTTATTGTTGGTAAAAATATTGCAAGACACTTGTAACTCTAATGTTTCTGCTTTAAAATAAGCAATTAAACTAAACATCACAAGAAGAGACCATAAATACATACTACAATTTGCTGGTAACTTGCTAAAATGATAATTTAATAGTAATTAATATATAAGAAACAATTGCACTTGAAAAATTTAAAAAGTAAACAAAAAACTCTAGTTTTATATATATATATATATATATATGTCTATGAACAGAGTTTAATCATCTATAACCTTGCCAGAAGTATGTTTGTTTAAAAAAAAAAAAAGCTATGTATTTAACATAGCAATCATTCATTTAAAAAAAAAAAGTCTTGAATTTTTTAATGTTTTTATAGAATTTCCCCCATAGTTTGTGGATCAGAAAAGACTGCAACATAACTTAAGCAAAATAACACTTCATTGGTATTTAGTGCAAATTTGGAGTAATTTTTACATGAAATATTAAACACATAGCCTTTAGAAATTGTTGGAAATAAGTGCTGTGACTATGCTTTCCTCAGTATAATCTCCTTTTAAAGATTTTGATGGAGACTTTTTAACTGAGGTATTTCTACTACTTTGTATGGGCTTGGTGGTAGATGAATCAGTAGAGAGTGGATTCATCTACCATTCTTTGTTAATGATCTGATTTCTTTGCTTGTTTTTTTTGCCATTACTGGGATACAACTCAGTAATGATTACATCTCCAAAGCTGAGATGAAAGAAAAAGTCAATTTAGAAGAATTATTATAGCACTATAATTCCAGGGCTGTAGGTAGAAAAATTCCTATTAAAAAGTAGTATATTAGTGAAGAAATCATTGAAATTAACAAATGCCTAGATATCTGATTTAGAAATGAACATCAGTGTGGAAAACATGCAGTGGAATATTAACTGCTTCCCATAACAATAAAAAAAAAAAAATAAAGTTACACTGATTCTTAATGGTCGGAAAGTCCAGTATATATAATGAGTCTAACTTGTAAGAGTACAACTACCCACTTGATCACACGTGCCAGCTGCTACCATGAGGCTGAGCCACCATTTCCAGAAAAAAAATGCCTTCTACATGGTAAATAACTTCACTGTCATCCTTTAAGGTAAACGATAGAATAACAACGCATTGCCTATTGAATGAGCATAAAGGAAAATAATGATGCATACTAATACAATGTGTTTTTATAGGAAAGGGGAAAAGGAAGTAATTCTCTCTGCACTGGGCAAAGGATTTGTACTTATATTTTGGAGTCAGAAGCTAAGAAAATGGGAATATGCCAACACCGTGGAATTTAAAGTTAGTACCAGCAATGTGCAGGTTTGCTGTATGTCTGTTTCATGTAAAGAGAATTTAGGGAAATTAGTGAATATATGTGGCTTTTAAATTGCCAAGTCCCTTCTTTGTATCACATGTGTATAATAACAAGGCCACTTAAAACTGAGATGTTTTTCAAAGGTAGCAAGGTGAATGCTCTAAATTATAAGTGCTACTGAACATTGGACTCTAAATATGAATTGCTCGATTACGATAAAGAAGCAAACTTCCAGTAGGAAGTCCTTAGTACAAAGCCTCCAAATCTAATCTTCCTGTTAACTTTCCCTAAAGACAAGAGAATTTTCAGAGACATATAAAGTCAATAGCCTCTTATGTCTTGTACTAAATGGCTGGTTTGGGAGGTTGTTTTATTATTTTTCCCGTCTCACTTTTGCTTCTTTGGATGAAATGTCTCCCCTTCAGAGTTTTAAAAACTAGATTACAGTAGAAGCAGTGTATCCCAATGTTCTCAGGCTTTGGGATATATCAGAATTCATCTGAAGAATTTTTGCCAGAACATATATTCATAGCCCTGTCCTCACAGGAGGCCTGGGATGGAACCTGGACATCGTGAGAACCACTGCACAAGATGGGGATATTTAGAGACAGATGGAAAATTTGTGGCTTCCTTTCCTTACTATATTAAATAAAAATGTCCCCTGGGAGCCAACTCGGCCAAACGTTTAACATGGCCTTAAGGAGAGTACTACTATGGTGAGGCCTGTAGATCAACAGTGCAGTAGAAATGTGAATGGATTCGCTTTCTGAGTCACAGTTTCAGGTTGAGGAAAACTGATGAAAACCAGACATGAGCACAAGTTGGGAGCTAGACTGTTCCTCGCAGTTCCCAATTACTCACTGGATTCAGGAGAATGGGCATTCTTGTTTCTATCTATATATGATCCTTTTACCATTATTGTAGAAAAAAGTAGAACTCTACAAACACGGCAGGATAAATATTTTAGAAAAAAGAAACTGGGAGTACAGATTCAAAAATACCATTACAGGATTGGCAAACGTACATGTTCCGAATGGTGCGTGGGTGTATATGTGTGGAAGGGCTGTGGAATGAGTGTGGCAGGCTCTCCCGGGGAGCTCTTAGTCTGGAGGTTTTGCTTCGTGTGGTCCTTCGGACAGAATTTTCTCTTTAGAACTGCGAGGAACTCAAGGCACCGGGACCTAGGGTTGTGCAAATACATTCTTTACAAGGAACATCACCAGTTTGGTTTCTAAACATTATTTTAGAGCCTAGAAAGCATGCTTCTTTTCCCTAGCTTGGTTTCTTTACCTCATATAAAAAAAATAATAAATAAATAAAAAGGGCAAGAGAGGAGCCAATAACTGGCAACAACAGGAATGGACAAGAGTCACTCTTTACTTAATAATCTGTGGACAGTCGCTCCAGGCCTTGGCTTTCCTTTTGGCCAAAGCTAGCCAGGCTGGTTCTGTTGACACGGGGGCAACGTCTGGGGTAGAAAACCTCTTGGTGACTTCTTTCACCAGTGGCGCCGGGGGAGCTGAATCAGAGATCTCCACTGGATTGCATTTTGAAGGAAAAGGAGAAAGGTATAAGTCAGAGCCACATTTTGATTTATCAGAGGTATAGGATTCAGAAAGGAAAACTCAAGTGAAACTCTGGATATCTGAGGAGAATT
>NW_006442508.1:10808397-10814430 GCF_000325575.1 Pteropus alecto | reverse complement strand
ACCATTATATACAAAATTATAGTGGTCACAGTGCAGTCGATTCTAATTTCAGAGAATTTCTAGAAGCCTAATTTTTTCTGTGCACAGAAGCTATGCCTGCATAATAATAATAAAAAAAAAAAGGTAAAATTTGTTATAACCAGTCAATTTCATGAAGAAAAAACTCAAACCAGCAGTTTCAATTTATCAATCTGCGAGGTCAAAAGCTCCTGCCGCCACCAAGCATGCCCTGGGTCCCTTTCCCCTCAGGCCCACAGCCTAGCCAGCTCTTAGGACTCCCAGTCTTGTCTAGCAATTCCTGTGCATCACATCACTTTCTTTACCAGATCTTAGAAGCTTCTTAAAGTAAGGGTTCCCATTTTCTCCTCGGGTCATATTTAGTGCCTGAGGCAATGGCCCACACATAGCAGAACTCAGGAAATGCTGATGGAAAAGACAAATACCTCAGAAGGAAGGCTTGCTTTATTAAGCTGAGCCACTCTGAACTGCATTAACCCTTTGGTGTTTCCAAGAAATCAGGAAAAGAAAGGTGTAATCTCTCTGACCTGACTTTGGAGCTTCCACTTTATTTTGGATGAATTCTGACATACCCATATGATGTTTAGAACCCTTAATTCCTGGGCATAAGATAAAATGAAATGATATACCCTCGGAGGTTCTTGAGAAATTGTACAGTGCTCCAAAGCGGTCTTTGAAAAAACTGTTTTCTCACCAAATAGTAAATATAGCTTTTATGGTAAGACCTCTGTACATTTCTAGATCTCAGCAAGCAGGTCACCAAGGCACAAAAAAATTCCTGGTTTTGGAGCTTGGGTGTCCACAGAGCTGCCCAGTGGGGAAAACAGATGCTTTATTAACCCCTGGAGGAAACTTGTTTAGATTCATCCATCCTCCAAATGATTTGTAATAAAAAACTAGCTAGAAACATTATTAAATCATTTTACCTTTTAACAGGATAAAGAATTAAAAAATGTTTATGCTGCTGTTACATCAGGAACTTAGAGCTGAATAATCTTGTTCTCTAAAGTCACAGCTGGGTCAGAAACTTGCTGTTTGAAATCACATCGGTAAAAGAGACCAGCCCAGTTTTGCCTGGAGCGTCTGAGCCATGTGGGTCACTGATTCAGAAAAGCAGCTTCCATTTCCAACACAGGTGCAGAGCTCCAGGTAGGGGTTTTCAGATACAGCTTCCACACATTTATTTTAACTTTGTAGTGTCAAAGGAAGCAGGGCCCTGAGTCTATCTTTCATCCCAGGCTTGAGCTCAACCCCTTTATGTGTACCCCTCACCCTTGCTTTGCTTTGAGCATATCAAAATACTGCTCACCTAAATTTCACCTAAACTTCAGCGTTTTCCCCAAATGTCTCTTCCTTTAGAGGTTCTGATGGTGTGTAGTCTCCCCTGCCACAGCAAGTTAATAAGCCCAGTTTTGTTGGACTAAAGACCCTGGGACCCTGGAGAGGGCTTATACCACCTTGTTAACTGTTTAGGAATTTAGTGAACCAGTTGATAATTGGTAGCTTGAAATTGGCCACGGTGGGAATATTTACACCACAGCTCATGGCAAATACTACAAATCAGAAGTCTCTCCACTTCCCGAAGAGCTGATTGTTAAACATTTATCATCATACCACTGGGGGTGGGTGAGTTTCTGGGAATCTTTACCAGATGCGATTTATCAGTGTCAAAGTTTATGAATGGGGTTATGAAACCTGTGCTTTGAAATGCCTAAAATGCTGTACTAATTATTAAGCTGGAAGAAATAAAGTATGCTGTAAGAAGCAAAACCTGTAACTACGGTTAAATAGAAATGGAGCTGCTCTCTCTACCTGTCACAGATGTAGGAAGAGTGTTGGCCTTTTTCAGCTGTTCTCTGCGCTCAAGCCTGGACACTGCTGTCTCTGGCTTCTTCTCTTCTGGCTTCTCTTCTGGCTTCTTCTCTTCTGGCTGAGCAGAGACCTTGTGCAGAGAACCAGCTCGGCTGACACTGCTGCTTCCAGGCTGCAGGCTGACACTGACCTGGTTGGGCAGAGAAAGTCAGGGAAAGTGTGTTTTCAACCTAAGCACATGGAAAAACTGACTGTGCGAGGCCTTGGGGGCTTCCTCCTGCCAGCCTTCATCATCTGTACCCAAAGGAGCTGCTGGAATGCACCTGGGACCAATATATACTCAACCCTGGCCCCTAACTGTGGAGCAGCTCAGTACAAATGTCCCAAAGAAAAAAACACTACTTTCTGAGAAGAGTCCCATCAAACTGATGATCAAATCAGGGCCACAGAGCAACACTCCTGATTTCTTCCCAACTCTCTGCTCGGATATAATCATTTCTCATATTTCTCACATAACTGTTGTGTACGTGGATCACTGCTACTAATTATATTGTGAATTCTGCCAAATCAGGTTACCCTGGGCATAAGGAAACTGAATCAAATTTCTAACTGAAAACACATCCCTAGTTTAACAGTGGTCAATCTGTTTATTGCTCTACCCTTCCTAAGTATTCTACACCACTCCCACCTAGCCTTTCTTTCTTAAGCCCTGCAACCATAAAAGAGAGCCAAGCTCGAGAAGGGCAAAGTTGAAGCTGAAGACCAGGCTACTCACGTTCTCCCTGGGGAGCTTTTCTGCCTGTTTGGTCTCCCTGGCTTGCTTCCTTTCCTCTCGAGTGGCTTGCTGCTCCCGAAACCCCTTCTGCTTTTGCAGTGCTAACGTTACCCACAGCGGCTGCGGCTGTGCACTTTCGACTTTCTCCACAAGTTTGGAGCCATCTAAAGAGTGTCGGCTCTGAAGCACCGGCTTTTCTGTGGGGGAAAAAAGACTGATATTGTGATTTATAATAAGAAAAACATATTTGGTCTTCGTCCCCATTTCTGGCACACAGCTCCTAAAAACTCTAAGTGATGACGGCATAAAGGTGTCTCGTGTTATGTTAATGAGGCTACTTACATTAAATTGCAATTAAAGGAGGGGGGGTTGGGTAGCTGGGGGCGGTGGTTGAGGAGCGGTTGCCTGGCGAACCAGCTGTGTGATAAGAGGGTTAGAACTTTCAGTCCTACCCTCAACCTGCTAGGAGGGGAGAGGGCTGAAGGTTGAATCAGTCACCAATGCCCAAAGATTTAGTTAATTATGTCTATGTAATGAAGCCTCCATAAAAACCCAAAGGACAAGGTTTGGAGAGCTTCTGGGTTGATGAACACATGGAGGTGCGGGGAGAGTGGCCATCCAGAGAGCATGGAAGCTCCACACCCTTTCCCCATGCCTTGTCCTGTGGATCTCTTCCATCTGGCTGTTCCCAAGTTATATCCTTTTTTATAAACCAGTGATCTAGTAAGCAAAATGTTTCTCCGAGCTGCTCTAGCAGATTAATCAATCCAAGGAGGTGGTCAGGAGAACCTCTGGTTTAACCCAGTCAGAAGTACCTGCAGGATCTGACACTCTCGAGTTGAATTGTAAGACACCCAGCTGATGTCCAAGAATTGCTTGGTAGGGTGGGAACCCCTCTCCCTCAACAGCACACATTAGAATTGTGACTGGAATCAGTCAAGACAAAAGCTGGTTTGCAGTGAAACTATCTACTCACTTATCTGGGTCCCTCAACACTTAAAACTTGTGACACATTAATCAGCCCACAAAATACTCAATTGTCCCTTCCTACCACAAACTCTGTGCTGATGCCTGAATGACTCCCCTGGGTGGGAAAGTAATATCTTTGATCAACAGAAAAAACAAGAGCATTTCTCTTCCCTTGAAATAGAAAAATAAAATCTCCAGTGTCATAAAATCTCAGGCCTACAGGGGATCCAGGCAGTTATTTGATTATCTGTTGTTTTATTTTATTTATTGCTTTTTAAAATTTATTTTTGTACGAACAATCTCCCCTCCCCCACCCTAAAATAACATTCTATGTGGAACCCTTATGTATGAAAGAGGAAAATGGGGCACTGTTCTGTCTAGTGGGGCTGCTGAGGGCAGCAGGGCTCTGAGGACCAGTGAGAAATGGCAACTTTGGTCCAACGCTCTCCTTTGATAGATGTGAGTACTAGAGTCCAGAGTGATCAAGTGCATGCTCAAGGTCACCCAGCAGTTAGCATATAGGCCGAAGTTTGAACCTAGGACTTCTGATCTACAATCTATGCTTCTCTTGTGGTTGACTGTCTCGCCTATGCAACTGGAGGTAACACACTTTATAGGCGAGTGGTATCAGAGGTTGAGTAACTGAGCTCTGGAATTGAGTAGACCTGGGTTTGACCTTATGGGACCTTAGAAAAACTACTTAGCCTCTCTGAGCTTGAGTTTTATAATCTGTAAAGTAGAGATGATAATGGCACAAGCCTCATCAGGCTGCCATGAAGATTAAAAAAGAGATCCTGGGTATCAGAACATTTAGAACAGTGTTTGGCATATGGTAGTCACTCTACGAAAGTGAGTGTCCTTATTGTTTATGTCTGTGAAACAATGATCTCTTTTTTCTCCCTCAAGTAAAAATTATGCACTTTTAGAGACAATCATTCTGGCATTGAATCCTTTACTATCTTCAAAGGATAAGGGCTCACTATAGTCCTGTTCTTTTGAAACCTGATAGAATTTTACACTTTGATCATCCAGAACCTTACCAACCAGGGCTCTCAGTCAACTAAACTTTATATTGAGGAGAAAGAACCAAAGCAAATTTGAATTAGGAATTCAAGCACAAAAAAGGGCAGATTCTACTTAATTTTCTATACCCTTTAAATCTATAATATTGCTATACAAATATCATTCATATTTATAATAAGCCATTGTCATTGCAATATTGCTTAATCATCAAATAAAGATTCAGTTATGATCTAATACAGGAAAGGAAGTATTTTAAAAACCTGAAACTGACAGGAGCTCTTGATTAATCTTAGTTAACCATAAAATCAAAAAAATTCACCACTTGGGTACTTTTGCTTAACCAAGAAGTTTTACATGCATTGGAACTAATAATAGAGTTTTTTTTTTTTTTTTACTCAAGGGCAGCGTTAACAGCTGTTTGTAACCAACTTGCCAAGATCTAAATGATTTCCATTTAAAGCTACGATGTAAAAGGGAATCCTAGTAAATATTCTACCTGAACTTGCTCAGAAAGGTCATTACAGCGAACGGCTAGTTTCCTGCCAATAACTCTGAACAGTTGTTATCACGGGGTCAAGATACCTTTAAAGTATCATTGCCTAAATTTATAATTGACCGAAATAATTTGAAAAGCTAAACCTCTAGCCAGATTTTAACTTCCTTAGATCTGTAGTTTGAATAGCACATCCTGGAGTTATGAGACAAGTTAAAAAGATGATAACATAATACGTTGTAGAGGGCCTAACAGGTCTGGATTGTGGTTGGGGATCAATAAACAGAAAATAGGATGTTAAAATGGGACTCTTGTCTGAGTCTCAGACAAGGAAGCCCAAAAAAGGCCTGCAGCAGAATAATTAATGGCACTTCCCACATTCTGAAGTAAAGTGCTCGATCACCTACTTAAGACTGGCCCGTGAGTTAGCCAAACAGTCACTTCAAGGTCATAGAAAAATCAGAGTTGAGACTGAAGTCAGAATAGAGAATTTCTTTGGAAAAGACTGTCAAAGCATGGTGTGTTCCCATGTCCTCTTCCCTGAAGGGGAGGAAAGAAGGCTAAGCCAAGAGAGAGGGTCCTCAATGAGGCTACTCAGATAACTTGACTGTCTCCTAGAGTCTGTGCAGCACAGATCTGAGGTTCTGTTTATACCTGGAAAAGTCCAAAGCCAAGGACAGCGGCTGCCACAGGCCTGTCAGAAGAGGAGCTTGTGCTGGGAAGATACCGGCCCCCCAATTTGTTGTTAAGTACTGATGAGGTTCAGGTGTGGGCCATGTGAGGGAAAGGGGCAGCCAGGGAGGAGGGGCCGAGGTGCCCTGGGGGAGGCACCGCTGGCAGTAAAGGAATTGAAGGAGGCAGAGAAAGAGCCCACGAGGCAGGTGAGGGGCCTAAGGAATGCAGGAAAGTACCCCACAAAAGGATTAGCACTGAATATTTCCCC
>NW_006442508.1:10765436-10808376 GCF_000325575.1 Pteropus alecto | reverse complement strand
TCCTTCACTCCATCTCTGGGGCCTGTTTCTGGGCTGGAAGAAAGGGGAGAAGTCGACCATGCCTGCTTGTGTACTGCGGGCGTATCAGTCTGAAGCAGGCCAAATAAGGAGGGAGACACTTAAATTTGAAATAGTGTTTGGAGTTTTGATTATGGCACTGGAGGGGACATATTAATTACTAACATGAGACTGTTGTTACTGAAAGTGCCTAGAAGACTTTTTATTTTCAAAAAGTGATTGGAAATATAGGAAGAACTACAGCTCAACAGCAAAAACCCCCTAGAACACCCAATTAAAAAATGGGCAAAGGATATGAATAGACATTTCTTCTTAGAAGACATATCAACGACCAATAAGCACATGAAAAGATGCTCAGCATCGCTAACCACTAGGCAAATGCAAATCAAAACCATGGTGAGATACCGCCTCATACCCATTAAGATGGCTACCATTTAAAAAAAGAAAACATGTGTGTTGGTGAGGATGTGGTAAAATTAGAATTCTGCACACTGTTGGTGCAAATGTAAAATGGTGCAGCTGCTGTGGAAAACAGTAGGGTGGTCCCTCAAAAAATTAAAAATAGAACTACCATAAGACTCAACAATTCCAATTCTGGGTATTTACTCAAAAACAAGTGAAAGCAAGATCTTGAAGAGATAACCATATTCACAGCAGCACTGTTCACAATAGCCAAGAGGTAGAATGAACCCATGTCCATCAACAGATGAATGGATAAACAAAATATGGTATATGCACACAAGGGAATGTTATTCAGCCTTAAAAAAGAAATCCTGTCACATGCTATAACATGGATGAATCTTGAGGACGTTATACCAAGTGAAATAAGTCAGAGACAAAAAAAGACAAATACTCCATGATTCCATTTATATGATTTATCTAGAGTAGTCGGGTTCATAGAAACAGAAAGCAGAATAGTGGTTGCCAGGGGCTGGGGAAGGGGAGTTGTTTAATGAGTACAGTTTCAATCTTGCAAGACGGAAAAGTTCTAGAGATCGGGTGTGTGATAATGTGAATATGCTTAACACTACTGAACTGTATACTTAGAAATAGTTCAGATGGTAAATGTTATGTTATGCATCCTTACGTCAATAAAAATTGTCTTTTAAAGTGATTGAAAGAACTATGCTAACAATATTATCCAAGAGATGGGGGGAAAATGAGAATCACAGATCAGGTTTAAAGGAACCACAAGAAAAAGGAGATAAGGCTTTGCTAAATCCTATGGAGTTTCTGAACAATATTTTTTGAACAAATACATGATTAAGGTCAATCGGTCCAAGAAGTAATGAGGACATTAATGTAAAAGTGTTTTTAAAGGCTTAATTTAAGCATTTTACAAATGCCAGCTGAGAATTACTGGAGGCAGTCTTAGGGTAACAGGGAGATCATTTAATCTGGGACAGAACTCATCCTCGTCCTGGCTCTACCACTGTGGGGAGAAGGCAAAAGTCACCTAACTTCTCAGATGCTGGTGTCTTCATTTGGAAAATGGAGCCAAGACTACCCACCTAACCTCTATGTGTGCTGTGTGAACGAGACGGTGCAAATGAAAGCACTTTATAAATGAGCAAGCACAAAGAACGGCTGTTGTTGAAATTTTCCAAAACAGTAAAATCCCTCATTTCACTCAAGATTTTTAAAGACATAGATGTTCTTTGTTAATCACATAATCTTTTTTTTGGAGGGGGGAGGGGATTCAAAATATTCAATTAAAAATTTATTTTGCTGCAATGTTTAAACCTATGCTCTCTCATTCTAAACTCAGTAGACAAGTAGCAGCTCAGTTCATTCAAGTTCCCTCCTTCAGGTTCTGGGGAGACAAGCAGGTGCCTCCTGGCATTATAGGGTTCTAATCACTGCTCTCCAAGGTCAGTTCTTAGAGAAAGGGCCACTTGCTATCTGTTCTGGGAATCTCAGAATGAGGTGATATCTGATGGTATCTGTAATCAAAGTGTTAGAGAAACACAGGGGGATTATCACTGTCATTTTAATCCCCACCAGGGTGGGTTCAGAATCAACACCCTCCCAGTCGCTCGGCCTATGTACTGGTCCTTGCTAGCCTCAGCCTCACAAACGGACACCTCTTGCTAAAGCAGTGTTCTCCCTCTGCCCCTAAAAAAAAGGGTGCAAGCACCCTAGGGGATATGCAAAGCAATTTATTGGGGGTGAAGAGAGAAAAGATTGGAATTTCTATTTGTATATCTTTAAATCTAAAAATAAAATCGAAATTGAGTTTTTCTAATATTTAATACTCTGGTGCTGACATCCTCACTCAGCCCAGGGACCATAGATTAGAAGGCCAGGTATAACAAATGTGATGTTTAAAGACTCCCAGGGGAAGCTGGGAGCACTGCAATGTGATGGGGGGAGCGGGGGTGGGGGAGAACCAGCAAGTTTGTCTTCACTTGCTTCGCTTTCAGCATATCATGGAGTTCTGCGGTTAGATGAGCTTATGAACTAAATGACCCCTTATGAAGTGGACGAATGGCAGAAATGATTACAAACAAACCACAGATTTAATATGCTACTAATAAAGCAAGCATAAGAACATAGGAGAGCTGAGGAGTTCTTTGCCTGCTGCTTTATGAAGTAATCAGATCTGACAAGAAGTTGGCCAAAGAAAATAAAAGTAGCACCACGATTTACAATGCAGATTTACATTCACTGATGCTTCACTGAAGTTCACTCCAAGTGTATATGGTGCTACAGAGGTTTTAGCTAATGATGGCGCCACATGCACAGAATTAACAAGTGAACCGGATGTCCAGGCATCCTTATTCTGATGGGGTATTCAGTCACACAGACTTGGTCAGCCCTGGTCTAGAGTCAGACAGGAAAATCCCACGGTCTTTAGGCAGCAACCACCCACAAAGCACGTGGTCCTTATTCTCACGTTTCTTTTCTACCAAATAAAGAAAAATTCAAGTCTGAGAGCCTAGAATCTGGATACTGAGATTGGCGGAAGGTTATAATAATCAAAAGGGACATCTCTAAGAGAACAAAGAAAAGCAGAGCGTTATTCCTTTGGGGAGAAGATGTGTGTGCTAGAGCAGGACAGGATGTGAGAAGAACTTTGATGACACCATGAAAGCTAACGACTCAAAAGCTAATGTCAAAACTAGAAATGGGGATTTCGGTTCAAGAGGGTGACATAGGATCCTGAATTCCCCTCCTCCCACAGAAATACGGTCTACAGATACATAAAGAACAAGTCTCTGTGAAAGAAATCCAGAAACTATCTGAGTGACTCCCACCCACCAGGTGGCCAGAAAAACCCACATCAAAACAGGTAGGAGAGGCTGAGACACAATCCCCAACCCCAGCGTGGCAACCCACAACTGGGAAGGAACTCAACTCCCAGGTTCTCCTTGAGGAGTGAAGAGGTTGGACCCCACACCTGGCACTCCAACTTTTAAACTGCCACCTGAGAGTCAGGCCCCCTAAACACTGAGCTCTGAAAGCCAATGGGACTGGCGTCCACAAGACCTACAAGGTTATAGGGAACTAAATGACCTGCTCACAGGGACGCACTGTGGCTATCTCCCTAGGGCCCAGCACAGAGGTTAAAGGAAAAAGCAAAAAACTGAAAATGGGCTTCTTGTCGGCAGGGTAAACAGAAACCGTTAGGGAGAAATTATCTTGAAGCTGCTGATCGACACTCCGGAAACCAGGCAAGGCTTGGTGAAAGAGGATGACGGGGTCTACCGCAAGGTGAGTGACCACACCTGTACTCCTTGGGACACAGCTCTTTTCTCTGCACAAATCACCTCAAATCTAAACAGTTAAACAAGAAATAAAAACGATCTCTCCCTAAAACATTTCAGGGGAGAATTTCTCTGAGAAATGTGATTTACTTCCTGGGCTATGACCCGTACTTGACCTCCTACTCTGCAAAACAGAAAAAGGAAAGGATTAGGTAAGGGTTCTCGGGGGCCCCAAAGCCACTCCAAGTGATCATGGAGCTGCCCCGAGCATTTACCATAAAAAACCATGAGGGGCGACCAGGAGTAAGGGTGGCCCTAAAATTTCTTTATAGGTGGGCTTCCCAGTGGCAAGCTGGTGCAGCAGGATGCATTTACAGAGCATTTTGCAAAAAACTCAGACCAAGCCAATAACCCCCCCAGAGGTTCCTTAGGCTGGTGGAACTGTTGAAAGTGCCCCCCAAGCTCCCGACGTAGTGCTGCTACTGCCCAGACAGAACAGTCACTGGTCTAGGAAATTCCAGTCTTCACCATCACTGCGCGGCCCCTCACCATGATCAAGGACACCTTAATTAATTCGGATCAGATTTTACTTCCATTGTCAACTGAAAGCACATTAGTCTGTGCTAGCTTTAACTTATTTCATTAATATGTGAGTTGCAGACACAGAGCAGAGTCAGTCTGTATTTCCAAAATGATAAAGAACAGTAGAAAAGTGACAAGAGAAAAATTTTGAGGTGTCCTAAATTAAATTACAACTGACTGGAGAGTCGGGGAGAGAGACAAGGGAGATTAACCAGTTAACAGCTGTTGGCAGAAACAAGACTGCTTACATTCCTGAACGTACACTAAAATGTTGGATCAATTTCCAGGTGGCTATTTCAGCTTTTAACTAGAGGGAACAGCTGGCCATCAGATCCAAAAGCATCTTGTGTACATGTGAACTTTCCAGCTGTTGCCCACAGTCGATCCAAAAGTAGCAAATACTCCTTCCTTGTGGACTGTACGCCTGCCCCCAAACTGTCATCTTTTCCCACTCGTCTCTGCCTGTAGCTAATGTAAGTTCTTTCAAAACAACTTACACCTTTCTTCCCCAAACCCATCGTATAAAAAAACCTGACAGTGAACATGTCTGTCTCCTCCTAGCCCTGCTGCTGGTGGTTCAGGCTGCGTGCCTGGGACCCGGTCCTTTCTCTGGTGGAATGTGGCTCAGGAAATCCTTTCTTTCAGAAAAGCTTTCAGCCACAAAAGTTTCTTTTGATTAATAAAAGTAAAGAGCCTCGCTATGACTCATTCCCTTTGGGAATAACGACCGGCCTCTAATTAAGAGAAATGCTCCAACACCAGCTCCAATGGCTACTTCTAGCCTTGGGCAGTTCTGGCTTTAGCTGTGACATGGACGACATGAAGGACAGAGGCACTGTTTTCTGACCTACGTCTACGTACCTCTCCTCCCAACCTCGGGTGTTTGGGGAGGCTTCTCTTGCTGGACAGCAGACAGAGCCGGGGAAGTGGGTTTCCTCTCCGTTTCCATCTCTTCCTCCTCATCCCTCCTCCGGGCCTTCCTCTCCTCAGGGGATGGTGGAGAGGGTGGCTGGGGGCCACCGCATGGCTCGCTGGGCTCCGGGTCGGGCTTCCCTGGCCTGCGAGCCAGCAGCTCTACCAGGTAGGGCCTGCTCAGTTTGCAGAGTGGGGAGGATGGTGGGGTCTGACTGGTGGGCTTGGGTGCCAGGGCTGGCTTCTGCGCCAGTGGCATTCGGTTTGCTGCCTTGTCATGCTCTGGAGTTGAGGTCTGGCTGCTGGCCAGTGGGGGCCCAGGCTGGGCTGCAGGAGAGTGGATGGAAGGGCTTTCAGCAGAGTCTTTCCAGGTGGACGGGACTTGCTTCCTCTCCAGGGGGAGGGATGGGCCACGTTTCAGAGCCAAACTCTCTGTCTCTTTCTCCCCATGTGTGTTCCCTGGTGCAGGTGGCCCCCCATTGGCACTGTCCCCTATGCTGCTGTGCCTTTTCTTCTTTTTCTGTTCTGTCTGCTGGTCACAGTGGAAGCGCAAGGAGTAGTTGGTCCTTCTCAACTTTATTCCAAAAGGTGAGGCTTTTTCCTCCCTACCTAGCATCGCAGGGTCTGGCTTTCCCATACCACTGGTGATCTCGCTGTCTGAAGTGGTCACGGGCTCTGCATGGGCCACTGCTTTCTGCGGAGGGTAAGGAAGGCTTGGAACAAGGAAAGATGGAAGGTCTTTGGCAAATTTGCATCCCTCAGTGGTGTCCGCCGGCTCCTGGTGCACCCCCAGTTTCTCTGTGCCCTTCTCGTGCTCATTATCATCAGCAGCCAGAGGCGGGGGTGCTATCTCATCACTGGTTCCCAGCACAAATCTTTTTCTAATGCTTTCAGCTTCTGTGTTCTGTTTGGAGGTCTCTGTGCTCCCGGCTGAGAATTTCTGCCAGGCAGGCATAATAGAGAACTTTGCATTCACTGGTGGGGTCTTCCGGAGGTTCCCTCGGGAATCACATTGGCCCCTGGGAGTGTGCTCCTCACCAGGCTGAGACTGGTCTCTCCTGCTGTTCTGGTCACTCTCTGCGTTCTTCAGGATTCTGGACCGAATGGAAGCCCATTCGGCCAGTGCAGTCACACTGCTTGGAGACTGCTGGGGGGGCCTGGCCTTCCCGCTGCCTGCCCGGGGATCGACGGGGGCTCGGGGTGAGTTATCCAGGGCGGGAACATCCACGTGCTTCTTTTCTTCTGCCAAACCCAGGAGAGACTTGCATGCCGTGTCCTTGATCTGGCTCAGGTTGACGGCTGGGCCGCAGAGCTGTGCTCCCGTGACCAGGATGGCCGTGTGGGGGATGCTCAGGGACGAGGGCAGGGCGTGAGGGGCCGGGCTGGCTTTGAGGGCCTTTGGCTCATGGGAAGCAGAGGCAAGTCCCGCATCTTTCATGGGTGTCACTGGGCTCAGGTTGACTTTGGGGAAGAGAATTTGTTTCCCTCCTGATGACACCTGGAAAGTATAGGGTCTGGGCATGGTCTGCCTCTCATCCACTTCCTGCCACCTGAGTTCCTCCACCTTTCTGTCTTTTTCTGGAGCAGCGGCTTCTTTCTTCTCCACTGGAGCCAGTCTCTCTCCCACTTGCACCTCTTGTTTCTGGGGAGGTGATAAGTTAATTTCATCTCCCTTTTCCTGACCTTCACAACGATCTTCCCCATGAAAATCCCCCTGCTTTTCCTGCTGCTCTCCTGAGGGCTCAGCTTCTTGGCTCTGCTTCTCACAAACATTTGGTTCCTCAAAGTTTTCTCTTTGCTTCTCGGGCTTCAGGTGTTCTTGTTCTGGTTTTTCTGGTTTCTCTGCAAAGTCAGCCTGAAGTGGGCTCCTTACGCGCCCCCGTATGTCGTCCAGCTCCAGCCCACTCTCCTCTGTCGGTGCTTCCTGAGGCTTCTTTCCCGCTTCCTTCTGCACCTCAAACTCCTCCTGCTTTTTTCTCAGCTCTTCCCTTCTCTTTGCCTCCTCCTCCCGCTGTCTCTGTTCCCCCAGCTCTTCCTGCCTTCTAAGCTCCTTCAGCCGATCCTCTTCCTCCTGTCGCCTCTGCTCCAGCTCTTCCTGCTGTCTGAGCTCCTCTAGTCTCCTCTCCTCTTCCTCCAGCAGCTGCTTCTCCGCCTCCTGCCGCCTCTGCGCCTCCAGCTCCTCCAGCTCCTCCTGCTGTGCGAGTCTCTCCAGTCGCTCAGCCTCTTCCTCCAGACGCTTCTGCTCTTCGGCTGCCAGGTGCCTTCTCTCCTCTTGCTCCCTCTGCTCTTGGCCTTGGCCACCTTGTTCTTGCAGTCTCCGCCTCCCCTCTTCACACTGCCTCTTTTCTGCCTCTAGCTGTAGGTCTCTCTGCTCTCCCTCCTCTTCCTCTTCTTGTTCCTCCAGGAGCTCTTGCCTTCTGCTCTCTTCCCAAAGCCTCCTCTCCAGGGCCTGGAGCCTCTGTTCTTCCAGGCGTCTCCTCTCGGCTGCTTCAGCCTTCTGTCGTTTGCACTTGGCCTCGAGTTCTCGCCAGTATTCTTCTTGGCGTCTCTTCTCTTCCTCAGAGTCCAGCGGCTCTGGCTCCTCTTCAGGCCAAATCGGCTTGTCTTCTCCAGGGTGTCCGTTCTGGTCCAGGGACAGCTGATGCAGAAGGCCACCCTGTTCATCTGGCTGATCCTAATGTTGGTAAGGAAGACAGAATTAGCCTTCTCCTTTTGCACAGGCAACCGTTACTTGTCCTTTTCACAGTGTAGGCGGCCCTCTTAATTTCAAGAGAAGGGGCGGCTATTCTAAGTACAGAGATCGCTAACTCAGGCCGTCACACCAAGAGTAAATTGTGGGGGCAGAAGAAAAGACTTCACGTTTACTCTCGAGCCCCTTTCTTTGTCATTCTCAAATTCCTTTTTCATAATGTGAATGAATAGTTGCAGGAAAACCAATAGTTCAGGACTAGAAAGATGAAGGCAAAATGATATTTACATTTCATCTATGTTCCCTGAAACTTTTGACTTAGATGTCTACCCTAATCAAACCGAAGAAGCTTTGGCTAAGCCATGGCGGAGGAAGGCCAGGCCACCTTTCTGCTGCAAAGCAAACACAGCGTCTGGAGTCCCCTCAAAAGGCAGTCTTTCCCTCTAAGGGCCTTTGGGCCCCCCCACCCCGAGGGCAACACATCAGAAAGGGCGACGGGAAGTAAATGAGCCTGTGCACCCTCGTTCGCTGCAGCCCACTCAACGCCGCAGTGCGGGGAGACCCATTCCCTTCTGGGTCCGTCACACTGCCGCCCCACTTGGCAGAACTAGTACCCAGCAAGCAAAGGCAGCTGCCTGGCCAGCCAGGACAGGTTCCACGTACCCCGGCAAGTCGCCTGTGCTTCTTTGACACCCTCTGGTTTTTTGGCTTAACAGACAGTTTGTGCTTGGCGGCACTGTTGTCCAGGCGAGCGATGGCCAGGGGGATGGCATCTAGGTTAACACTTTCGATGGTGCCAGCAGAAGAGAAGTGCCTTTTTGGCCGAGACGGTTTAGCTGGAGCCACCTACGGTGGATATTAAAATATAAAATCAGTCCATATCAGAAAGCAACCTGCAGGAGATCCCGGAAGGGCAGCGAGCAGCGCGGGCTCATTCATACAGTGAAATGAGCACGGCATTTGGAATCAAAAAACAGCATGTTGACTATTTGTTCTGAGAATGATATTTGCATTAACTTGTAAAAGTTATTTAACCTTTCAGGGACTAATTTTCCTACTCTGAATAATGTGGGCATCAGATTAACTTAGGGGTTGAGGAAACAAAGCCAGAGGTTGAATCCTGTCTGCAGCTTGTTTGGTAAATAAAGTTTTGCCGGCACAAGGCCACACCTATCAGCCATTGTCCTTGGCCACTTCCATGCTACAGTGGAAGAGCAGAACAAAGGAGAGGCTCACAGTTGGACCTTATGGGCCAGAAAGACTAAAATAAGTAGTAGTTTGCTGAGCCCTAGAGAAGCTCACTCCATGCAAAGACCTCGAAAACTAACAGCCTTCTCACTATCTCCAACACCGTGTGAATATATCTCCACTCCTACCTTAGTCCCTTTGAGGTAGGGAGTGTGTCTTTTTCATCTTCATTCTCAGTCCCCTTTATGCCCGAGTAGCAAGTGCTCAATAAATATTTGTTGGAAGAATGAAGGAACAGCAAAGTATAACACCTATGACTAAGGCATGAAATTTCTAACCCGCAAAAAAGTTTCAACACTATCACTCCAAAGTCACAGAGCACTGAGTACACGGAGAAACTAAGAGGAGACTCAGAAATGTGGCACACGCCAGGGAGGGCGATTCTTCCAAGGATGGCCTGCAGCACCTCTTGCAGTTCTGTAATACAGATGCAATCACTTAAAAACCAGAGCCTCAGACAAACTGTACAGATTTAAACAGGTCAGAGAGACCGTGGCTCAGCCTGAACCCAGCAGCACACTGAATCAGATGGAAGAAGCCACACCTGTACCTACAGGGTACCTACTGGCAGGCAGCAAGGCAAGTGCTCTAGGTCACACCACTCGCCACGCCAAAGTGCAGCAGGGGGCGCTCGCAGCCCTACTGCCTGCGCCCACAGCGCTCAGACACTGGCAGCGCTAGAAAAAGCGGGGGTTCGTCTATCAGACTGTGTTCTGTGTTCGTTCTCTAAGTGCACTCAGAGGCTTTAACTGACGGCTTTGCTTTTTGCAATTACCTTCTTGCAATTTATGCACAAAAGCTAAAGGACCAAGCTAGCTCCAAGAGCAAAAGGGATGGATGCTCAGTAAATAATAATTTATTACAAGAAGCACAGAAGTAAGGAAAAATAATTCCAGCCTTTGGCCTCCTGGCTTTTATTTATTTATGGTTATCTTTATAATAGGTATCAAATTCTGAACTAGTGTTGAAAAGAGATGAATTAAACATTTATTTCCATCCACTAACAGATGCACGAGTCAAAGGAGTTTGAGCCAACTGTGGCAGATTGAAGACACAGATAATCACTAGAAGCTGAGATTTAAATGCAATGTTTCATTTCTAGTTATTCCAGCCAGGCCTCTTCACTCTCTGGGCGGTGGCACTGTCTTGGGCCATCTTCTTTGGAAGACCATGGGACGTACCCTACTCACTGTACGATCTGCCAGACCCCAGGAGGACACCTGGGCCCCTGTGCAGGTGAAAAATCCTCATGAGAGTGGGCTGGCCACCACATAAGGGGTGCCCACAGGCTCCACGGGGTTCCCTAGACTCCTGCAGGTGGAGTCCTTGGCTTCGATGGCATGCAGAAAAGTTAAAAAGCAAGTATACATACAAGTAGAAAAATGATAAGGTCCTTTTTTTGGGTTCTTTTTTTGGGTATCTCTAAATAGGATACTCTTCCTTACAGACTTGGGTACCTTCAGGTATTCTGGAATGTCTTTTTCAACAGTGTAACAGTGCCTTGAAATGCGTGATACATTTAGGAAAACTCCCAACGCCTAGGACTCCAAATGTAGGCATGCTGGGCAGTGGCTGTTTTTCAGAGCAGGGTTCAGGTCCAGCAATTGCATTGCCATGGAAACAGACGTCCCAATATCTACTACGGTTGCACTTTGAAGGAATTTAAAGTAATGGATGAGGCAGAATTGATGAATGGAAAAATGAGGCAGCAGATCGCAAAAATGGGGAAAATGGAAGTTAAAGTAAGGAAGCTAAATACATAAGTTCAAATCATATTACCTTCTCTTCCATCTCACTTCTGGCTCCAGGCAGATTCAGAGGACTCAGGGAACTTGTCGTATCACTAGACTGGAACAGTAAGAGAGCTCTTAAGTCACACACCAGAACAAGAAGTTCTGATAACCAGATAACCAGCCACCGGCTATGCCTGGAAAAGGCCGCCCTGTCCTCCTCACGGAGGTTCCGCTGGCTTCAAAGAGCCAGCAGGAGTCACGGTGGGGACCGTGCCCACGTCCAGGCCCCACGAGGACACCTGAGGCTCAGAGTGTGCACTCCCCCTTCCCCGAGCCCAGTACATTTCCCATCTGGGCAGTCTCTAACCTCAGTCCTCGCGGTGTGTTTGCCTGTCGCTGAGAGAATCTGGGGGCTGTCTACAGCCATCTTACCTGGGAAGCAGGACCCCTACCTCAGAGCTTTCACTTTGCTAGCTGCCTTCCACCCGCTTCACCTGCCAAACCTCTCACCTCTACGCCAGACCTCTTCTCCGTGAGAAGAAAAGAAGACCCCAATGCCACATGCAAAGGGCTGGGCTGAGGAGGGGAAACGACTCAGGAAAGACGGAAAGAGAAGAAAAAAGCTGTCGCGTCCGCCTGCCTTGGGAACGCCCACATCGCGCCACCCGTACCTTTCTGATGGCCTGCTAGACTTTCTATCTTCTATTGCCAATATATACAAAAGCCTCCTATTGTCCCTTCCAGAGTGGTAATAGCAACTTGTCCTTCTTCAGTCTGCTTTCTGCACCACACTCAGGCCACCGTGCCTTGCACATATTGAGTCACCAGTAACAGTGAAGACGCTTGCTTCACTTTTGGGAAATCCCTGCCTTAAGGCTGATGGCCCTTGCTGATGAGGAGCTTTGGAGAGGTTGCAGAGAGCATTTCTGGCTCTAGTGGGAGGGGTAGGCCCACCCCTGCTTCACCCACCACACCACCCACTACCCACATGCGTGGGTGCCGAGAGAGATCGGGGCAGGACTCAGGCAGAGACGGGCAACAGGCGGGGACTGTCCTTTTCTTTCCTTCCTCGCTTTGCTCCGCAAATCGCCCATCTTTCCTCCCATTCTTGGGACATATTAGCTGATAACGAGCATGGCTTCTTGAAAGGGGACATGCTCATTTTAATGGCACTCAACATAATTTCAGGGACGTCGATAGGCAGGGCCCAGAGAATGTGTTAAGACTCAGTGCCTCACCTGGAGAACTAACTCCTCACTCTAGCTACTGCTGGGACTTTTCCTCCTCTTCCCATAAGAGGCCTGAGGGGGTCCCTTCTGCTGCTGGAAGGACTCACACTTCAGGATGTGCTCAGAGTGGTTTTTTCAGCATTGAAAAACCAAATTTAGATAGGACAGTGCTGGACCAAAGTAACTTTCCACACCAAGTAACCTTTACTCTGCTCCATTTGTTACGTTCTGCCTTTCCTCATTTCCCTTTAAATTCATCCAATTCAACGAATCATTACTTGGGCTACTAAGTGATCACTGGCTAAGTCCTGAGGAGACAGAGATGTGTAAGATCCAGTTTTGTCCTCAAAGAACTCAGCGTTTAGAGATGGAGAGAAAACAGTCACGTGGACATAGACACAGATGGGCTGTAGATGTGTAAGAAGCACTAAGGACGCACAGCGAAGGCGTAGAGGAGAGTACAGTTTGGTTGTGAGGCCAGGTAAGGCTTCCCAGAAGAGGTGGGCCAACCTGAGACTAAGTGCAAGACACTGGGCAGAGCACGTGCAAAGGGCATGTCTCCTCTCCCTCCCCCTTCTCCAAATTGGCAGACCAGGGCACCTGCCCAGGAAGTGCCCTCCAGCCCTGGGCTGCTCATCAGAGAAGCTTCTCCCAGCCTTACCCTGCCCCCACACCCTTCCCGGGCTTCTTAGCACCTAAGTCACTGCCTGGAGGAGCCTTACTTTGTTCTCAGTGTCTGAGAGGATGATGTCCTGATGAGTCACAATTTCCATGGGACTGGTCAGGAACAGGTCCTCTTCTAAGCTAGCCTCTCCACTGTCTGCCTTCTTCATGGGAATGGCACTGGGTGGTGGCTGCCCAAACTTGATGTTCTTGCCCAACTGTCGCTGGAGAGAAACCAAAGACAGACGTTCTGAAGCCGCGAGGCAGTTTACAGCAAGCACAGCCGGGTCCCCAGCATATCTAGCAGCACTGAGGCAGATTCGTACACAGCTGCTTCCTAGACTAGACACCTTGCCAGCAAACCACAGAGCAGTCCTGCAACGAGTGAATGTGTTTTCCAGCTTCTGTTCTTTTCCTTTCGTACCTTCAAGCCATGAGCTTTTCCACTCAGTCAGCTCTTTTGTGGGGATACCATCATTTCCCAGGGAGTAGAGAGACCATGTTTCTGAACCGAAAGTTGGGGATATACGTGAAGACAAAAAATTTTGATAGACCTCTAAATTAATTTGTATAAAAAGTCTTTTAAAGGTATAAAAATTGTATAGAAAATAGTTACATGAAATGCAGGAACCACTGGAGGAGAGCAGTGGCCTTGTGGTTGCTGCGACAAGGGACCCCTCCAGCCCCCTTTGGACACATTCCCCTTGAATTTTATACTTCGACTGCCTTCCTCGCTGCCCTGAGCTTGAACACAATGTTCTGGCCATAGTGGGTACCACCGACGAGGTGAAGGAGGCCCAAGGACCAGCATGTCTTTCCATTATCAATGCTGATATCATAGGAACAATCTTGTGCTTCCACTGGGACCTCTTCTTTGCCTTGCTCTAGCCACCCACTATGAACTAGGGGACAGAAGACACCAAATAGGGAAGAGGCAGAGAAGTAGGCAGGAGAAAAGCGCCAAGGAGGGGCTGCCCACTGGTGAGTGGTAGCTAAAAGAGTAGGGAGAAGGGAGAGGAAAACAGGGAGTAGAAATTAGGAAGGAAAACAGTATTTCCAATTAGAGAAAAGGCAGATTAGAAAAGGAAATATATTCTCTGATGAAAAAAAAAAAGTAAACACAATAGCCGAAGAAAGGGCAAAATATTTAATGGGTTGTGGTAGAGAAAATGAAGGACATTCAGGAAGAAAAGAGGTATGCGGTGGTAATCTGAGATGACTGAATTGAGTATATTATACGAACTACTACTGCCTTGATCTAGATCAAGGTTTCTCAACCTCAGCACCTTTGACACTTTGGGCCACATAAGTCTTTGTTGCAGAGAGCTGTCCTGTGTACTAGAAGACGTTTAGCAGTGCCCAATGGTCTCTGGACACTAGCTGCCAGTAGTAATCCCTCTTCCCCAAGTCGAGACAACCAAAAAAGTGTCCAGATATTGCCCAATGTCCCCTGGGGAATAAAATCGCTTCCGGCTGAGAACTACTGCTCTAGATCTAGGTACTTGGGTTTCATAGTCCTTTTATGCCTCGAAAAAAGAAAGAATACATTATCTGATGTTTAGCTTTAATTTGGCCAACCTTTAATCCCACAGAGCTGCGGAGAGCCTTAGCAAGCATACAGTCCGACCTCTCACTTTGCAAAAAAATGTCAGAGGTCCAGTAGGGAGAGGTGACGGGCCCAAGCTTATGGAATGAGTGGCCCCAAAGGAATTTGAATCTAGGTCTTCGAAAATCACATTTAGTGCTATTTACATTGCACTACACTGGTTCTTATAAATTTGACAGCACACTTCCTTCTTATAGGGGCAGGAAAAAAGACATGATGCAGCATTTCTGAAGTTCCCTGGCAGAGGATCCCTCAAATAAAATGCGCCTTCTCCCTCTGAACTCCAGGGTACCACCTCCGCCCACCTCCATCCAGCTGCCCCTCAACCCTGCATGGTGGACGGTGAGACTGCAGAGACATGAAGGAGATGAGCCCGAGACTCCCCTCCCAACACCCCCCAGGGCACCCCAGCATGCCAAGTCAGGAGCACAGAAAGACAAAGACTTGTATTTGATCTGCTGGTATTTCGGCCTGAGCCTGGCTCCCCTGGCACCACAGAGAAGGCACGCACATCGAAAGCCTGAGTTCAGCCAGTGAAGTACAGCTAGAGCAGCCTAAAAGGGTTTCGGGGAGGAGAAAGCTGGAAAGGGGTGTCTTCTAAAAACAAGTTTAGCAAGAAGCGGCAGTTAGTATCTACTCTAAGCAGATCAATAAGCAGCCACGGTTATTAGAGCAGCCGATGGAGTTAGACAAGAAGACACGGTGTAATAAGGTCACAGGCCTGTCTCACTCTGCTGCCCTGTGGGAGAGGGATGGGCACCTGGGCAGAAGAGGTGGGAATGGTTCCCGTGTCTGAGACTCCCAGCCTGGACTTTGTCCAGCAGTTACTGCTTCTCTAAGAGTGTTGGCCAAGAGCTGAGACCTCCTGTGTCAGGCTCTGCCATCTACTAATGCCCCTGAAGGACTAATGGAAGGATTCCTTCGATGTACAAAGAAAAGAATATTTCTTTAACAAGCTTTCATGGAGAACCTGGCCTAACACGCTAATGCTGTTTAGGTAGGATTTTTGCCACCACTAAAAAGAATTAAAATGTTGATATTTACTCTGTTAGGGCCCTTTTTAGAATACTGATATTGGTCCACCCCAATACTTACGAGACAAAAAGAAAAAATGGCAAAATGTAATCACAGTCTGGATTGAAATAAAATTCAAAGATGGGATGGCTCTCATGGCTACCAGTGGAAAAGAAAAGAGAGAGAGAAAAAAGGACGGAATAAGAATAGGAGAAGTAAATTCCATGGGACAAAGCAGGTAAATGGAGAGAGGAATGTTAAGAAATGAGGTTCAGTGTTAAAGAGAAACCAGTGGCGAGGAAGTGGCAGGGTCAGAGGAAATGCATGGAGAGGAAGAGTGACAAGGGCCCAGGAAGAGCTCCAGGACTGACTGCAGGTGCAACAGCTGAAGGCTGCGGGAGCAGCGAGGAGGAAAAGGGTGAGAAAGAAAAAAAGAGGGAGGGAGGGGGGATGTGTATACATATCAAAGGGTTGATTTATGTCCCAGATATGTTCATCCTGGCAAAAGAAACACATGCTGTTGCCTTTGAGAATGACAATGTGCATCTTTGTAAAGCCGCTGATTTAAATTCCCTCCACAGAAAATAAATTCAGGCTGGTGACGAGGGAGTTTCGGAGGAGGAAGTGGGATGGAGGTGGGGAGGACCCAGGTAATCAAAGAAATGACAGCCACTGTGGTTAGGGATAGGGCTGCAGCCTCGTTGTCCAGACAATGGGCTGTCTTCACAGACATGCTCTGCAGCTGTCAGAAATGAGACAGTGAAACAAGGCTAGGCAGGACTAAGTGTCCAAGGCCGTAGTGACTGATCCTCAGACTCTTGAGGTCAAAGCTCTTGCACCTGCAAGAGCTCTGCAGTCCCTGTTCCAAATGCCTCCTTCCGCTGACGGGAAGACTGGCTGTCACCACACTCTGTGCGATTTACTGACAATTAAAACGTTACTGCTAAAACCTAGCTGGCAATCTCAGGTGTTGTGTAAATTGAATACAGGGATAAATGTGGCTTTTTTGGTGACTTCAATTCTGCCCACTATTCAGGCATTGTCATAAGAGAAACTTTGACATAAGCAAAAAAGAAAGAAAGAGAAAAGAAAAAAACAGACTGCCAAGATGAGCTTGACCTTAAGTTTACACAGAAAGAAACTACGACCGCTCTCTCCACTTTTTTTTTTTTTTAAATACCCATGGCTCTTTACACATCCTGCAATTATAACCATAGGGGAGAGAGGAAAGTTATGCCTATGCCGTGAGTGTATGCTGCTTGTGGCTGTGAATGGTGTTACTGTTGAGACCGGAATGTGAGCTAAAAGGGATTATATTTTATTCATTCAAATCGGGCCATTTTGTTGTAATTTGGAATGCTGGAGAATGATGTCAGAGGAACGCACATCCACATTTATGAGGCTTTTTTTATAGTGTGGAAATTCCAAGCATGTCATATTCTGCAGCTCTCACACTGCCAGTGTTTGCAGTTCCCCAGATTTTTCATTCTTCAGACCATGTCTGTAAGAATAAAGTGGAGGAAAAATAAAGGTTCTGTCTTCTTGAGCAAATTACAGATACTCCCATAGTTAAAAAGACATTTTTTTAAAAAGCAAAAGAAAAAGCATACAGATTTAAAGACATGTGCTCTATAAAGAAGTAGCTAAGAGCAGGTATTTATTCTTTATGTCCTCGACAGCTGCATGAAGTGTCAAAACCCTCAAGCATATGACACTTTGGCATTTTTATGTGAAATCCAGCTGAGCAGGAAATAGTAGCTCTACTGAGAATGGAAGTTTTCCGTCCTGAGCTAAATAGTCTGTGGACTAATAGACTAAGCATTTTCTGACAAAGGTGTGCTATAATTCTAAAGATTACCTGCAGGCTTAGACTGTGGTGTTCCTGAGTTCTATCATCAGCTGGTAGATGCTTCACAGCCTGGTCTGATCTAAAATAAACAGGCACCTCCCTCAGCTGTGCTCTGGGTAGCTGTAGGGAACGTCAAGGTCAGCTTACAAAGCTACTCCGTGCTACACCAGGTGAACAGTGACTTTGTATAGGTGGCAGATTTTAAGAACTGGAGGGGCCTTTAGGATCATCCATCACATGCATGCTCTTATTTTTCGGATGGGGACAATGAAGGTCAAAGATGTTAAATGACTTCGCCGGAGGCCACACAGTCAGGTGGCAGCAGAGGCCGAGCTTATTTTACCTACTGTCCATGGAACAACTAATTTTTATGTATAGAGTCCTCAGAAAGGACACTATAGTTTTTGTCCCTACACCTGTCCTGTTGTCAATATGTATGTGCATGTATTATTTTTATATGAAGAACGATTTTTTCTTTTAAAGTTTCAATAATTTGCCACAGAAATTTTCATGGGAGGTAGATTCACTTTATTCAGAAAAACATGGGCTTATTAATGCTGTATTCAATCATTCTGTGCTCGGTAGAGAGATACTAACCGCCACAGGTGCAACATATGACAGTTTTAGCTGAGATGACTACATGTGACCACTAGAGGGCAACCTTTCCAAGTGCAGTCATTACAGGCACGGTTCTGTGGGTTTCCAAGGACTGGGAAGTTTCTAAAGCCAGAGAAAAATGGCTGGGGAAAAAAAAAATGGCATTCCAATAGAAATCTCATTTCAAAAGAATGTCTTAATAATGGTGGCTAATCAGTTTGCCAAGACATTTACTGTCAGATAGGTGTTATCCATTACTTCTCTCTCTTTTTAAAATAAATATACACAGATACACAAAGACAATTTCAGACATAAAAAACATACATGCTTCTGACGTTACTAAGCACCCTCATTCCATGCTGGAGTCTACGAGGGGGCAGTCTTTTATGCTGCTTACTAAGCATCAATACCAGCATAACGTTGTCATGGAAAAATGCAAAGCATTCATGCAATTTAATAAAGATTACTATTTCTACGACTTACCAGGAACATACTGCTTAGTCGACTGAAAAATAAAGCACAGTCTTTTGGGGGTGATACAGTTATATCTTATGTCACTCCAAAAATCACATTTTCTATGATAATGGTCCCCATTTCCCTCCTTGAAGAGCAAAGCTTTTTATTTTTAAAAAATATAACTGTAGAGCTGTAAGGAAGCTTGTGAACCCGTAGAGCAGAAGCAAAATTAGGAAAACCTTGTATGATTAGATATTGTCAAAAGAGAGCACTCAAATTAGATATTCTGCTGTACTTACATTTCTCTTGTGTTAATAGAATTTTTGCTTCAGGTAAGTTGGTTGTTTTACATTTTATTAATTATGAGATCGTATTCTTTAACATCGTGTCTCATTGCTAATAGGAATAATAGGCAGTCACATGTTCTTATTGAGTTTCTATATTTTCAATACTGTAGAATTATGTATCATTTACAACTCTAAAACCACTTCTTAGAGCAGCGTGGCATGTGCTGTGACGTTACAGAGCAGATATCGTTTAATACGATGAACGATTACCTAATTTTTAAAGAACTCCTAGAAAGCCCTCATAAAATACAGTGCTTTCATGGCCTGAAATCTTTTAAGTCACTCCTCTTAGAAAAGGCGTATTATGAGCCAGGAGTTTAGAACTTCTTAGGAATAATATTCCAGGAACCAAAAGACTTCAAGGAAAGAAAGTTAAAAGAAGGGAGTGGGGGATAGTCAAGGTTTTCTTTGGCCACCACCACCCTTCTTTTTCAATCTAGGAGAAGTGACAGCTTGCTTTTTCCTTTACAGTCTACAAAATGTGTAACAACAGCACAGCCAGCAAGAACCAAGAATGCAACCTGGTTAGGAAATGCTGGAATTTGAAGGAAGTGCCTAAGTTAGCTCTGAGGGCAGGACTATGGCCTTAGGCACTGGCGACAGCGGGTATAAAGATCTAGGAAAGTTTGGGTGTGGTTCCAGGGTGTTGGTTATTTCCTCGATTGCCATCTGCTATATGCAGCTGAGTGTGTGTATGGAATATGTGACCAAACACTGATCACGAAAGCTAATGTTCATAGAAACATTATGTAGCAAATGTTCAGCAGAAACAAGAACATTTCAAGAAAATAGAAAATTTTCTTGGAATACAAGGCTTCTTGTCAGTAACTACTCAAACCAGCTGTTCCTTTTTCTTTCTTTCTTTCTTTTTTTTTGCTCATTCATTCAACTCATTCATTCATTGTTTCAGACTTACAGACAGATAGGTGGAAACCAGCCCAACGGAGGCTCCCGTTCACACTCTGGATCATCCCCAAGCACCTCCACCTCAGAGAAGAACCTGCTTAGGCACTTCTGCCAGGCGAGTGATTCTACCAAGCAATCAGGCAAATCTACACAGTCAGATTCCAGGTGTCCTTCCTCCCCTGAGTTTCCTGGATTCCTTATTATTTCAATCACATTTAGCAGAGAATTATTATACAGTTGACTCTTAACAATGCAGTTGAAAAATCCACATATAACTCAACTACTAATAGACTATTGTTGACGGGGAGGCTTACCAGCAATATAAACAGTCAATTAGCACATGTTTTGTATGTTATATGTATTATATACTGATTTTTTACAATAAAGTAACCTAGAGAAAAGAAACGTTATTAAGAAAATCATAAAATACATTTACAGTAATTTTTAGAAAAAAAATCTGAGTGTAAGTGGACCCATGCAGTTCAAACCTATGTTGATCAAGGATCAACTGGATTCTTATCACTAAGGAGTTACCGCCTGACTCAATTTTATGTAGGAAAACTGCCCAACTCTGCAGTGTGAACAGTGGTCAGGTTTAAGAGCTTTGTGGTATTTCTCTGAGACAAGGCAGTTCCAAAGGAGCCAGATTTATAAACAACAGAATGAGAGTCTCACCATTCACTGTCCGAGTACAGAGACTTGGAAAGTGAACACTTGCTGTGCAAACCCTCAGCTGACAGTCACCCCTGTACTTGGGGGATTGTGGCCAGTGCTAATGGTTAAGGACTCTTTCCTCCCATCCAAGTCACGTTGCTTCTTTTGGGTACTTGTCCTCATGATGTCCACTTAAAATGAGGGAACAATTTGACAGGAAAGGAGAGGGGGTGTTATGAAGGTGGGTACGATGGTGACAGTGTGACTCTCACAGGTGGACAGAGGCTTACTCAGGTTCAGGACAGCAAAATATCTCCCCAGGAGCTACCCCTGGACCTCCCAATCCATTACTCAAGGCCAAGCTGGGCTTTTTCCCACTTCCCTTCATAGCCAGGCCCCCTCCTACAGCTCTAACTTTCCAATCTCAAGCTGTCTTACCTGAAGAGTTTTGACTTTGCCCAGGATGTGGTCCTGTGACATTGCTTGAACTGTCTGCTCACTTTCTGCTCCCCCATCAGGGATAAAAATACTGTCATGGGAAAATGCCCGGGTTCCCATAGAATAGTTGAAGGACCTGGAATGCAAATCATGTGCTTCATTTTATTAGGATGATAAAATTTCTTTTGGCAATTCAGCTTCTTGTTCTTCCTGACTTGAGGGACCCCACCTACAACCCGTCCCAGCCAGCACTGCATCCTTTTCTGCTATGGATCAGACAAGTGGCTGGGTAGACAGAAGTATCCCACAGGAATAAGGGAGCATGTCTCCAACATAACATTTCAGAGCCACTCACTGAAAACTCAGACAGTTATTTATTTGTAGAGGACCCGGGACAGAAGGCACTGCAGAAATTTTAACTAGAGGAGCCTTTTTCCTGATAAGCTGTCACAGTCAGTTTTACCCCAGTAAGTCTTGTCAACCAGCATTTTTTCAGTAACATGCAGATCTGGAAAGAAGAGGCAAGAGCTTCTCTCTCAGATTACGATCAGCTCGGAAGATATATCTATCTAAAACAAAGACCTGACAAAGACTAGAATTGCTGATAGAGACCAAAGGAATAAAGAGTCTCTCTGGTGAGACTCTTAAGAAATTCGGAGAAAGGTAGGAAATATGTGTTCGGGAAATTCTGACAGGCTTTGTGCACAGTGAGCTTATAGATGGAAGGTATCCCAAAATACACGCTTTTCAGCTGAAGGGTTGGACTTCAAGGAAGTCCAGATTTCTACCTGACAGTGAGGTACAGGCAGGGTGAACTGCAGGAAGAGGAAGCAGCAGAAGTCAACTGTTCCTTACTTGATCTTGCAAACTAAGTTATCTCTGGGAAAGGAATAGACTACATCCAGGCTGTTCACAGGCAGGCAGAATCACACACCCTCTGTAAGACGAGGCAGGCACACTTCCATGCCAGGCACGCATCAGCAGCACCCCCAGGGGTGAGAGGGCACCATTCCTCCTCTCCCCTCCCCAGGGAGGGGCCCCACCAAGAGGTTTTTTCAGTGACCAAGTACATGAGAGAAGAGCCAGCATAGGGGTGGGGTGGTGTCCCCAGCTGGTGCCTCTGCACTGAATACAGAAATGCGGTGGGCAGGGTCCCAACCAAGTCTAGACTAGCCGAGAAGATTGGGCACCAAATCATATCATCTAATTTGCCAAATTACAGGCAGCATGGTAAAAAAGCATATTAAATTAAGAAACAAAAAACTTAAATATGAGCCTCCTGGCTGTAGGATCTTAAGCAATAATAATAACCACCACCACCACCACCATCAACACCGTCATCCCTTACTTAGTTGAAAACACTGTGCTGAGTTTTACTTTCATTGTTTCATCACTGGAATCTTGTTGCAGATGAAACTCAGTGGGTAAATAATCTTATCTTAAGTCATCCAAATAGAAATAGTAGAGTGAGAAACTGAATTCAGATCTGGTGAATGCAATCCTGTCCTAGCTAGGTGAAGGGTTCGAAAGCGGTGGAAGATCTTAAGAGTGTTCCGTCCCATGAGTGAAACGAGGTATGGATGGGTCAGTGGGAGAAGAAGACAGGATGCAAACGGCACGTGGGCTGGGCTATGGGAGGGTCGAAGATACTAAATAGCTATAATAATAGGTAAGCTTTCAGTTAAATAACACACGATGCCTTAGAGCAGCAACCCACTTTATGAAATACGAGGCATTATTTTAGGATATGAATATGAATATGGAGAAAAATGAAATAAATTATCATCTGTGACCTATATTACGAAATGAACTTCCAGGTTCACCTAAAGATGCTGTGAAATAAACTTTTCATTCAAAGTTGTGGAAACAAACCTTTTAATATTCTGTTTAAACTTCTCTCACCAATTCCTAGCTTGATTCAGGTGGGAGAAGAGGTAACTGACTTCAATTCTACGGTGTTTTTACAAATGGCTTATGTATATACATAGGCTCTAAAATATTCATACGAACACATATATGCACAAGTCCATTTTAGATGTTTAGATGTTAATATGTTTACTGGCATCTCACAGTTGTGTGTACACGATATACCTGTGCTAAGCCAAGTTCCCTTCTAGTTTCTAAGTCAGTCTTGACTAAATCATGAAGTTTCTCTCTCTGCTCCCAGGTAGGCTAAGAATTGACACTTTCCTGCTCTTTTGTTGCCCTAAACACTCCTTGTTGCCAACCAGGATTTAATGTCCACCCGTTCCCCATTTTTAGATGATCATATGAAAAAAAATAAGAATGGTAATAATAATAATAGTGGTAATCGTAGTAATAATAATAGTGCTAGTCACAGGGGTAACATTAATATTAGCTAAATTTTATCAGGCATTTGCCATGTACCTTGTATATATGCTAGCCTCTTTAATATCAAGATCCTTTAGATATATAATATTTAAACCTTATGTGGTAGTCACTATTATTAAGTCTATTTTATAGATGAGGAAAGTGAGGCTTGAAGACAGTGAGTGATCTGCCATAAATTAAATGACTGTGTATCTGTGAATCTGTTTCTGGCCTCTGTTCCATTGGTCTGCTTGTCTGTCTGTCTGTTTAGCAATAATCCTACATTGTCTTAATTACTATAGCTTTTTAAGAGTCTTGGTATTTAGTAGTTTAAGTTCTCCAGCTTTTTTTTCAAGATGGCTATTCTTGTCTCTCCACATAAATTTACACATATACACATACTAGCACACTCCTAGGATTACTCTTGTGATGGCACTGGATCTATAGATAAATTTCGGGATAACTGACATTTACAATATTCAATCTTTTAATCCATGAACACTGGATATCCCTTCATTTATTTAGATCCTCTTTACTTTTTCAATGTTTTGTAGTTTTGTGTGGAGAGGTCTTAGACTATTTTGATAGATTTATTCCTGCATATTTGATGTTTCTGAATCTACTGTACATGGTATAGGTTAAAATTTATTTTTTATTTTTTAAATAATTTTTTAACTTTTTAACTGCTGTTGGCATATGATATTATATTAGTTTCAGGTGTACAATATAGTGATTAGACATTTATATTAATTACAAACTGATCAGCCTGATAAATCTAGTACAAATCTGACATCCTAGTTATTACAATATTATTGACTATATTCCTTATGCTATACTTTATATCCTCATAACAATTTTGTAACTACCAATTTGTACTTCTTAATCCCTTTCCCCTTTTTGCCCCCTTTTCACCTATCCATCTGGCAACCATCAATGTTCTCTGTAATTTCACATGTAAGTGAAATTATATGGCATTTGTCTTTCTCTGTCTGACTTACTCCACTCAGCACAATGTCCTCTAGGTCCACTCATGTTGGACCTAGGAAAAAATCGTGCAGATGGCAAGATTTCATTTTTTTCTTTTTACGGCTGAGCAATATTCTATTGTATACATGTACCACCTCTTTTTTAAACATTCATCCACAGATGAACACCCAGATATCCTTCATATCTACACTATTGTAAATAATGCTTCAATGAACATATAGATTCACATGTCCCTTAGAAGTAGGGATAAATTCCCAGAAGTGGGATTACTGGGTCCTTCTTTGTTTCTTCTTATAGCCTTTGTTTTAAAGTCTATTTTGTCTGGTATAAGTATGGTACCCTAGTTTTTTTTTGTTTGTTTCCATTTTTGTAAAATATTTTTTCTATCCCTTCACCTTCAGTCTGTGTGTATCTTTAGATCTGAGGTGAGTCTCAGCATAGTTAAGGGTCTTGTAGGCAGCATATCTAAGGATCTTGTTTTCCTATCCATTCATCCACCTTATCTTTTGATTGGAGCATATAATCCATTTACATTTAAATTATTGATAGATATATAATTATTGCCATTTTATTATTTGTAATTTTCTTCCTTCTTCTTAAAGAAGTCCCTTTTAACCTTTCTTATAATACTGGTTTGGTAGTGACAAACTCCTTTAGCTTTTCTTGTTTGGGAAGTTCTTTATCTGTCCTTCAATTCTAAATGATAGCTTTACTGGGTACAGTAATTCTGGTTGTAGGTCTTTGCTTTTCATCATTTTGAATATTTCATGCCAATCCCTTCTGGCCTGCAAAGTTTCTGTTGAGAAATCAGCTGACACTCTTATAGGAACTCCCTTGTGGATAACTAATTACTTTTCTCTTGCTGCTTTTAAGATTTTCTTTGTCTTTAACCTTTGACATTTTAATTATGATGTGTCTTGGTGTGGGCCTCTTTGGGTTCATCTTTGGGACTTTCTGTGCTTTCCTGGGCTTGTATGTCTATTCCCTTCACCAGGTTAGGGAAGTTTTCTGTCATTATTTCTCAAACAGTTTTTCAATTTCTTCTTCTCTTCACCTTCTGATATTCCTATGATACAAATGTTGGTATGCTTGATGTTGTCCCAGAAGCCCCTTAAACTATTTTTTTTTTTTTGGATTCTTTTTTCTTGTTGCTGTTCTGATTGGGTGTTTTCTGCTACCTTATCTTCTAAATCGCTGATTCAAACTTCGGCCTTTTCTACTAGATTCCCTCTAATGAATACTATATACAGATTTGTAATAGAATACTTCATTTCAGTTATTGTATTCTTCATGTCTGACTGGTTCTTTTTGTTTTGTATCTCTTTGTTAAAGTTCTCACTGAGTTCATCTACTCTTCCCCTAAGTTCACTATTCATCTTTATAACCAATGTTTTGTCTCCATTTTCTTGAGTTTTTTTTTTTCTGGAGCTTTGTTCTTTCATTTGGGCCATGGTTTTTTTTTGGTTTTTGTTTGTTTATTTGTTTGTTTGTTTTTTGTCTCCCCATTATGGCTGCCTCCCTGTGTTTGCTTCTATGTATTAGGCAGGGCTGCTATGTTTCCCAGTCTTAGTAGAGTATCCTTATGTAGTGGGGGTCTTATGCCCAGTGGCACTGTCTCCCTGGTCACCTGAGCTAGGTGCTCCAGGTGTGTCCTCTATATGGGTTGTGAATGTCCTCCAGTTATAGTTGAGCCTTGGTTACTGTTTGCTCATCAATGGGAAGGACAGACCCTCGGGCTGACTGGCTATGAGGACTGGCCTTGACTACAGTGGAGGGGCTTTTGTGTAGAGGCTAACCCTAAGGAATAGAATTCGCTTTAGCAGGAGCAGTCTGCCCTTTGTGTGTGTCGTCCTTGGATGTGGCCCTGGGTAGTGCTCTGGCTTAGATCAAAGCCGGCCACTGAGCATACAGGCCTGTGCCTCCTGGGAGGGGCCCCAACACAGGCCAAGTTCAGCCATGGCCAGTGCCCTGCCCAGGGCCATCTGGCATGAGGCATCAAGCAATTTGAAGATGGCTGGGCTTGGATGTGCCTTGAAGGGCCAAGCTGCAAACCAACGTCAGATGCTGCTTATTTAGGTTTTGTGAACCTTTGAGATTTTAGAAAAAGTCTTCAGCATGATCCAAGACAGGCCGTCTGTATGGAAAAACCACTGGAAGCGGCTTGGGCGGGGAGCGGGGTGCGAATATTGGGCGGGGTGCAGGTCTCAGAGAACCACCAAGGCAGGGTGACCAGTGTTAGCCTGGTTGATAGAGACTCAGATATGGTGGCTGCCTGGATCTGCATGTTGGGAGCGGGGAGGGCTAAACAAAGAGACAATGGATTCTGCCAGCACTTCTATCCGGGAGAAAGCTGCCCCTCTGGCCCGTGCCCCGAAGTGAGACAACTCATTTTCTTCCGGTATGTATGTCTCTGGTTTCTTCAGAGCTGCAGCTCCAGTGCTGGAGCTCAAAGTGAGTGAGTCTCAGTAAGTAAGTCAGCATGTGGGCCCCCAAAGCGGCAGTCCTCTGTCTTGCTCAGCCACAATCTCCACTGTTTTTCACAGCCAGAGATTGTGGGAACTTGTCTTCCTGGTACTGGAACGCTGGGCTTGGGAACCCAGTGTGAGGCTGGGGGTTTTCTGTAACTAAGATTTCCTCCTGATTCTCAACTGCTGGGTGTGGGACCAGCCCGTTCCACATCTCTGCCCCCACTACCAGTCTTGAGGTCGCCTCTTCTGTGTATGCCCAGCTGTAGGACTTCTGTTCAGCTAGACTTTAGGTGATTCTCAGTGATGGTTGTTCTGTAGTTTAGTTGTAACTGAGATGTGTTCATGAAGAAAGCCAGTCCTGCATTTACCTACTTCGCCATCTTGACAGGAGCTTAAATTTTTAATTATTTATTGGTAAAATATTAAAATACAATTGATTTTTGTATATTAATCTTATAACTAGGCTTAGCTAAATTTATTTATTAGTTACAATAATATGACTGTTGATTCTTTTGGTTTTTCTATGTATACAATTATATTGCCTGTGACAAAAGAAAGGTTTCTTTATTTTAAATCTTACTTTGCTTTTTTTTTTTTTTTTTGCCACACTGTATTAGCTAGAGTCTTCCTATAAAGTTGAATAGAAGTGACGATGGAGACTTTGTCATGTTCCCAAACTAAGCAAGAAAGTACTCAATTTTACCATTAACTTAAGATGTTATCTATAGAATTTTTGTACATTATATTACTGCTTCTTTGAGAAGACAGGCAATATATCTTTTCTTTATAGCTGATTTTAAGATTTTTTTGTCTTTGGTTTTCAGCAGTTGTGGTTAGGTGTGAATTTCTTCTAATTTACCTAGCTGGGGGTACACTACCCAGTATTATTATCCAGCAGGGTAATACTTCTTAAATCTGTGGCTTGGTATTTTTCATCGGTTTTAGAAAATTCTTAGCTATTACCTCCTGCCCCATTTTTTTCTCTATTCTCCCTCTGGTTCTCCAATGTTAGAACATTTCACCATGAGCCATATGTCTTTATGCTCCTTTCTGTATTTGTCATTCTTTTTACTCAATGTGATTCTTTCTGCAGAATGGGCTCCCCTTCTCTTCAGATTTCATTGCTCAGGTCTGGTAACTCCAAACAGATGCCTCTGTTTTAATGTTCCGCCCACACTTCCAGTTGTTCATGGTGGTAGCACTGATTTGCTACGAGCTAATTCATCACAACCATAAGTGGAAATAATTAACTTTTTTACATTTATTAAGTTTCTGCATGTGAGAACCTGCCTGTTGATATGGTCACTTTGAAAAGTGACCAGAAATATTTGTATCTTTTTCTTCTTCTATCTGGTTTTTGTCCCATTTTAAAACTCTGAGAAGAAACGGTAGACGAGAATGCTAATTGGTTTATTAGTTATACCAATGAACAATCTCCTCTAAATAATTCAGTGTACATAATGTAAATTAATACTAAATCCTCATCGATTTGGTTAATTAAAAAATTTTGGTAATCATGGTTACCAGTTCTGCTTCCAAACAACTCTACAACATAGATTATTTCCTGTTCTCTAAAGGAGATGCTGAGACAAAGAATAGGTAAAATGTTGCCCAAAGTTCCAGAGTTTGAGGCAGGGCTGCAATTGAAACTGAATGGCCCGGGTGTGTGGAGATCTCAGTTTGAAACTATGTTCTCGCCAACAAAGAACTCGGTGGAATCATTGTCCATAACAGCTGGGAACTTCGAACTACATGATTGGGAGGAGGAGGGGCAATTCACTACAAATCGTACCTTGGCAGAGTTCATCTGGACTTCTTTATTCTTGACATTTAAAGATCTTTTACAATTGATTGAAAAGTAGGCCAGTCCTCCCCCTTTCTTTTATTATGAGTGAGCCGAGAGGCGAGGGGCCTCCGAGTCTCAACACTGCAACTCTCCCTCAGACTCTGCTCGAATGGAAGAAACGGGGTTTGCTGTGTGGGAAACTTCTCTTCCGCTTCTGAGGACACAAAGTGGCCTCTTGATCTTGAGACATATGAAGACCTTTAATATCCACCAGATTTTTAACTTCTAATAGGAAGATTGTCAATACAGTCATTTCATAGTAATTTTAATTTAAACACAATCTGAAGTCAAAAGCAAGCGTATGTGATAATAGCAAACACTAGAAGGAGAGGAAGAGAGGCCACTTGGAGAATTTAGAATACTAGTCTCTGAGGGACAGTTTTCATAAGCTTAGAGAAGAATCACAGACACCGCTTAAAGAGGCCAGAAAACATAGTCCCTTTGGACTTGGAAGTCTAAGCAGCCGAAGTTCCTAGGGCCTTACGGATAGGAGGGAGCAAGGATGGCTGAGATGCTGTAACTTGCTTCTATGTTTCTGTCCTGGCTGTGTCGTTGTTGTCATTGATATTATCATTATCGGCAGAGAGGTTTAGATTCCAAACATCTAATCAGAGGCTTTTAGTCGGCCCAAAGACACCAGCTTTTTTTCTTTCCCCTCCACTCTGCACTGACTCCTGTGGTTGTCTTTCCAAAGGCGTAGGTGATAGAACAGCCTGAGGCTTCTCTTCTGGCTTTAACAGTCGCTTTTAATAACAGTCACTTCTATCTCAGCAGTCCCCAATATTTCTGGCATCAGGGACCAGTTCTCCTATGAGAATCTAATGCCTGATGATCTGAGGTGGAGCTGAGGCAGTGATGCTAGCCCTGGGGTGCAGCTGCAAATACAGATGAAGCTTTCCTTGTTCGCCCACCACTCACCTCCTGCTGTGCAGCCTGGTTCCTAACAGTCTGTGAACTGGTACTGGTCCGCAGCCCGGGGGTTGGGGACCCCCGGTCTATCTGACTCCAATATTCCACTCTCTTCTTCTACCTGCGTGTATCTAGGTACTTAGTGGACCCTGCTACTTAACTATCCCACTGTCTCTGCAAATTCAACATGAATAAAAACAAACTCATCAGTGTTTGCCACAAAGCTCCCATAATTCCTATTTCTTTGTTACTGTCATCCCTCAGGCTCTGTGCTATACTATTTTATAAATGAGGTCAGGTTGAGGTGAGGGTAAAGGTATAGTGTAGAAGACCTTAATAATAGGTAATATCATTTGTCCTTGCACATTCAAAAATCCTTCAAAAACAGTGCAGAAATCAATGAGCAGGACTGCAAATCTTGAGCTCCTGGACCCATTTCAAGTCTGCATCCAATTCTGCGTGTCCACACTCCTCTACGACTGTGCTTGGGGCCCAGATCACTGCTCTGAGCACCTCCAGGAGGTCTCTGCAAGTAAACTAGCAGCAAAAGGGGGAGTTGCTAATCCAGAGTGGCGTCAGCTGTGACCGATGCAGTCTTCACACAATTTACAGTCACTGCCGACTCCGCGGGCCCTCTGTGATCACGGAGTCGATGAGGTCCAGGAAGGTGGAGAGACTTGATCAAGAAAGAACTGAAACCAGAACCCAGGATCCTGACTCACAGCTGACAGTCTTCCCTTTTAACAATGTTAGTAGGTGTTTGGGTCTCTTTGGGAACAAAGACACTGTGTGAACGGCCACTGGACCACAACAACATGGTGCCATTAGGACAGTCCTACTGTGCCCATGACTACAAATCATATACAAGAGAAGCTGAACCAATTTTACTGCTTAAACACCAAAGCCATCAACATCAAATAGGATGCCAGCATCCATGAATTTTTTCATACTTCCATAATACTGAGATATTTTTTATTGTGGTAAAATATAAATAACATAAAATTTACCATTTCAACCATTTTTAAGTATACGGTTTAGTGCCCTTAAGTACATTCATAACCACCATCCCACACTGAAGCTCCATACCCATTCAGCAATAACTCTTCATTCTCCCTTCCCCCCGCTCCTGGTCACCGTTACTCTCCTTTCTATCTCTATCAATTTGACTATTCCATGTAGCTCACATACGTGGAATCATATTTGCCCTTTTGTGTCTGGCTTATTTCACTCATCATAATGTCCTCGAGGTTCATCCATGTTATAGTATGTATAAGAATTTTATTCCTTTTTAAGGCTGAATAATATCCTGCTATATATGTATATAGCACATTTCATTTACCCACTCTTCTGCTGATGGACATTTGGGTTGTTTCTACCTCTTGGTTATTGTGAATAATGCTGTGAGCATTGGTGTATTAATCCAGATTTTTAAAAAATGTAAGACTAAAGCATTATGACTCGTAACTCCTTGTAGACATGGCTGGAAGAGTAAGTAGGTGTGCCATAAGTCCTCATTTCACACCAAAGATCTGACATCACTTCCATATCTTCTGCCCAAATTAAACAGTCACTATCTGTAAAGATTAGTAGAGAATATAAGCAAAAGAAAGAGAAGGAAAGAGGAAAATGAAGAGAAAAGGGAGGAAGAGGATTCCTTTATTTTTGCCTAAAATCATGGGAAAATGCTTGAAAAGCTTCTGGTTCACAGAGCAACAGCCTGTGGGTTCCATCCCCACCCCTCCCACTCCAGGAAGTTTAAACACCATGGGCAGGAACTATTATCTGGAGACCAGAGGCTTCTAATTCTAAGAGAAGGTGTGTTGCCTTAGCACTAAGACCAATTTGGAGTGGCTTCCGGGGTCCTATTCTTCCTGCATCTTATTACATTTAAGCTCTTGGATCTAAGTCATTATGGCGTGGGAAGGACAGGAGGAAAGCGACACTTCTGTTTCCCCCTGCTCCACCTCCTTCCCTTTTTCTTCCCCAGAGACAGCTGACCTGACAGTCATAATTCTACCTAGAAGCTCTCAGAGGTTACTTAAGAATAAATAATATAGTACTCTGGGGTGCACTCTGGCAACACAGAGACCAAAATACAGGGCCGTTCTGAAGGACCTTAAAGGAAGCTCAGCTGAAGCCTGGATGGGTTATCATATCACGCTGTAAAATATGGTGTGGATTATTACGCTAATGACCATACCAAAAGCAATATAAAGGTCACACTTTTTAAGCTCTGCCCAGGAGAAGGTTTCATTTTCACTATCATTTTGAAACCATTTCAGACTTATAAAAACACTGTAGGTGTAGTATGAAGAACTTTTGTTTTCCCAGACCATTTGAGAGTAGGTTGCTGGCACGGTACTCTCACCCCTGACCCAGGCAGGCAGTGGAGAGTCAGAAGACTTGCTCTTGAAGACATAAGAATGCGTGAGTGGGGAAATCAGAAATAAGTGGAGGAACCACTGAGGGCAGCTGAAGGGCCAATGAGTGTGTCATTGTCACTGTTGCTTTAGTTTTACCTCCGGCCTACTGTAACGTGATTGATATCTGTCAATGATCTCCAGCTGAAGTCCTCTCCAATTCCGCTCTCTCTCAAACTGTACGTTAATCTTGCAGCTGTTAATTCATCAGCTCAGAAACTTCCAGTGGTTCCCTTGTGCCAAAATCTTACCAGATGAAGCTGCAATTATTGATTAGCCCTTACGGCTCTTCACGATGGGGCCCTAAGCAACTCTGGGCAAATCACTAAACCTCTATGTGCCTCAGTTTCCTTATCTGTAAATGAGGATGAGAAGAAGACCTACCTCATGGAGCTTCTGTTAGGATTAAAAGAATTACAATTTATAAAGCATTTAGATAGTGTAAGTGCTTATCTATGTGTTACCGATTATTATCCAATATTACCCTACTTCAAAAACCCTATAAGGCAAACCCAAGCACTCAGTTCCCCAGATATCCCCTCTGGGCTCTATCATTGCCTAGGCTCTTCCTCTCCAGGGACGGCTTATTGCCAATCTCAGTTCAGGTCCTACCCATCTTTCAAGATCCAGCTCAAATCTTACCAACCCCACACAGCCTTTCCTGCTTCCCTAGAGGAAAGGGATCTTTTCTCCCACTGAAAGCCCCTATGTACGTATCTCTTGTTGTTTCATGTTCTGGTTACTATAATCGTGCCTTAAATGAGAGGGAAAATAAAAATGCTTTGTATGTTGTCAAGGGCGACACAGATGTGATTCTAATAATGGCATCATCTTATCTCTGCCACAGTACTATGAGTTGCATGAGGGTAGGGATCACATCTATTATCTTTGTTTCTCCCAAAGTGCTTTATACAATAAAATTTGTGAGTAAATTTTTTCAATGGATAAGTAGATGATTGATATTGCAGGGTATCTAATCAGATGTGTTTTCCATGGAGAAGTCATTGAGGGAATAGAAAGCATGATACAAACATGTTGATGGGAGGAGAGGAATATTTTCAGACCATGGTATATTTCAGGTAGGTCAGGACTGTATAGGAGGCCATTGTGGAAAGCTCTGAGAAACCAATGGATGGACGAGTCAGGAGGATGTCTAACATCTCTTTTTTGAAGGTTTCTTCTGAGCTCTTTTTTCAACTCAAACCGGGGAATTGCTCCAGGCTTTGCTTCCCACCTTCTATTTCAAACCTCCCTATCACCAAGTTTTCCTAGTTTCATTCTTCGTCAGTCACAGTTCTTAGTCACAAGCAACAGAAACTATGTCTCACTCAACTAAAAGAAAATTTACTAGAAGAACAGTGAGGGCTCAAAGAACAATGGCAGCGAGTGATAAGCCTTGGAAAAAGGATTGACGAGAACTCTCACAGTCCAGGCATCAGGACCCACAGCAACACTCACGGCGGTTACAGAAGGCTTTCATAATTGTGTCCCTTGCATCTTTGACCCACCTGCCAAGTCAAAGCCTAGGAGAGAAAGACTGACTGGCGAGGCTAAGTTGTGTGCTCATGTCAGGCTGCAGAGGGAGAGGAAGCAGGCACTAGGTCCCGTCAGCAGTACACACAGTGAGGCAAACTTGAATCCTTGAAAAGAAACCTGGGTGCTGTTGAGAAGGGGAACTGGATGCTAACGGCTCAATTACCAAAAATAGCCACCATACTCTGCTTTTGAATCTGTGTCTTGATTCTCCTTTATGACCTAGCTCATGTGGATGGACAACGATTTGCTCTCTGGTGTTTTGATTCTACTTCTCTTCCACGAGGCTGCCTGTCTTTCTTGGTGGCACATGCTGCTTCCTGAGAGCAAAGGATGCCACACCCCATGGTACTGGGATGCCCAAGCCCAGGTCCAGTGCTCTGTGCCCATGCTTATCTGCAGATGTGATAGAGATCAGAGGGCGCTTGATGGCCTGTGCCCTGAAGCTTGGGACACTAGAAGGTCACAGTAGAGAAAGGTGAGAAGCAAAGCAATATGAAGCTAGCCCTGTAGTCATGCTATTTCATCCCTCACCCACTATGTACTTAGTGCCAAGGAGAGTAGAGCAGGGTCAAGAAAAGCCATCTCTATTTTAAATTCTGTTATCTGTAACTACTGCCTGCAGTGGGGCCTGATGTGAAAAGAACAATGAAATATTAGGGGAAGTTTGCTGGGGGAGGTATTTCTGGAAAAGTTCTCCTCATTCCCAAAATATGACAGAAGACAGAGATGGTCCCTTCTGTCCCTGGTCTTTGTCAACTGTATGCGACACCTGAAACTGTGACAAGCCATACTGGGGCAATAAGGGAACAAGCCTGAGAACAAGAGCCTACTCCCTGAGGAGACTGCTCCCCGAGAATAAGAAAAAAAGCATCAGACCAGATCTTGCTGATGTTGCTGAGTTGCTTCATTAATGAACTTTGGAACTTGGAAAGTTCTCTAGACTTTCAGGTACATCAGATACTATATTTCATTACTGTTGAAGGTATTAGTAGCCATGTTTTCTGTTACAGCTGATAGCATCCTACTTGATACGGCCTTCTAGCCACTACTCTAAGAAATGGGCACAGTATAAGACCTACTGACATCATCTAACCTTGGAGCTTACAGAGGGAAATTCTCCCTCCCCAAAAAAGAGAAGCTCTCCACAGCTGCACAGTTAACACGTGTCTCAGGCCAGCCCTCTTCCTCCTCCTTATCCTTTGTTTTTTTTTTGGACAAGCATCATGTAATTTGGGACCATAGATATTGGGTAATTACCATAGCAATGATTAGGGATTCACTTCAGGAATAAGGAAATATAATTATAGTTTCATTGCAGCTTGTTTCCATGACAACAGGGGCAATTGCAATTGATCAGCAGTTTTCTTCCTAAACAGATCCGTGAGTCTCATTCAAATGAAATGCTAAAGAGCAATTAACTATCCTCATGAAACTAGAGTTGCTGGAAGAGAGTGGAGTCACATTATATTTTGTGTGGCACCGTTGACAAGGCTCAGCACTGACTTTGGTATTTTATGAAAATATATGGTACTCAATAGGCTATAGAGTACCCAATTACCTAATAATTACAACAGAAACAGGATACATCTACTACAGCCCCTTGGCCCAGTCCTGAATCTATATCACATAAGATGAGTGATCCAACCTGCTTCTAAAGCTCTGTAGGGAATCCATGTGCTTCCATGCTATCTATTCCACTCCTCAGGTGCCCCACCTGGACAAAGATCTTTTCATAAACCTTTCTAGCCATCACCAAGATCAACTGAGTCTTGGTCTATGCTCTGGAAGTAGAAAACTAGTTATCAACCTCCTTTTTATCTCAGTAATAATATTATCCTGCATGTGTAAAGTGCTAGCAGATAGTGTAATGTCACATGCATTTTTTTTTGTCCTCATAATAACCCTGGGAGATAGCACGTCCATGTAACAGATGAAAGGGCTTGCTTGGCTAAGGGCACACAGCTCATGAGCGAAAGCATCTTCGATCCCAAGAGGACCTTGGCTCCTGATCTGTTCTCACCCATATATTGTATCTCCAATAATCGCTGTAACTGATCCATCAAACTTCTTTCCCTCTACACTCACGCAGCCCAGCTTTATTGATTCTCCTGCTTAGTCCCTAATTTTTATTCATTTAATGGTTTTTGTACCTCTTCTCTAGTCCCTGTCCAATTTCAGTATATCAAAGGTTCCTACGGATAGAGGATAAATGATCAAGTAAAATAAGTCTTTTCCTGACTTCATCTGAAAAGCAGCAAGGCCAACCCACCTAAGAAGCACCGGTAATCAGGGAGCCTGAGCTTCATTGTAAGTTTATTGATGACATGTTGTCTCATTACACCAACTCTGTAATTTTCCTTTTCCAGCAGATCAGAGGGACAATGATACTTTACCATGGTAAGAAACTGAAGGATAAATCAGATAAACATTGACTGGTCTAGTGGGAAGAGTCAGAATGGTAAAAAGAGCAGTATTCATGAACTCATTCATTAAATGAATAATTCCTGAACACCTGCTATGTGCCAGGCGCAGTTCTAGAGGCTGGAAGTACAGAGAAAGGCACCCCTACAAGCTGCCCTTATGGAAACGTAGAGGTAGTTGGAAGAACAATGGCAGAGGTGTCTGATCTAGGCTGAGGGGGTCAGAGAAAGTTTGTTCTGCTAAGAAGGCAAATTTGTGCAGAGAAATGAAGGATGATGAGAAATGAGCTGGATGAAGGAGGTAAGAATGGGGGATGGGGTTGTTCCAGACAAAAGGATTACTGTGTGCAAAATCAGCTGACTTAAGATTCTAGTCACATCTCTAACACTAACAGCACTGTGATCTCTTTGAGCCTTATTTTCCCCATTTGTAAAGTAAAGGTATTAAAAATCATCTTAAACCTTTAACATTGGTGTGTGCGTGTGTGTGTGTGTCTACTGAATAAGAGTGTCATATAAATAGAGAATAAGATTTGCATTAGCCCTTCGGGGATGGAATGACGCATGGCGTCAGCCACAGGCATATAGTTTAAGAAGGCAGTTTCAAACATGATCTGTATCTCTCTCCCCATCTTCTTCATCTCATCAGAATGCCTGCACTGCCCAACGCAGGGGCTCAGCACCCTCAAACAAATATGAGTGACTGCTGGCCCTTCCAAGCTAGACTGCTCTACTCTGCAGTGATGTCCTACTTCAAAATGATCCCTTTCTCTTCCACCCCAAATTTCTACCTCCTATTTTAGTGTTTTAGGGTTGGAAAATGGGCCCCTACATTCCTCTGCCAACATGAACCTATCACCTCAGCTAGCTATGACCTTTTCAATGCCACATTTATTCTGTTTTTTTCCTCAAAAAACCCCGTCTTTATTGAGATATAATTTACATGCCATATATAACATTCAACCTCTCACAGGGTACATTTCAATATTTTTAATATATTTACAGAATATACCATCATCACCACCTAAGTTTAGAAGGTTTTTATCACTCTCAAAAGAAACCCCATACTTATTAACAGTCTCCCTCACACACGCCCTACGCTATGCCTGGCAACCGCTAATCTTTCTGTCTCTATGGATTTGTCTATTTGGAGATTTTATATAAATGAAGTGATATAATATGTAGTCTTTTTAACTGCCTTCTTTCAATTAGTATAATGTTTTCAAAGTTTATTTATGTCATAACATGGATTAGTATTTCATTTTTTTTTTATTTCCAAGTAATATTCCATTCTATGGATATGTACCACATTGTATCTATCCTTCATCTTTTGGTGGATATTTCCTACAACACATGGTAACTTTATGTATAACACTCTGAGGAACTGTCAAACTTTTCCAACATGGCTGTACCATTTTCCATTCCCACTAGGAGTGTATGAGGGTTCCAATTTCTCCACCTTCTCACCAACACTTGTTATTGTCTGTCTTTTATATTATAGCATTCCTAATGAATACGAAGTGATATCTCATTGTGGTTTTGATTTGCATTTCTCTGATTGCTAATAATGTTGAACAAGTATGTTTTTCTATGTTAATGAACATTTTTATATTTTTTGGAGAAATGTCTATTCAAATCCTTTGCTTATTTAAGAAATATTTAAGAAATATGGTCTTTTTATATTGAGTCATAAGAATTCTTTACCTATTCTGAATATGTCTTATCAGATAAATGATATGCAAATGTTATCTTCTATTCTGAGGACTGTCTTTTCACTTTCTTGATGGTGTCGTTTGTGGCACAAAAATTATTTTTTATGTAGTCTAATTTATCAATTTTTTCTTCCTTTTTCACTTGTGCTTTTTGGTACCTAAGAAATACTCTTCTGTTTTTTTCTAAGAGTTTTACAGTTTTAGCTCTTCCATTTAGATTTGTGATTCATTTTTAGTTCATTTTTGTGAGTGGTATAAAAAAAGTGTTCAATTTAATTTTTTTTTTTTTTTTTTTTTTTTTTTTGCATGTGGCTATCCATTGTCCTAGCACCATTTGTTGAAAAGACTATTCTTTACCCATTCAATTGTCTCGGCACTGTTACAGAAAATCAACTAACCACAAATGTAGGGGTATATTTCTGGACTCTCGTTTCAAATCCATTGATCTTTATAGCTATCCTTAGGCCAGTACACATTGTTTTAATCGCTGTAGCTTTGTAGCAAACTAGGAAAGTGTGAGCCCTCCATGATTGTTTTGGCTATTCTGGGTCCCTTGCATTTCCATACGAATTTTAGGACCCCATTTGCAGAAAGGACAAATGAGATTTTGATAGAGATGGCACTGAATCTGTAGATCAATTTGGGGAGTACTGCCATTTTCACAATACTAAGTTTTCTGATCCATAAATCTGGGATGTCTTTCTATCTATTTAGATCTTTAATTTCTTTCAATGATATTTTGCCATATCCAGTGTATGAGTCTTACACTTCTTTTGTTAAATTTATTCCTAAGTATTTTATTCCTTTTGATGCTGTTGTAAATGAAATTGTTTTCCTAAATTCATTTTTGAATTGTTCATTGCTAGTGTACAGAAATACAACTGAAATATAAATACTCCAATCTTTTATCTTACAATCCTGATCAACTTTATTTATTAGTCTAACAGGGTTTGCTTTTTTTGTGTGGATTCTTTGGGATTTTCTACATGTAATCATGGCATCTGCAAATAGAGATAGTTTTACTTTTTCTTTTCCAAGATTGATGCTTTTTATTTCTTTTTCTTGCCTAATTGTCCTAGCTATAACCTACAGTACAGTACAATATAGTATTGAACAGACATCTTTGTCTTGTATAATATTAGCTGTGGATTTTTTGAAGTTGCCCTTTATCAAGCTGAAGTAGTCCTCATCTATTGTATGTGTTTTTCTTAAATTATGAAAGGGTGTTAGATTTTGACAAATGCTTTTTCTGCTTCTATGCTTAATATAATATTAATATTATATTAAGTATAATATTAGCTGTGGATTTTTTGAAGTTGCCCTTTATCAAGCTGAAGTAGTCCTCATCTATTCTATGTGTTTTTCTTAAATTATGAAAGGGTGTTAGATTTTGACAAATGCTTTTTCTGCTTCTATTGAGATGATCATATAGTTTTTGTCCTTTACTTTATTAATATGGTATATTATATTTACTGATTTCTATATGTTAAACTAACCTTGCACTCCTGGGATAAATCCCACTTGATCATGGTGTATAATCCTTTTTATATATTGCTGGCTTCAGTTTGCTAGTATTTTGAAGAGGATTTTTATGTCTATATTCATAAAACATATTGATCCATTGTTTTCTTTTTTTATCGTTGCCTGGTTTGGGTATTAGGGTAACACTGGCCTCATAGAGTAAGTTGGAAAGTTCCCTCCTATTCTATTTGTCACATTCATTCTTACATGAAGTCTGTGCTCATGCCATTCCTGGTCTGAAATGTCCATGCCTTGCCATTTAGCCACTTCAAATCCTGCTCATCATCTAGTGCCAGCTCAAGGGCTCTTCATTCCTGACTGCTCCAGTCCCAGAGTGAGCTCGCTCTTCCCGGACCCCCTTCAGTTCTCACTGTGTCGAAAGTGTTATAGCTGTGCATGATATAGTAAATGCTGGGTGTTAGAAACTGGAAGCAGGACAAGTGGAGTCCCCGTAAGTAGGAGAGCCTCAGTCAGGCAGCTGAAGTCCAGAAGACACTTGAGCCCGGTGACCCAGGACCAGCAGGACAGCTCAGGGTCATGTGATAGCTCCCTATCACATGGCCCTGAGGGCTGCAGCCATCTTAAGAGGCAGAATAGTGGATGGTTAAGAATAGAGTCTTCACTGCTTGAATAGCGAGCGGCTCGGCAACTTACTAGCAAGTCACTCTCTAGCCTTAGATCTGTCATCTTTGAAATGGGGATAGTAATGTCAGTCTCAGAGTATCTTGATAAATGTTACATGAGTTTATTTATACAAAACACATTGCATTAAGTTCAGTAAGTGGCGGCCTTCACATGTGCTACAGGATATTCTCTACGGAAAAAAAAAAGTTTTGTGGTTAAAGGAATCTTGAGAATGTTGTATACTACACCCCTCTCCTTGCAGATTCCCAGGGTACATTAGCATAGTAAAAGCTCTCAAAAGTCCTATGTAAAGGATGCTATTTAATTTGTTTTGGCCCAGAAATTTTGCCAAAATGACCCTTTCTCCCTTTTTAAATTGAATATTCATTTAGCACACTTTGGGAACACACAGTATTAGTCATATCTAATTAATAAAGGAAGTCACATTAGGTTGTTAAAAACTGATCATGTTTTACTATTCTGCTTTTCTCATGGCCATGTATAGTTTAAAAGCAGCAGTCTAGGAGAAATGAAGACTTCTAACCTAAAGAAAGAGCAGAATGCTTTAAAAGCCCAAAGGAAATGAGAAATTTTAGGCAGAAGGAGAAGATCAATAATGAGCTATTTCTAGCCATAGAGACATTTCTAGAATTAAAAAGTTCAGCTCCTTTAAATTCCCACCCAGTGCCGAAATTCCCCTTTATCAGTCCCAACCCCTGCCAGCACATACTCTGCCTCTCCATTTTTAGGCAGCTCTAGTAATTAGGAAATTCTCCCTCACATCGGGCTGAAATTTGCTTCCTTAAAAACTCTACCCAAGATCACTTTAACAGAATTTTATGTTTTAGTTAGAGCTGTCCATTTTGGAGATAGCAAAAAAAATGCACAAAAATTTCGTGAATCATTACACAATGAAAGTAACACATCCACTGATAAGAATTGTTAAATATAACATCTTTCATTTTCTCCATCTGTAAATAGGACAAACAATCAGAAGTTCAGCTATACTGTAAGCAACAAATGTAATCTTTACCTCATGGGTGGAAGTACATGGCAATTGTCGATTCCCAAGAAGAAGAGGGGAAAATATATTTTAAAGGACTTTTATTTTCCTATCTTTTTAAATTTAAAAACATTGTTTTGAAATTCTTCATCCAAAGCTTATCCTTTCAGCTTCCTTTATTATAAAAACAAGTATTAATTAAAATACAGACATGTCTCATAAATGTAGGTTTATCAATAAGAGTCGCTAATACGAACAGGTAACATTACCTGTATTTTACAGGAATGTAGCTGTTTGACCCAATGTGGACTTTTCCAAGGCTTTGTAAAACTTAAAACCTTAAGGAAACTCCAAGAGGTAAATGGAATAGAATTTAACTGGGGAAAGAACAACCAAGACCCAGGCATAATTCAATAAGAAATCAGGGGCGTGGCAAAACCAAAAAAAGGATGAGCTGTGTTTTCATATAGTCCTTCCAAAGGAGAACTTTCTAGACTATATTTTGATTTTGCATTAAATAACTACTTGGTCACATTTTAGTGTCTGTACCTCATTCTGATACTGTGAGGCAAAAAGGTTCACGTTCTTATTCTACAAATGAAAAAACTAAAGTAAAATCAAAACTGATTCATACTGGACAATACTCAACTATGTGTCGGTAGTGACATCCCAGCGACTGGGTGGGTTCAGTGCTAGATGAGTTTTCCTTTCATTGAAATAATTTCCTTCAGTTAAATTCAATAGTTTTCTTATTAAAGACAATGGAAAACAAATACAGGTCTGACAAGGAGAGAGTCAGTATTAGGACTAACAAATGCTGTCGGTGAACACTACAGAGCTCAAGCACACCACATGCCTGAGGATTTTGTAATTTGTGCTCAACGGTAGTGCCTATTAGAATGTGTTTACTGACACACAGCACAGAGGATGTTTTTGTCCTTGTCTTTGAAACACGGTAAGAATATCACAGATTATGTCATCTATTCCTTCAACATGTACAGTAAGTTCTTACTTAACATCACATAGTCAGTCGGTTCTTAGAAACTGCGACGCATAATGAAACCAATTTTACGATAAGCTAACTGATATAAGCAAGAGTTAAGTTCCATATTTCTGGTTATAAACACATCACCAAACTTCTAAAGACCCCAAACACTTCTAATATTAAACACTGAAATAAATGTGAGCTCTACATACATTTTTAAAAGATTACTAAAAACAAGTAAGATCATTCTGTTTCAACTCACTTATTCCAGTTCAGGGTCGTGAGTGGCAGAGCCTATTCCGGCAGCCCAGGGCATAAAGCAGGACCTGGACAGGACACCACCCATTGCAGGGCGACCTGCACACACCCCCACACTCACTCAGACTGGGACAATGTAGCCACGCCAGTGCACCTAACATGCACACCTTTGGGATGTGGGAGGAAACCAGAGTTCCTGGAGAAAACCCACCCAGACACGGAGAGAACACGCAGACCCCTCACACACTGACCGGTAGGTTCTTCCTCATCAATGCTATAATGAAACCATTTTGAAGGAAAAGTTATTCAGGGACCTGCTGCACTGTATTAGGACAACGTACGGAGTGCCAGGCATTCATAGGAAATATTTTTTGAGCACCTAAGTTAAGGCTGAATAAAACTTGGTCCTTGACTTCATGGAACTGACAGTTGTGTGTGAGAGAAGCAAATCAATAATTTCCATAGAAAGGGACAAGTGCCTGCCGGAGCTAGGTACGTGCTGCTAGAGGAACATAGGCAAGAGCAAATGGATCAGACTGGGGAGTGGGTGAGGGCTTCTCAGAGGCACTGACTTCTAAGCTGTCAGTAGCAGAATTTAACCATATCTGAACTCTGACTTCAATTCCCAGCACCCAGGTGAGAAATACCTCCTGACCCTGCTTTTCTGAGTTCTTGACACTGTCATGGCCAGATTCAGTGCCTGTGTAGGTTCTAAAAGAGGGAGAAAAAGAGGGAGATAGGAATACAGAAAATAAAGAGCAGACGTTGAAAGATCATTGCAGAACGTTCTGGAATTTGCTAGAGATGGCCCAAGGGTATGAAAGTGACCATCCTGTGCCTGAGCAATCTGCATCCTCGACATGGGTGTAATATCTAATTTATGACTACCCTCGTCACCAAAAAATAGGACAATCAGAGGAACCTTATTGAGCCAAGCCAGTGATACGCTGTCTTTTACCATCAATGGTAGAAGCAAAGGCATTGATCCCAATGCTCTGCTAGAATGTGAGGCCGGACTCGTGTGTCAGCTCTCCAAGGTGACTTTTCCACACAGAACGCACCAAGTACCCCAAGTCTTCCACCTTCCCAAAGATAGAACACAGCTGTGATTCCGCTCCTGCCTCCTTTGGGATTCCATTCCCTACCTGGGAACACGGCCAAAGATTTGAAAAAAAAAAAAAAAGTGTGAGTTATTACCTTAGACTGTGCTCGAGGGTCTCTTCATCAGAAGAGAACGTCCCATTGCTGACACTCTGGGGAAAATGACTCTTC
>NW_006442508.1:10756381-10765410 GCF_000325575.1 Pteropus alecto | reverse complement strand
TCCTGCTGACGCCTCCTGGGACAGTGAAGTGTCTTTCTTTTTCCTTTTGCCAAATAACTTCTTAAAAGGCTGGAATTTGCCTCCCTTCTTCTTGTCTGTGGATTATAAGGTAAACATTTGCTGCAGTTTGACAGGGCTGCACCTTGGAGCATAAAAGCAAATTACAGCTGAGCTGCCTCTGGCCCAGGGAGGGAGCCAGGGCAAAGGGCGGCCATCTGAGTGAATGAGCGACCAAGCCCTGTGCCAGGAACATCAGGACCAGCCCCCATCCATGCACAGTCAGGCAGAGACAAGCCAAGTGCACAGTAAATCTTCTGCCTCCTGGGCTCCCAAGAAGAACCTGGGGACAAAATGAAGGGGTCCCAAGTTTCATGGTGGCCGACAAAGCACATCCTTGCACATGTCACACAAAGGTAGTGTCTGCTCTCTTTGACAAAGCAGATGGTGAGTGCCCTGCTCCATGGAAGAAGCTGGGAAAAACACGTAAGCCAGACAGGTGTTTAAGAAAATTTATATATGTATCTATTCTTCTCTGAGAACCACTCTGTTTTAGGCTTCGTTAGAAGAAAACTGCTAGCTCCTGGCACAAGCTTTGGCCCAAATTCCCTCCATCCCTGTATATACCCAGTTTATCTCTCTCGTCTCCTTTTAAAATCTACTCTGAAGAGCCCCAAAGGAGTTGCCATTAACATCTTTCCATATATTACTTCATCCAATCAGGACCCAGGCTCATGGCCAGCATTTCTTACAGATATTTTAGGCAACACTTTTCAGTTCTGCTTCAGATACAAATTCCTCCACATCACTCCACTCCTACCTGGGAAAAGAAAGTATAAATCGCCCCGCATCAGAAGCATCTTCCCAGATCTTTTCTTTCCTTTAAGAAGTGTCAAGAGCCATTTATCCAGTGGTCAGACAATCTTTTTCTTAAATTATTTAACCCTTACTATGTGTCACTGCTCTGAGAACTTTATTAATATTAACTCAATCCTCACAACAGTCCTATGAGGCAGATACTATTAACATGCCCATTTTATGGCTGAGGACCTGAGGCCCAGAGAGATGAATTAATTTGTCTATGTGATGGAAAACATAGCTTAGAAGCCAGAGTCAGTAGCTCTGGGGGAAAAGGAAAGATGAAAGCTTACAACACGTATAGAAAAATACCTATACAAAACACAAAGGTATGGGCCTCCAACTGAGTATCAGAGTCCCCAGTACTGGCCAGAGTCTACAGAGAGATCTAGGAATAAAAATGAGGTTAATGATATTCAAAGTAGTCATCTCATTTCCTCTGGTGATCGTCTGTCTGGCCTGAGGGAAAATTTGAAGTAAGAAATAAGTGGTTTAAACTGCTTCAACCTAAGCAGTGGCATAAGACAGTGAGGAAGCAGATAGAATAATCGCCAATTACAAAAAGACAACATTCTGTGATCCTTACTGTAGCTGCAAACAGACCTTCAAATTTCTGTGGTCCCTGAAACAACATTGTATCATATCACATTTAAAAGGAAAGGAGATTTCTAATACATCAGATGCCTCTCATATATACAAGGCTTTGTGCTAGGCATGCAATCCTCAAAAAAGTTAAATTTTCACTATGAATTATTTAAAAGACAGTAAAATATGCAATACGATTGAGATCATTTAAAATGGTAAAAACAAAAATATATGGGGGGCTTGATTTTGGAATGTTTGTATGCTTCAATGATTATTCATTCAGGAGTATAGGCCAGAGATTTTCATGACACCTACTTTTGGTTCCAATCAGTAAAATCTCCAATGGATAATTTTTTAAAATTATAATTAGTGGATTCTGAAGACTATCAAAGAACATTAGGCAAAGAGGGGAGTGGGGCTGAGAGGCTGGGAGAAAGGGGTGAAGTACAAATTAGTAGTTGATAGATGGTCACGGGGATGGGGAGCATGGCGTAGGGAATACAGTTAGTATTAATGTATTGGCTAGGTGGAGAACCAGAGGAGAGAAAGAGCAATCAGGGAGATCATTTTATAAACTATATAAACATTTAACCAATGTACTATATACTCGAAACTAGTAATACAATACAATACAATACAATACAATACAATACAGAACATTAGGCAAGTATTAAAAGAACTGACCTTATATCAAGTCGACTAAAAAATTTAAATTAAAAAGATTTCTATAAGGTGCTACAGGTATCGCTACATTATTATATAGTTGGTCTTTGACACTGACTGATGAAATAAATATTTTATCTATGATTAGCCAAGGCTCAAAATATGTAAATGACACCATAATTGTAAATGGTCATCATTGTAAATGGTCAAACAGCAATTATTGCTGTTTCACTTATTTCTGAGATAAATTCTTCCTTTTTCCATGTGTATCAATTGCCTTTTTCCAACTACAGAAAGATCTAACCCCAAATTCTCTAATCAGGCATATTCTAAAAGACCATAACAAAATTCTAAAAATATCAGTTATGATATCATTACCTCCAGCCTGGGCCCACATTCTAGCTTTTAAGGTAAGTAGAGAATTTTAGATGATTTCAGAATTTATTGATATGAAAAAAAAATTATCACTTGCTTTAAAGTCAGGGAGATTTGGTGGTGTTTAGGTGAACTGGAACCAAGGGAGTAACTATAATTAAAAACACATTAAATTACAGTTTCTTGAACAGACCACTTGTGTATTTAACTAACGGGTGTCTTGGTCTATGTGGTCAGCCAAGAAGGCTAACGAGGTCCTTAGTATTGATCGCCTCAGTGTCCAGAATGGTGGCAGCTACCATATAAAATATTTGCTGCATTAGTCATTGTTGGGGGAGACAGAAAGTAAACAGTAAAAGAGGCTGAATACCACAACAAGAATGGGATAAAGACAGCCTTGGGGAGGACACCAGGATATGAAAGCCCCAGCGTGGAGAACTTGGTGGGCTGCGTGCAAGCACGAAAAGGCCTCCTTCAGGTTCTCCATCTGCAGAGCTGGCCCATTTGAGGACTGCTTGTCAACCAGGCACTCTAGCACTTTGTGCTGCACACTGTATAGGCAATAACCTGACATGAGCACACACACACACTATCCTGGAGGACGTGTCAAAGTCCAAATGTCAGAAAGTGGACTTCTCAAGAAGTAGTCATGAAAGGCTGTTTCAGCAATGTCTTAGTTATTATCATGAATGTAAAGGAACAGTAAAACCTACCTGAACTAACCATTCAGCACCCAAGACTTCCTACCACAAGAAAAAGAGATTCTAAGATCTAAGAACACCAAACTTTTACAGAGGAGCAGTCCGAACACAGAGGCTCACAAGTGTGCTCCAAAGTCTTAGTGCTTGGTCACACCTCAGTTATAAAAATAATTTCCCCCATACTCATTTCCAAAATCAATAATCCACTTTATCAGAAATATCTTTACATTTTAAATGAAAACTTAAAAGTTTATTTTTATGATTATTTTGCTACTGACTGGCAATCAATTAATTTTCCAGGACTAACTTTATGAAAAGACTCAATAATTACATTTAGGCACACCCTGCACTCAGACTGCAAACTGTGATTAAGGAATATTATTAAGGAATGAAACTTTATAAATCAGAGAAATAATTATTCTCAAAGTTTGGTAGAAGATCTCTTACATCAAAAAAGCAAATACCTAAATTTTATGAAACATTTGCAGTTCTATGCCACAACTGTTATAAAAACCCAAGCATTGCATTAAATAAACTATTTTTGATCAATTTATGATTTGGGGGCTGAATTAACAGTCTATCTCCACAGAATCAACTGGATTCAGTGCATGGTCATCACTAGCAGCTATTTTATTGACAAATACTGTGAATATTTTTGTACAGATAGGGCCTAAAAGATTAAAGCAATTTTAGCAATGTAGTAAAACAGAACTTCTGCAATGTTAATGTGAAATATTCCAAAATACAATGCCATGTAGAAGGAATATAGTTTAGCAAAGTAAATAAGATGGCAGTTTAGAATTTTACGACACAATTTACTTTTGTTACGTGGTTGGGACATTGGAGATAAAAGCAGAGGGAGAAGAAGGAAATGCTCTCTCTACATTTGTTTTTTACTGGCTGCAGCTAGTTAGGGGTTAAGTGTGTGGGCCCCAGAGATAAGAATAGTTGGCCAGAATCCTGATCCCATCTCTCACTAGCTATGAAACATCTGCTTACCAGCCTCTCTGGAAATGTACCCTCTTAAGGTCTAAGACCAAATTTATAGGAGAAAAGGCAATGGATGCCACATTGTTTTAATACTTCACCATTTTTGTGTTGTAATTTTTCACACGAAAGAACCTATATGTCTATATCTATCTTGTGAGATCACAGTAATTTTCATTCTTGAAGTACCAAAATGAATTAATTTATTTTCATCATCCAATAATTACTTTAGGGATTTTTTTTTCATTTAAAAGTGCTCATTATCCACTATTTCATGGGTATAATTATATACCATTTGCTGGCTGCATCATCATAATTACTAGTTTATATAGAAGATTCTAAAAATTAAAAATCGCTGGGCAAGTCAAGTAAATCTGATTCATTTTCCATTTGTCATAAGGATGCAATTCTTACATTTTCATTTCTAAATCTAACATAATAAAAGCATACAATTTCTCTGCACTGGATTATTTACATGGTACACTTCCAAATGAGAAACAGAATTTCCTGTCATAGTTCATTTGAACTATGGTGTTTCTCAGAATGTGCTCTGTGGGTCGTTACTAGGTTCTTATTCAAAGACCAGTACATTTGAGAAGCCAGGTAAAATAAAGTTGTTTCTTACTCATGGGACCTTTCAGAGTCTTTAATATGCGGATACCATAATTGCTCTCTGAAAGGGCATAGATAACGCAGTGTCTCCCAAACTCGTTTGGCCATGTACACTTGACTTTCTGGACATCCTCCACAACTATTGTTCCTCTGAACATACTCTGGGAAACACTTCCCTTCATTCTTTCAAACATCTTTTAGTTTCTTTAGGTACCATTTATTTCACACACATACCTCTCCTAAACTCCAGAGTACATTGCTCAGTAAATCTAAGTTAGATGACTGAAACATTAGTCATGTTTTAGGTCACGTTCTTATTTCAAACATGCATGTAAATAGCATACATTAGGACATGGTACACAGCAACTGTCTGAATTCCATATTTTTACTAATTTAAGGGGAATTTTACAATGCTTTTCTTCGCTCTGGAACATCAGAGTACTTTTGAGAAGAAATTATTCAGTTAAAAAAGATTACTAGAAGTGCGCTGTGATGCACAAGTATTTGGTGGCTATCACATTTTTACTGGACCCCATAATCCTGGTAATCTTCAATTAGGAGTAAAAAGTTGGCAACATGTCAGACAGATCAAGCGTTTGGTGCCATGTGGACTGCAATGAGGACTGAGATTCTACTTCCGGAGAGGAGGGAAGTGGGTATCATGGCAGTCTGTCAAGTTACATGGGGGAAGAAGAAACAGTTTTCTTCTGGGGAAGCATGGAGGGAGGAAGATATTTGCTTTATGCTGATCTAGAGAAAGGATCAATAACACTCTTTTAGAAGAGGGTAGGGGGGTACTTGGAACTAATGATGTGAGGCCCAGGGTGGTAGTGACTGTAGCTTTCCCAAGTTAGAGGGCCTGGACGCTTGGATGGACCATCTACGGCATTTGTTGAAGATCTCTAAGGCCGGACTAGAGCTTGGATTTGCCGTTTCCTCACCCAGAAATGTCACTTTGTTCCTTCCCAATGTGATGAAATTCTATTCATTCATCAAGACCTATGTTCTTGAAGCTTTTCTCAAGTCCCCAAGCCCAGTGATAATTAATCAAACCTTCCTCTGGCTACTGTGTACTTTACTCATACTTCCGTTGTGCCACACCATGTGTTAGGGGCTGAACTGTGTCCCCCTAAAATTCACATGTTGAAGTTCTAGCCCCCAAGGATCTAAAAATGTGACAGTATTTGGAGATAGGGCCTTTAAAGGGTACAGGGTAAAGTGAAGTCATTAGGTGGGCCCTCATCCAATATAATTGGTGTCCTTATAGGAAGAGATTAGGACACAGACACACACAGACGGAGGACCATGTGAAGATGCAGGGAGAAGATGGCCATCTACAAGCCAAGGAGAGAGGCCTCAGAAGAAACCAACACCGATGACACCTTGATCTTGAACTTCTAGCCGCCAGAATCATGAGAAAATAATGTTTAAGTCACCCTGTCTATGGCACTTTGCTCTACAACCCTAGCAACTAATACATCACCTTATGGTTGTGTGATATTAAAGAGATCACATTAGATCTGCTGTTTTGTAACTGCCTTTACACCTTACCTAGAATACCTTTCTCCATTTGCCTAGAGAACACCTAACCATTTCCCCAAACACATTTCGAGTGTCAGGTTCCCTGGAAGCCATCCTTGAACACTTCAGCCAGAAAGCATGACCCCCTGCTCTGTCTCCATTTGTGCATGTACAGGCATCTATCACAACATAGCAAATTGTGCCATGGCTCTTAGACCACGAGTTCCCTGGGTACAGGAACTGCACCTTGTTCTGCCTCAGCGGCACAGACTATGATCCCTGACACACAGCAGACACACGTTAACACAGATCTACTGTTCCCTACCCGCTTAGGGCCAGATGTGTTTTAGTATTAAGGTATATTTAGACTGCAGTGGGGTCTCTGACAGCACTTTGTAATCAAATAAATGCAGTCTTTCTGGAAAACATTTCTATTCACCTTGAGTTTTGTTAATAAGTGAATTTGTATCAAACTTAAAAAGAACTATGGGGATTCTGAAGGTACAGATAAAGGATAGGAATCTCTTTACATAGCATAGTCATTCCAAAAGTGACACTTGTTTTGAAAATGCAAATTTGTTTCAATGTGATTGATCTATGATATCACAACCAGGAGAAACACTAGGGGAAGGCAGAATTCTGTACCCAGCTGAACCGAGATGTGTAGGAATACACAAAATGCACACATGCACACACCTCAAATACCTACCGGTCACCCCAAATTGCTGCATGTGCTATGAGATACACCCACACACGTGTGGTGTTACAGTTTTCTGTCCAATTTCAGATGAGCCCCTCCCACCACTTCACAATAACTCACAAGCTGCAGCTCTCTGATGATGCTCCAGTCGACAAGCAAACTTCATGTCTTTTTTGAGGCAAAGTGCTATATTTAGTGGAGCATTTATGAATTTCATTACCATTTAACATGTAAAAGTACTACATTTTAAAAACTAGGTTCTCATCCTTTTAGAATATCTCAACTGATACATTTTTTTTGTGTTGTGCTACTATCCCGTTTTTTCCATTAGCCCTGTCTTCATGGTTTTGCATAACACCCTGATTTTTAGCAATGCATATGTAACATTATAGCAGAATTGAATGTATATATCTAAACAGAATCTACTGAAACATGTTTGTACCTACCTAGGCCTATGTGAGGACCTATCATTTAAAATGACAACTACTTGGCTGTTTCTTGGGCCCTCTATTGCTTGAAACCACATCAATTTTTAATTCTTCTGGTTTTTCCATTCCTCTCTCAGAACCTCCTTTTTATATGTTTCACAACAATTCAAAAGAGAAACCAAATAATATTTAGAAATAGTAACAGAGGCAGATATGATTTTTAATGTGAAGTCTCAATGTTTGACCACATTTCTCCCACATACTAGAAGATGTGTAGGTGCTGGCTCTTTTCACTGCCAATTTCTGCCACTTGAGTTTCAGAGGGTGCTATGAATCAATAGCCAACTTTGAATGGAAAATATTGGCAGGGGGAGCTGCCTGCTACCTCGCCCTGCATACTTAGTATAGTAGCAAACTACCTCAACAAAGGATACCTTCGTATGAGGCCTTAACACATTAAATTCTTTTCAATTCAATATATATTGAATACTCAACATCTGTAGGATCAGTGTGGGGCTCAGCTGGCAACATGGATAAAACAAAAGCTTTAGGGACATCTGAGGTTGTACTGATCAGGATTTAATCAGAGAAACAGGACCACTGGGGTGGTGGTGGGGGTGGGGCGTGTGCATGTGTGTAAGCTATATTAGGATATCTATTGCAAGGAATGGGTGTAAGCCAAGTGGAGGCTGGCTAAGCAAATCTGAGATCTGGAGGGCAAGTCATCAGGAAGGGCTGGAATTTGTGGGCACAGGTTGAAGCTGCTGTTCACAGGTAGAATTTCTTCTCTCAGGGAAGCCTCAGCCCTGTTTTTAAAGCCTTTCAATTTACTGAATCGGGGGCATCAGATTATCTTAAAAAATCTCCCTTATACATATCAACTGATGATGGACTTTAATCACATCTACAAAATACCTTCCCAGCAACAGCTCAATTAAGCAATATTTGTGTTTGAATAAATAACTGGGGACTATCGCTTAGCCAAGTTGGCACATCAAAATGATCCTCACTCTCCATCCTGTCAACTTGGCACCCATACACATGTCCTTAAGCCATAATTAATCTCCAGATAAAGTCAATATCAAAATCATACTTCCGCTAACATGATACAAATATCCAATGTACATCTGAAAATACACTAACCCATTTCCCAGATGAGGATTCAAAGTCCTTGGGTGACGTTCACACTTCTTCTGTAACTTATATACTGATATGAAGTTCTTAATACACCTTATGTCAGATTATAAGGAGATAAGAGAGGGAAGAAAACAAAAATACTTAATACATATACAAAGATATTCATTGCAAAATAAGGAAGAAATACAATAACTATTAGAGTCCTTGTTGCTGCAACTGGTCATGTGGTTGTAGCTGGTGTTTATAGCCGTCTTCTCCCACTACCTACCTATCCACATTCCTTTTGCCCTCAGCAAGGACTTCAGCTGGTTATGGTTCTTTGCCTGGTGAGGTGATCCAAATGTAGATTCTTGAGGAACATGGCCATTAGCTGTCCTGAATTGGGTTGTTGTTCCGTTGTTCCATTGTTCCTTCTTTCCTTCTTTCCTTCCTTCCTTCCTTCCTTCCTTCCTTCCTTCCTTCCTT
>NW_006442508.1:10712525-10756227 GCF_000325575.1 Pteropus alecto | reverse complement strand
CTTTTCTTTCTTTTCTTTGTATTTTATTTATTTTTATTATGGTGACATTGGTTAATGAAATCCAGTAATTTTCAGGTGTATAATTCAACAGTAAGGCATATATATATTGCATTGTGTTCACTGCCCATAGTTAGATTTCTTTATGTCACCAATGTTGTATCTTTCAATTACTCCACAGGACATGGGAGTACTAGAGATGCCCTGAGAAATGAACTATATTATAGACATACTCTTCCTTACCTCCATGGTGTAGTAGCAGCCTGGTAGTCAAGATCAATCACCCAGACCAGTACAGTAACCCCCTTCTTTGCCTGTTGAGAGACACAAGGAGCCCAAAGGGGCTGGGTGGCAGTCTCAACTACCAGTTCAATGGAATCATTGTTGTGTCTCCTGACAGAAGCATGCCTCTCATTGGAACTAAGAACTCTAGACAAGCAAATCCTAAAGTCAAGGGGACAGGAAGCAAACATTTTCCTATGGGGTCACTAAGGATATATTGAATAGAGCCACTCCCACTTCTACCCCCCGATTCCCAGACCCATGAAACCTGACTATGAGAGAAACAGCACCATATATTGGATACTGATTTATACCTCATCCTACAGGACACAGTCCCAGCCCTACAAAATATTGCTGTCCAGTTGGCACTGTAACTGAGTCTTCTAAAGACCATTCTGTCATTCAGTCAATCCTATTTCAGGGTTATAGGGAACATGATGAGATCAGTGAATTCCATAACCATGGGCCTATCAAGTTCCTCGATCAGAAGTGACATCTGTGTGAAATACCATTATAGTGAATAAGGAATTCCATAAGTTCATGGATGATATTTTTGGCAGAAGCACTGTGTACAGAAAAGGCAAATCTGTCTCCAGAGTGTCTGTTCTAGTGAGAACAAAGAGCTGTTCCTTCCATAACAGAAGTAATGAATCTGTACCAGGTAGGTAACAATGTAATCTGTACCAGGTAGGTAGCTGATCACCCCAGGGAATGGTGCCATACTGCGGACTCAGTGTTGGTCTCTGTTGGCCTTGGTGAAAATCAATGTTTCTGAGCTCATACATAACTTCTATCACTGCTGTCATGACCGTTTTGTTCACAGGCCCACTGACAAGTGGCTGAGGAAAGAGGCTGACAGGTATCCACAGAATGGGTCATCCTTCATTATTAGAATCCTCCTGAGATCATCCTTTCGTGAGCATTAACATGAGACACAAATATCTGGAAATCCATTCAGAGAGGTCTATCCCTAGACCACTTTGTCACCAAGTTTTCCAGTTAAATTCCTTCTAAGTCACTGACCATGCAGCCAAACTATTGGCCACTAACTATGTACTGTTATAGACTTGTGCTTCTGGCCAGTCTCCTTATGAGTAAAATTAATAATCAGATGTACTGACTGATTTTGGCCACTGGGAGAATTTCCTTTCACCACTGTCCCTCAGGGCTATCCCAGAATGGGGCCAAAGCATTACAGCTTTTGAGTGGTGCCTGAATATCATGCAAAATTATCCACAAACCGGGCCCAAGTTTTCTCTTCTTCAGTCAACTAGTCATGGGGAACTCTTCATGAGGCCCTAGGTACAGGCTGGAAGAGAGAAAATAGTGTAGCAGGAGTGGGAACATGGGTATTGGGCCACTTCTTCATGTAACCTACTTGTGCCTTCAGGGCCTGCTGGAACCTAAGCTCCTATATACTACTTCTTTTGGATAATGGAGTACTGCTGTGCCCACCCAGCTTTATGGCTGGATGGGTCAGCCAACACCCTTTTCATGATGGGCAGCCCAGGTCACATGGTAACTACTCATGGTTAAGCGTCCGGTCTCTACTGACATGCGTAGCAAGCCAAAGCTGTTTCTCAAAAAGTGACTAGTTTTCTGCAGAGGGTGGCAGAGTTTTGCTCCAAAATCCTAAGGGTGTATGCTGTGATTCATCCACAGGGGCCTGCCAAAGGCTCCAAACAACATCCCTTTCTGTCACTAATACTTTGAGTACCATTGAATCTGCTGCATCACATGGCCCAAATGGCAGAGCAGTGTGCACAGCAGCCTGGACCTGATGCGGAACCTTCTCTTGGTCTGGGCATTACTCAAAAAGAGCACCTTTTTGGGTCACTTGCTAAATGGGTCAGAATAGCACATTCAAATGAAGAAGGTGCTGCCTCCAATATCCAAAGAGACCTACTAGGCATTGCGCCTCTTTGGTGCTGGGAGGGGCCAGATGCAACAACTTATCCTTCACCTTAGAAATGATATCACGACACATCCCAGACCACTGGGCCTCTACAAATTTTACTCGTGTGAAAGGCCCTTCATTTTCAGTGGGATTTATTTCCCATTCGCAAGCACAAAAGTGTCTTGCCAATATATGGGCAGTTACTGCTACCTCCTGCTCACCAGATCCAATCATCACGTTTGCAATTTTGTGGTCTCTGTCATATTATGTGTCACTGATTACTTTTAAAAACAAGCTGATTTTTAAAAGATTCAGTGTAGCAGTTTGGCACTCTCAATCTTGAACTCTTAACAATTTCAAAGTCTGTGTGTCTTTACATTGGAACTGTCATTAAAGTGAGAGCGTGATGGTATTGATATGCCAGAAATGAGCCCTGAAGAATGTAATATTAATTAGGAATTGTTGAATAGAGGATATTTAGTAACTTATGTTACTGAATGGTTTAACTACTATAAGAGGTTACAAAGCTGAGAAAAATTATAATAATTATTGATGATACAGAGACTCGATAAAAGTTAATTACTTAGTTACAGATTGAAGAATGATTGACTAATAATATTTTTTAAACCTAAGAGCAGGTATAATCTTAGTACCTGCTGGATAAAAGGTGAATTTTGGGTCAAATTCTCAAACCATGCCTGAATTTGTAAAAGTTCTTAGAGACAAAAGACAGAAGTCATATATGAGCATCGGTTCTTGATAATTTTAGCAGGAATTCTCAATGGTAACAGTGGAAAGTAGAACAAGGTCAAAGTGACACTGATGTGTCTTGGATCCATCAGGCAGAGTGCTAATTGTTTATGCAGTAGATGACCTATGAGATACAGACCCAAGTGGTAGCCAGATGAAGCCATTAGTGTTCAGATGGTCTAGGAAAGGGGTAAGACCTCACCTGGTCCTCTATGTCTACCTATGGGCAGAGCTACTCTAAAATCATTTCTGAGAATCTGAAAAAGATGTTGTTTTAAGGGATTTTCAAATGAAATTCTATAGACTTGTCTCAGTATTCCAGATTGTGTCAGACAGTCCTGTCAGGTTATTCTCGATCTGAACCCCATTCTCTTGGACTGATACTAAGTTTATTTCTTTTGACTCCTTATTCTGTTCTCATTGGAGATTACTGTAGCAGTACTTTGAGAATCACTGTCCTCCGACCAGATTTCTCCTTCCCAGACTAAATCTTGGATGATGGCTCAGACAGGTAGTAGATTCACTCTGGCACTGTCTTATTCTGGGGAAACAAGGCACGACCGACTCCTGTTTGGAGAACGTTTCCATTAATTCACGTACCAGATATTGGTGGAATAAAGGGCCTTCCAATTCCGAGATTCTAAGAATCAATGATTCAAATTTCCACCCTCATCCTCAATGTGTTGCTTCTTTGACCAGTAACAACCAGATTTGTATGATGTGGAAATGGGGGTAAAAAAACCAAAGCTCTCCTTTGCACTTTTTTAAAAACAATTTTTTAGTTTTTCAATTACAGTTGGCATACAATGTTATATTAGTTTCAGGTGTACAACATGGTGATTAGACATTTATATAACCTTTGATCAACCTGAAAAATTTAGTACCTGACATTGTACATAATAACTATTACAATATTATTGACTATGTTCCTTATGCTATACTTTACATCTCCATGACTATTTCGTAATTACCAATTTGTACTTCTTAATTGCTTCCCCCTTTTCAACCACTCCCCAAACCCTCCATTTGGCAACCATCAATATGTTCTCTGTATCTATGAGTTTGTTTCTGTTTTGTTTGTTTATTGTGTTCTTTAGGTTCCACATGTAAGTGAAATCATATAGCATTTGTTGTTCTCTGTCTGACTTACTGCACTCAGCACAATACCCTCTAGGTTCATCCATGTTGTTGTAAATGGCAAAATTTCATTCTTTTTTATGGCTGAGTAATAGTCCATCATATAAATGTGCCACCTCTTCTTTATCCATTCATCCACTGATGGACATCCAGGTTGCCTACATATCTTGGATACTGTAAATAATGCTGCAATGAACATATGGATTCACATCACATGTTCCTTCAAATTAGCATTTTGGGTTTCTTCAGATAAATACCCAGAGGTGGGATTACTGGGTACCTTCTTTGTCTCCTGTTATAGCCTTTGTTTTAAAGTCTATTTTGTCTGGTATAAGTATGGCTATCCCAGCTTTCTGTTTATTTCCATTTTCATGGAATATCTTTTTCCATCTCTTTACTTTCAGTCTGTGTCTGTCTTTCAATCTAAAGTGAGTCTCTTTAGGCAGCATATACAAGAGTTTTGTTTTCTTATCATTCATTCACCTTATCTTTTGATTGGAGCATTTAATCCACTTATATTCAAAGTAATTGTTGATGGATATGTAGTTATTGCCATTTTATTATTTATATTTTTGATCTTTTTTTTTTCTTCCTTTTCTTAAAGAAGTCCCTACAACATTTTCTGTGATAATGGCTTGATGGAGATGAAATCCTTTAGCTTTTTTTTTGGTCTGGGAAGCTCTTTATCTGTCCTTTGATTCTAAATGATAGCTTTGCTGAGTAGAGTAATTTTGGTTGTAGGTCCTTGCTTTTCACCACTTTGAATATTGTGCCAATATTCTGGCCTTTTAAGTTTGCCAATCCCTTCTGGCCTTTTAAGTTTGTTGAGAAGTCAGCTGATAGTCTTGTGGGAGCTCCCTTATGGGTAATTGCTTTCCTCTTGCTGCTTTCAAGATTTTCTCTTTACCTTTAACCTTTGGCATTTTAATTATGATATGTCCTGGTATGGGCCTGTTTGGGTTCTCTGATCTAAGACTCTCTATGCTTCCTGGACTTATTTGCCTATTTCCTTTCCAGGTTAGGGAAACTTTCCATCATTATTTCTTCAAATATGTTTTCAATTTCTTGTTCTCTCTCTTCTCCTTCTGGTACCCCTATAATGTGAATGTTGGTAGGCTTGATGTTGTCTCAGAGGCCCCTTAAATTATCTTTTTTTTTTTTTTTGGATTCTTTTTTCTTGTTACTGTTCTGACTGGGTGTTTTCTGCTCTCTTATCTTCTAAATTGCTGATTTAATCCTCTGCTTCATCTAATCTATTGATTCCCTCTAATGTATTCTTCATATCAGTTATTGTATTCTTCATTTCTGACTGGTTCTCTTTTATGTCTTCCATTTCCATTGTTATGTTTCCTATCCCTTTGTTAAAGTTCTCATTGAGTTCATGTATTCTACCCCTAAGTTCATTGAGCATCCTTATAAAGCATTTTGAACTCTTCATCTGATAGGTTGCTCGTCTCCATTTTGTTTAATTCTTTTTCTGAAGCTTTGTTCTGTTCTTTCATTTGGGACATGTTCATCTCCCCCTTTTGGCTGTCTCCTGTGTTTGTTTCTATATATCACATAGGGCTGCTATGTCTTCTGGTCTTAGCAGAGTGGCCTTATGTAGTAGGTGTCCTGTGGGGTTCAGTGGCACCATCTTCCCAGCACACCTGAGCCGGGTGCTCAAGTGTGTCCCTTGTATGGGTTGTGCCCTCCTGTTGTGGTTGAGTTTTGGTTGCTGTCTGTATGTCAGTAGGAGGGATTGACATTTGGGCTTACTGGTTGTGAGGACTAGCTGAGTTTAGGGGGTAACCCCATGGAGCAGAATTCACTCTGGTGCCTGCCCAAAGTGCTCTTTGGGTGTGTTGTCCTCAGATGCAGCCCTGGTCCTTTGTCCTTTTATGGTTGGAAGTCACTTTTGTGAGGTAATCTAGGTTCTGTGGTAACAGCTGTCTTAGAAAGGCACATGTTTGCCATACAATTCACTGTCCAAAGTCTTCAAAGAGATTCACAGGAGCACCACAGCTAATACCAGAAACTTCACTCCTGTGCTTCAGCTAAATGCAGCTCCTCTGAGAAATTTTATTCCCTAAATGCAGCTCCTCTGAGCAAATATGCTGCTTTTTAATTTTTTTTAGAACCACCAAGTCCAACAGTGGATAAAATTATGATTTTGTTTGCTAATTCTTAAAAATAAGAAGAAATGCTTTTCATTTCAAGAGTGTGTGAATGTGGAGAAACAAGCCCCAGAGTCTTTAAGATCTGGGTTCAGTCACCTCTGCCATTTTCTAGCTTATTGGGACCTCGGTTTCTACCTCTGTAAAATGAGGCGACAAAACTGTATACTAAGGTCCCTAATTCATTCTAAAATTCTATGAATTATTTCTTTAAAAAGCTAGGCAAGTTTAAAACATATTCTGGCTCATAAAACTTACAATTCTTTTCACAAATTATCTATAAATCATTTTTCATTAGGCTTTCTCCATTCCTGGTTTGTCTCCAAATTATGCTGGTTTTGTTACCGTCATGCTTATTTAGCAAAAGTAAGGACCTTCAGGGCTTGGGAGAGGCAGTAACATAGTCTGCAAGTTGGTAAAAGAGAGTCAAGTCACTCTATCTCTTTGTCTCATGATCCACGTCCCTATTCCTAGGAATGACAATGCTGATGCCGAAGAAGTAGTGTCACAGTCCTAGGATCTGTATCTCTAACCCTCACCATCCTACTGCCACCCTGGAGTCTGATCTCCTTAACACATGAGCATCAAATCTGGGCAAAACATGTGGATCTGCCTTCAGACACACTTCTAGAATATTAGGGATTACATGAGCTACTCAGGGTTCCTTTTAAGTCCTGAGGGGCAAGATCAGGTGGGCTCCAGACAGCCTCAGACTTATGGGCCAATAATACAAATAAAGACAGCTTTGGTCACTGACCGATTCTGTCCAAGTAGATTCAGATCTTGCTAGCCCTGCATTTGCCTGTCTGGTTTTCTTGGTGTCTTGTATATTCAGGAATATATGCCCTACCTGGACGCTTACTCCACCTAATAATCCTACAACTTTATATCTTGCCTACTAAACTCAGCCCATACATGGTGAATCAGTGTTATTCTGTCTAGCACACGTCAGCACTGCCTCGGCAAGAGCCCTGTTTCCACAGTGTTCAATGCAGGTCTGGGACTATGACAGATGAACAAATATTTACTACAGCCCTACTGTGTGCAGAGCACTGGGCTAGCACTGGCATATCATAAGAATTTTTGATTTTCTGACACCAGCTAATACTCCCCATTTAAGAAAAATTAGTAAATTTAGTGAAAAAAATCAGTAAGTTGTTTTTCAAAATTCACAAAGTTTTTAAGATTCTGGCCTCCTCTCAGAAAAAGTGAGTCTTGCTAAGAGAAAAACCCCTAGTAGCAGCTGATGGGGCTCTCTCTACCTGAGGGTCCAAAGCATTCAGTGATGGTGGTGATGGGCCTGATGGTGGTATGTGTGTACAGAGGGGTGGTGAGCTGGAAAGAGCATGTACAGTCTTCCTTCAAGGGCATGTGAAGCCCATGCTAGCTTGCACTAAGGGGAACCCTAAGGCCAGGGTCCTTCACATAATGGGTGGTAGTCTATTCAGTGGATCCTGCAGTTAATTTAGTGGGCTATGACCAAGTCCTTGAAAACCAAGTAGAAAAGAAAAGAACAGTGGGATACAAAATAGAGTCAGTACTATTGCATGAAATTTTTGTTTAGTTTATATGTATGTTTATGTGTGTATATATACAACTTTATACACACATATGTTCTGATATAAAACATGTTTCTTGCTATAAATCAAGTCAAAAATATTTGAGAAATGCTAATAAAAAAAATTACCACAGTCTCCAGTAAGTTAAGCATTTTGATACAAAAGTCAAGAACTATTTATCAACATAAGTCATTGCATATGTGGCAGTCACTCTGGCTAAATGAAGATGAAAAAGCATTGCATGCAAAAACAAGCTGAGAGCTGCCGAAGCCAGTGAATACGCCTCTGACAGTGCCAAAGCCGGCACTGATGTTCACACCGCTGAAATCTCTGCTTTGGCTTTGATCATTTTGCTTTTCAAGTACCAAAACTCTATTTCAGAGCTCAACAAAATCTTCCACTTCCTAATTAACAAAGAAGAAAGCTTTATTAAACTGAAGATTTTGTGGCTGCTAAACTTGGTTTTGGAACATAACTTAAAAACTCATAATTTGGCACATAATTTTTTAAAAAATATTATGTTTTACTTTTTGTATACGCTCTGCCTCCGATAGAAAATTCCTTCAATATAACATTTCATGCAGGAAATTGAATCTGCACTCACCAGATTCATTTCTGCTGATTTTAACCGTATCACTTGATATTTTTTAAGTGCCTTTCACATAATAATTTCAAAGAGCTGGGAATGACGATGAAGTCACTGATTGTTTTCTGCATCAGACTAGAGAAGCTAAGTTAGATGAACAAGGTCAGATGCCAAGTGAGAGAAGAAATCAGGTCTGTGAACTCTGAGCCTGATCTCTAGCCATCTAGCCAGGCAGGTTCTCAGATCAGAAGACAGACTATTTGGGAATACTCAGCTTCTCAGAGATTTCTTTCCTAGACCAATATCCAAAGTACTGATGCAGTCCCGGGGTATTAGGCAAAAAATGAAGATCATTCTGGAAGAGTTAAATGGAAGTACTGTATTATGCTCTCTCGCAAGTCATGCTGGGAAATTTACAATCTGTTATTAATCCCCAAAACTGTACAAAATGAAGGCATGAATGGATTCAAGAAATCTTTAGATACATTAATGATAAATTCCCCATGGTTACGGAGGACACTTAAAGATATTTCATAATATATCTGTAATTAAATGAAGTTGATAGCGGAGGAGGCAGATGCTATTTTTTCCCATCGATAACAATACTATTAAATCTTATTAGACTTTGGCTATGTGCCAGGCTTATAGTTTTATAATATCTCACGACCACTCTGTAAGTTATTATTTTCCACAATTTATCGATGAGGAAACTGAGGCACAGAGGTGAAATGATTTTGTCCAGTGTCACATGGCTAATAAGTAGCAGAGCTGAGATTCAAACCATGTCTAATTCCAAATGCTGTGCTCTTAGCCATTTTGCTACGTTCCAAAAGCAGGTCTTGGTGACATTATCTGATGGAGCGCTCACTCTGTGTGGCACATATGAGTTCTGGAGTCAGACACTGAGTTTGAGCCTCAATTCACTTATTTACTAGATAGGAGACTTTGGGCAATTTCCATAATCTCTTAAGTCTTTTGGCTGTAAAATAGAAATAACAGTAATACACAGCTTACTGACTTGTAAGAATTAAATACTGCCTATAAAGCACTTAGCAGAATATTCAGCACATACTAAGTACATTTTTACTTAGTAAGTAAAACCAAAACTATTATAATGCTAGCTAGTACTAAGAAATTCATTGAATTAATGAATGGATATGTATTGGCCATTGTATGGCATTTCTTAGTTACTGTGAAAAAAATAAAAGAGGAAGAAGAGACAAGTGGGAAATACAGAAGCAAAATGGCAGAAAGAAGAGAATAAAGATGAAAAAAAAAGGTAAGGAGCTTTAGACATTTTTTTGGAGTAATTTAGACTTACTCAGAAGATGCAAATAAGGTTTCTTTATCCTACTTCTTCCCTATCTCAGATCACACTTAATCTCACTGGCATGTGATAGTACTGTAGATAGTGAAAAAATAATGTTGACCCCTTTTCAAGTTGCCTACGATTCTAGACAAACACATAAACAAGTAATGTTTGTAATACATCAGATATTCAGGCAACTATAGACACATATGCAATTTAAATGAGAATTCAAAAAACCATGAGATAAGGCATTCTCTTTTCTAGGAGGGCTAGAAACCAACCTAGATCCTAATAATGGCCTAAACTCCACAGGTACGCTGCAAAGTTCTGGGGTAAAGGGCAAACAAGTATGTTCTCAGAGACATCCTCTTCCGTCTAAATGACCCAAGAAACCTCTGTGGAGATGGAGATTTTAATAAACTCTGAAAGACAACTGCCAATGTAGGCGCTTGGCATTTTAGTGAAATTTAGTGTCTCTAAATAATTCATTTAGCCTTGATGGCACCTTAATGTTTAAAAACCTATTCCTATCTTCTCTCCAAGCAGACTGCAAGCTCCTCGAGGGCGGCACTCCTGTCCCGTATCCTTGCACTCTGTATGTGACCAGCCTAATTGTGGTGGGGGCAGAGCCACTTAAATAAATACCTACTGGCTGAATTGTAGTTCTGGATCACTGAAAATGAGCAGATTGCCAAAAGTTTAAAACACAGTCTTTTGTGTCTGAGCGATGCTAGTTCTCTCAAATGCGCATTTTTCCTAGTAAAACGCCAGTTCTGACTCAGGACGAATTATTTCAAGAAATATATTCTAATAAGTTGAATGAAGAAAGCTCTCTGAAAACAAATTGCACTGCTCCATCCTCTGCAATGCTCCTGACTTTGCGGTGGCAAACAAATCACACTCCTGCTCCGTCGGCAAGAAGAGCCTGCATCAGGACGATAAGCTGAGTATTCTCTAATGGGACCCCACAGCCCTGCCACTTGGAAGATTGATTCCACATTCTGGCACTGCAATGATGTTTTATTCATTTTTTTTGGGGGGGGGTGCCACATACAGTCCTCAGCCTTGCAGAATCCACTCTTCCATATTATTTATCTTGATAAAATACTGTGGCATGCTGTGAGTATAAAACGTCCCATGCAAAACCCCTTCCCAAGCTTCCCAACAGAACTCTCTAGGGGAGTTTTCCTTTCGTAGTCATTAACTGGAGGGCTTCCAACTGTAAGAAGTGAGGAAAGGAGCTGAGATGCCTCATGTAACTCTGAAAGCCGAAATGGGCTTTTCTCCGATTCCCGAGTTACCACCAGCTGCCACTCAACAACAACTGCCCGATCACACAAATGCAAAAGGTATGACACAGGAAACAGAGCCAGGTGAGAAAACGCTATCAAGGGACTAGTGCTTCATCATGCAGGACAGATCTAGCAAGAGAAAGTCAAGAGCTTCAAAAGATACTGACAACATTGGGCCCCAACTCTTAGCTTGAGACAGAAGAAAATAGTTTGCAAAAGGGTCTCATGCCACAGAGGTTTTTAGCCTTACTTTTCCCACAAACCCCATGACAGATAATGGCCATAGCACACACAACTTGGTCTACGTGCAACTCTTGGCCCTAGTGACAATGCATCCCTTTCTCACATTCAACAAAGCTTATTAAAAGGCAGGTAAGTGGGAAGTTCTTACAGAGAGCTAACTCTGAATGCACTGTTTTTGAGAACTTAGGTATTTTACTAGTAACAGAATGAGTGCATTGTAGAAAATTACTGCCATAGAGGCAAGAAGCTGGAAGCCATCCTCTGATTTCACTAAGGGTAACACTTGTTGCCTATTCCTCCCACTCCCATTTCCCAATTTCAGAGGCCGAGTGCGGGGCCTTTTCTTCACATTCCACACACTTACCTTTTGGGCTGACTGAAGCCTAAAGTTTCCCAAACATGAGACTCTTCCATCTGGCAAATTATCCCAAAGACACTGCAATCTGGGAGGATGCATGCATGGCCCACTTGACAAGCTCAGCAGAGCATTATAATAAAAATGTCTATAATATGATTCACGGTAGGTACAGGTACTGTTGGGATGGCTTTTGACACAGTTCTAATTCCAGTAAAGAGAAAACGGCCAATGGAGTAATCATGTCAGGATTCTGCCCGACAGTTGCTCTGAGAAACACTGTGGGCTACAGCATAACTGCCCTCCATGCAACTGTACGTTTTCTTTCCTGAGACTGAGGTTATCTATATGTCAACTAGCTTCATTTATACTCATCTCCCGCATATGGCCCCAGGTGAAGACACGTAATCTTTTCATTAAAAGATATTCATGGAAAAGAAAGGGAGGTGAGAGAGAAGAGATTAGATATTTTAGTTACATTCAGCATTTTCTAGTTCGATAGGAAAATGGCATCTCAGGTAAGTTTTATTCCCCTTTATCTGACAAAACAAAGGTTTGCTGAGAACTGAATTGCAGAGCATGAGATCTGTCTGGGTGTTCAGGCCAGCAGGGTGGGGCTGACAATCACAGCTTTATGGAACTTGCGGGCCTTGGCCTATGCTTCCTGCCCAACGCCCTCTCCATCTACCTATGGCAAATGCCAGACTCTACTTCTGGCAATAGACAAAGCATCATCTGAGAAACACATCATAGTCCAAATTTTGACTAAATCTAATTTAAAAGAAGAGGGGGAAAAAGTGATTAGATGTATGCTAGAAAAATTGTCTAGATACCAATGACCTTGTAAGTGCAAAATTTGCAGCCTTAACCAAATATCGAAAGTTTGATTTTTACTTCACTTCTATGAAGGGCAATAGCACAGTGAGTGTTTGAGACAGATTATCAGTAGCAAGGTACCATTAGGTATTCTGTTCTTGTATCTGACTTCAGGAAACACTTCTATCCCAGCCAAAGCAATGACTCATCCTCTACTGCCAGTGTCACAATAGGAGCTTGATTTGCTGCAATCGAGCAAGCAGTGCAACACTCCTTAAAAGAAAAAAAATCTGCTCTAGCATTTCTGAAAGATTAATTAAAGGCAGTGCTCAGATAATGGAAAATTACTATCACCATTTTACATTAAATAGAGATGAACAAAACATAACTTGAAAATGCAAAAAACTTTACTTCAGGAACTCAGCAAACATTTCAGCATTTATTTGTTTGCATTGTGGTTGTTTTATTTCGTTTTCTGGCAGGTTGTGAAATATTCTATTATAGAAACCAGACCCAGAGAGATTACTGGGGAATCTATTATTCTATATAGTCCATTCTAAAGAAATGATGAAACTGCTAACAACTATATACCAAAGATAATTGGTAGAGTCCTTTTAGATTCATACTTCCATTTATTCAGCAATTATTTATTGCCTCTCCACTACGAAAAAGACTTTATTGATAAAGTATTAAGATATCTCTAATATACGATAGGACGTGATATGTTCCATGAGAAGGGGATGGTTGTTTCAGGGAGGGAATTACCATTTCAAAATGAGGAAGGCTTTCTGGTAGAAGGGGAAAATGAACTGGCCTTGAAGGATGAATACACATGGGATGTTCAGAAACCAGGGAAAATTCTTTCTGAATAACGAGCACAAAGAAATGAAGGTGAGAAAATGTAGGGAGTCACAGAGCAGTGAGCAGTTCAGATTGCCAGAGCAGAGGGTCTTGGGAATGGTACTAGATTTGTGGAAGGTGGTAACACAGACTAAGCACATGGATATGTCGAAAATGTGTTTGGCCTTCATAAGCTGTAAGCAGGAGTTAAATGAAAAACTTTAACCATTAGAGCAAACAGGACAGCTATAGACTGGGGACAGGGTCCTGGAGGCCTGCTTCTGGGCCACATTTAAACCTGTTAGTTGCTGGACTGTGGGATGGTGTGGGGGCATCAAGGAAGAGTTAGGACAGTAAGGTATTGGGCCAGGGGAGGCATTCAGGAGGGTGGGAGATGTGAGTACAGAATATTTACCAATGAGTACAGAGTATTTCAGAATTTGAGCAAACAGTACAGCCACACCAATGTATACTAGCTGAATTTCAGTTCTGTTTATGGTTTAAAAAAATGTCAAAAGCTCTTGTTTTTTAGATCTGTAGACTGAACCTCTACTTAGATGTTCCATAGATACCTCAAACTAAACGCATCACATTCTTAACTAAACATGTAACGTCTTATGATTATATCAGGAATTGGCACTGTAAGCTACTCAGGCACTCATGTCAGAAATCTGGGAATCATTATCAAGAGTATAAAATAACATCATTGCCAGCATATGAACCCCCTTACTAGTTTTGGGGAATCATCACTGTGTAAATTTTGATGGGGCCCAAGGCTACTCTCTCTTCCTGCCCTCGGTTTTTGAGATTTTGGTCAACTTACATATATAATATTTTAGAGATTTAGCTGAAATATAATCAAATGTGTTCTTCAAATACTACATTTAAAATATATTAATTATGCCTATATAATTAAATATTAATATGGAAATGCTGTATTATTTAATTTTGACATTTTATAAGTCAACAGTATACAAATTGTTTTTAATTTTTTTGATAATCACTCTCACTATTTTCTTGTTTCTGAAACTCATATTAGTAATGTGTCAGACTTAATGCAATATTCTCCACTTTTAGTTTTTCTCATCATTGCTCATCGTTTTCTTTTTTTTTCCACTTTCTAGGAAATTTCTGCAATTTCATCTTCCAACTCTTTGACTAGACTATTTTTTAAACAATTAATTTCCAAGGGTTATTTTTATTCTGTGATTGAATAGCAGCTTGATCTTTTTCTCTTGTGGGCAGTATCTTTCTAAGGATTTAACTACATTTTCTTTGAAGTCTTCTTACACTCTCTGCATTGCTTCTGATTCCTTTGAGTTCCCTTTTCCTGTTTCCATACCCGGGTTGTTGCTTTTCATGTTGAATGCTTTAATCAATTGTCTACTGATTCTTAGCTGTCCATTCATATTTAATAATAAAGCAATGAAAAGCTGTTCTGAAGCTAGCATATGATATAAACTGGTAGGCTTCACTATAAAATGCAGCAGTCCCCAACCTTTTTGGGACCAGGGGCTGGTGCTCCTATGAGGATCTAATGTCTGATGATCTGGGGTAGAGCTGAGGTGGTGATGCTAGTGCTGGGGAGCGGCTTGCCTGCCACTCACCTCCTGCTATATGGTCCAGTTCCTAACAGGCCATGGACTGGTACTGGTCCATGGCCCAGTGATTGGGGACCCCTGCTGTAGAGTATATAGATAAAAAGCCAGGTGGTTTTGTTGTTGTTGTTGTTGTTGTTGTTGTTTTGGATATACATAATACATTAGTTAGCTTACAGGCTAAGACACTACAACAAAGAGGCACCCGAATAGAGGGCTCAAACAAGTTAGGATTTCATTTCCTTCTAACATTCCATAGTTGATGGGTGGTGCTGGACAAGGAGATGCTGCTGCTCTATTTTTTTTTCTATTTACTGGTCTACTGTCCCCTAGGGTCTTGTTCTTGCTTCACCAGTACCACAGCCACATCCTACCTTTGAAGGGAACAAGAGAAACGGGAGGAAATGTAAGTTCTTTTTTTAACTTTAAAAAATTTTTAATTTTTCAATTAGAATTGACATTCAATATTATTTTATATTAATTTTAGATGTACAGCATAGTGGATAGACATTCATATAATTTACAAAGTGATCCCCAGATTAATCTAGTGCCCACCTGGAACTATACATAGTTATTACAACACTATTGACTACACTCCCAATGCTTTTATGAGCGAAATAGAAGCTGCTCACACCCACTGATGAGAATTTAGTGGACAATAGATTAGTGGTTACCAGAGGGCGGGGGAAGGGGAGGTAGCCGGTGTAAAGGGGGTCAAATATGTGGTGACAGAAAGAAATCTAACTGGGAGGTGAACACACTGTAAATATACATATGCCTTACTGTTAAAGTGTACAGCTGAAATTTATCGAATTTTGTTAACCAATGTCACCATAAAAAAAATAATAATTAAAAGAATTTAGTGGTCACACCCACCACAGGGGAGCCTGGGAAATGCAGTCTATCTAGGCAGCCACGTTCCTTATCAAAACTTGTTATTTTATTAGTAAAAAGGATGAGAGGAGAATAGATACTGGGGGACATTAGAGTCTTCTCTACTTGAAGGATTCTCAAGTGTAAAGACCTCCAGGTTTTTCTCCGGCGTGGTTCACTCTCTGTAGAGGTGGATCCTCCAACCTCTTCTCCAGCACATCCAGGCTGCTGGTATTTACTGTCAAGTATACAAACTTGGGCTTCTCACTCCTACTGCCTCTGTGCCTAAAATCTATGGCTTACTTCCTCCAGAGAATAAACTTCTGATCTTATGTAGGGGTGATTGTGGCCTGCTTACATGTCCATGTACAATGGAGTAGAACTACTCCTTGGACAGACTTTCCCTTAAGATCCCTATTCTCAGACTCCCACCCCACCCCTGTCTCCTGTGGTCCTGGATGTCTTTATTTCTAAACCTCTTCCAGGTTCTTTGGATGCCTGTATTATGGGAACTTAGACCACTTTTTCACTTTCTTACTATTCTTCCACCACTTTTCAGTCTTCCTATAGTCTAGTTCAGGGTTACGCACATCCCCTAGCATCTTCAAAGATGAAGTCTGCATTTCTGTTCCTTACTCTCTTTATTATTTAGGGGATTTGAAAAAAGAGAAAGAAGTGAAAATGGCTTTATTTCTTGAAACTGGAAATATTTTTTTTCCATCTGTACATGATGCTATCATTGGAAATTTTATCTCAAACCACAAACATCCATTTGCTGAAAATAAGAACAGTTTTATTTTTCCGTTCATCCTGTGGGTGTATACTCATGATTCTCCAAAGTAACCACTAATTGTATTTCATTTTAAAGTGATCTTTAAAAGGCTTATTTACAATGATATCTAAGACTTGCAATTGTGAAGTCATTCCTTGACCCCCACCCCCTAAAATATTTACCAAATCTATAATGAATTTCTTCACTTCTTTTGGCAAATGACCTCTATAAGCATACAAACCACCAGTAACAGAGGTAATTATGGGCTACTGTGTCTTTCTAAACAATTCTCTGTGGTTCAAAATAAAGTAATTGAGAGAATTCTCTATAATATAAAAGGTTTTTAAAGACCTGAATGTAAAGCAACTTTCTTTATTCTGAAAGATAATTTTTAATAAAGTTTATATAAAAACTTGATAATCTGGCATAAAAGAACTGGACTCTTGTAGTTTCTTACTTTTGCCTATGTTAAGTCAGGTACAGGGCACACTGTCTTCAGCTGCTTCCTCTAGATAACCCCTACTTATCCTTCAAGACTCATTTCCAGTGTCAGCTCCTACAAGAAGCCTTCCTTGACCACCTCTCAGAGCTTTCCCAAAGGCTGATCAGGTGATGTACCTGTGTTTCCACAGCACCCAGTGCTCCCCCTAAATAGCATTTACTGTATTGTAATCACCAGTTTATTTGTCAATCTCCCCCACTGAACCGTGTAGGCTCCTGGAGGGCAAGGTCCATGTCTTACTTATCTTTACATTCCTGGCATCTATAAAGCATGCCTGGAACAGAGCAGTTGTTAGTTATATATTCACTTATTGAATGAATAAGAGAAATGCTAGTTTTCAACTGGAAATAAAAGCTCCTCAATGAAATTAGAGGCAGAGGAATCAGGAGGGATAATTCACCTTGGTTACTTTTACTCACTCGTTCCCTAAGTAGCTAAATAGTAACTGAACCAAGAATAGAAAACATCTTCTAAGATTCAATTAAATGAAATTTCAGAAATAGAAATTTACCTGGGAGAATTAACCCCTGGCTTGCTAGTCAGGTAAAAAGATGCATAAACGTGTACTGTCGGTATTTGTTTTAGTCAAGGCCCTTTGGTTGCAATGGATAGAAATCCACCCAGGTTCAAAATGGGGGTAAATGAACTCAGAAAACAGAAAAGCAGTAATGCCTTTACAGTAATGCCCTTTCCCATGTCAACCAGATACATGGAAGGAAACAGCAACTACTCTAACTTGTACTTCGACTTGTACATTGTTCTGTTTTTGTTTTGGGGACACAGCAAAAGTTATACTCAGAGTCTGATTTCTGTCTTTACCAGCTCTTTATTTAGCACAGGTTCATTGTGGGAATTAACAATAATTTCACAAGCCAATAGCATATAGAATAATTTCTCTAATAAGCCAAATAAAGAAATAACATACATGAAATAATGAGAGATCAATTACACTATTGTTCTAGGCAAGGAGAGGTGAAGGAATAAAGTCCAAATTTAACAAAGTATATATATATATTTTTATACAAGAAGGCACTGAGAAGAGGTGGCAGCCAACCGAAGAGCTGATTTCCAGGATCGACAGGCAGGCAGCTGAGAGGGCCCAACCAAGACTGAGTGAATGCCCCAAGGGTCTTCGGAGAGTTTTTAGGTTAGTGGAGAATCTCCTTGCCCAAATCGAAATTCTCAGATAGTCCTCACAAACTCTCAGTATTTATAGTCCAAATGTTCCCTTGCTCTAGTTGTTTCTCCACATGTTCATATCGATAAGCCCCCGTAGGGCCCCTCTGCAGCTGGGCTGCTAACTGCTTATCAATGACATCAGACGCACGGTGATGTCCTGGCATGGCTTACTTCATTCTTGTATCAAAACAACTTTACTTCTAAAAAACTTTTTTTGTCATTGTCATAAACAAATGGATTAAAATAACTTTATGTAAGTCATAAACAAGTGGATTTGAAATCATATTAAACCTATATACAACATAGGCTCAACAGCTGACTAGAATATTTAAGCTCCTTTACTGCTTTCATCCATTGCGGCCCATCCATCATGCCGACGGTGCAGCTGGATGTCTCCCAAACCACGGTGGGTGTGCAGACGGAGTTAATCACCATTGTACCAATGGATGCCTTGATGGGGGTAACAGGGGGCAACATATGAGTATGTTTTTAAGATGTAGAAGAATTGGCTGAGGAGCAAAAGACACAACCTAAGAATCTTCTTTTTAAAGATCAGTCAAGCAGCTAGCTACATGGGAGAGCAACTCTGTGACTAAGCCCAGACACCTACACCCTGCTTTAAATTGTGATTGGTCTCCTGGCACCAAGCTAGCAAGGAAAGAGGCCAACAGAGCAAAACCTAAGACACACAGATCGGGCAAAACTGAGTTGATGGTTTTTGGGTAGCTTACTTATGCCTCCAGGGAATTTCTCGGGGGCTTCCCACTCCCTCACCCAAGTCTGTGTTAGGTGCTCCCCTCCTCAACCACTCTGTGTTATGGCAGATCTTTGATGTATGTCTATCAGGGTATTTACTGTCTGCATCTTTGTCAATTTTCCCCACTTCCTGAGGTTGAGAATGATGTCATTTATTACAAACCATTTCATATACATTTTAGTATGAGGAAGGGTATACATATTTAATAAATAAATATGCCTTATAGCTCTATAGTCTCAGAGCCTAGTGTATCCCCAGATCATGTTAGATGGATGAATAAAAAATTAATTAAATTAAAATATCTGGAATTCCTTTTAAAAAGTTCTGCAGTAAGAGTCATAGATTTAATAATTTCTCATGACTTTTATCTGATTTATTTCACACATACACATCAGCAGAGCAGATGTCTACCTGTCCTTTTTGAAACGTTTATATTCCAGAATTATATAAGTTTTGAGATAATTACATGGTAAAGCTTTTTATTTTGGTCTGGTGTTCTTAACACATAGGAGACTGAGGCAGGAGCAGGGGTAGGGGCCATGATTTCTTGAAGCTGAATGCTAACTACTTTTGAGGGTGGCTGACTTTTTCATAACGGTTGATTTAACCTGACAACATCCATCCTATTTCTAGATTTAGACACTTTTTTTTTTTAGGTGCAAAAATGACCTGAATTTACTCCAGATTCAGTCCTCCTTAAATGCGCATAGATGGCATTTAGGCCATTGCTCATTTCAGCTAAACTTGCAGAAAAGGGGAGTTTTGGTGGCTCTCTTTATCATTCTTCTATGAAAACCGAGTAGATGTGGATGTTTTACATCAAAGATCAATTTCCATATCTGTAAATTGAGCATGATGACACTCATCTCACAAGGCCAGGGTGAGGGATAAATGAGATGATATCAGTTCACCACAGTGCCTGGTACTTAGTAGGTTCTTGGTACATGTTTGCAGTTCTCAATCAATTTAATTGGAATTCTAGTCCAAAGATGCTTCTCTTTTTTTCATGGAAGGCAAATTTTCTTACCAGGAATTTCTTTCTCAGTGGATTGCAGCAGAGAAAATAGGACATTTTGATAAAACAGTGGGGAACAAAAAGACTGAAAAACAGAGGACCTAGATGTTATTCCCATTTCCCTCTAAACTGCTCCAACCCTACTCAATTCTATTGTTTGAGAAACTCTAGGCCTTCGCCATGCTATTTCTCCTCTGCTTCAGGGAATGATGAGAAGACAAAGAGTCAGAAAGCCTATCAGAGGCGTCTTTTCCACCCTTGCTGCTGGAGCTTCCGATTAGAAAACCACGGTTCACTCTGGAAGAGCCTCAGCATCATATGACCACACTGAAATCACTATAACATTTAGGGATGGCTTTAGAAGAGGATGCTATCCATACGGGCTAGACACTCCAGTGCCGTGTGATATATAATGAATCAGAAACAATACTGAAATGTGAAGCAGAAGTCCAGTAACTCATACTTAAAGTATTTGTCACATCTATGCCCATCTCCTATCAGTACCCTTGTCTAAGACACCCTCATTTTTGCCTGGATGACCGTAATCCATTTATATGCTTACCTACCTCCAGTCCTTTCTCCACACAGTAGCGAAGAGATCTTTTAACAAGGTAGGTCAGAAAAGGTCCAGAACATTTATTATTTGCTCACCTCCCCTGGCCTTGCCAGCCTCTCCAGCTTCATCTCTGCTCACTCTCCTCAGGTCAAGCTGGTTTCCTTTCAGTTCCAAAATATACCAAGTTCCCTCCTTTCTCTGGGTCTTTAAAAACCCTTCCTCTAACTCTTACCTAGATATCTCCTGCTCATCTTTCAGATTTCAGCTGAAATGTCACTTCCTCGATGCTGTTCACATAGACCCCCTACTTTGTGCTTTACACACCTTGCACTTTGCCTTCACAACATTCTTCACAACTTGCAGTTTTATATTTATTTTTGTGACTGTTTGTTTAATGTTCATCGTAACCAGCAGAGAAAAAGCTCCATGAGGGCAGAGAGTCTGTTTTGCGTACCACTGTCTCTCCAGATCCAATGCAGAACTAGATTCAGTGTTTACTAAGTAGAAGGAAAAAAAGTGTTTGTTACAATTTTGTCGGGGATATACTTTGGAATAGCGCTGAAATTTTTCTAAGAAATATTATATAGGTAGGATCCTCTTCACAGAGACAGGGTTCCTTTTTAGAAGATTTCTAACAGTATGTTATTTTTAATCCACCACAGTTCCAAATGGCAAATTCTTTTTAGTCACTGCCACATCCACCCAAAGCATTTCCTATCAATTCGAAGTGCTGAATTACCTGACATAAGCTTTGCATGAGTTTTTAGAACTTTGAACTTGAGGTTCTCTGTGACTCAGTTTCCCTATCAGAAAAAGAGGGGGTTGGAACTAACTCCTCTCTAATTCAAAATCTCAGATATTGTGACATTATTTCTGCAGAAGATATGACCCAGCAGCTCACACACAAAAAAATTAAATTAAATAAAAGTAGACAATAAACATCAAGAGTAATCAAAAATGTAAACTAAAAAAATAAGACACCATATATGCAAATTAGATTGACAAAGATGGAAAAGAATAATGATACTCTTGTTTAGCAGTTTCAGAAAGAGTTATTTTCATGACCGTACAATATCTGGAGTGGCTATTTGGAAAGATGTATCAAAAGTCTTAAAATTGTATGGTGCAGATCATATTTTCCAAAGATGGCCATACCAATATAGCCCCTCATCCCACATGCTCTTCCTGCAGTGTTGATACTCCTCCATCCACTGAGAGGACAGAGTGGACGTGCCCTCCTCCAGCTGGCTGGGCCCGCACAGTGGAAGTGATGCTGCATGGCTTTTGAGGCTAAGCTAGAAAAGGTGACGTTGCTTCCACCTAGCGTTCCATGATGATGCCCTAAGTTGCCATGTAAGAAGTCTAGTTACCCTGAAGTCGACATGCTAGAGAGACTACATCCAAATGGAGAAAGATGCCTGAAGAGCCCCAGCTATTAGATTCTTCCCAACCCTAGCACCACACACGAGAGTGAAAAAGCCTTCAAAAGGTTCCAGCCTCTCACTTTCACACTGCCCCAGCCAATGTCGAGAGGGACAGAAATATGCTACTGTAACTGAGCCCTGTCCAGACTGCAGATTTACGAGTGAAATAAATGTTATTGTTTGAAGTACTAAGTTTTGGGGTAGTTTGTTATGTAGCATTAGATAACTATAACTGGGTTAAAAGATATCTATATGTCTATTCATACATATATAAATATAGAGCATTCTGAGGCAGTTTGTTATATAGTACTAGATAATTAGATTATATATTATATAATATATAAAATATATATTACTGGGTTAAAAGACATCTATATCTATATTTATACATCTATATCTATATCTATCTATATACATATAGGTATAAATATAGATATCTTTTAATCTAGCAATTTCAGTTCTAGGCATTTATGCTAATAAAATATTTATAAAGTATACAAATATGGCTACACAGTGTTATTAATAAAACCACATTTTGAAACCATCTAAAATGTTTGGCAATAGCAATTGATTAAATATATTAATTTATATTCATACAATCAATTACTGGGCAGCTACACAAGAATGTGATAAAGTGAAGTTACATTTACTGGCAAGATAATGACTCATGAATCAAAAATTATAATTAATCCAATTCATTGCACCTAAGGTCCATTTTTTTTAATGATTTTTTATAGGACATTATGTGCAAATAAATAAACCTTAGGTGCAAAAAAACCAGATTAGTCATACTCATCATCGGTTCACTCCTGACTATTTATTAATACAAAGATACTAAAGCATAATAATTGTTTTTTCTTTTTTTTAATAAAAAGGAATTGCACTCTACAAATTACTCTGCAATTTGTCTTTTATTTCATAATATATCATATTATATATATCATATCCCTCCGGGTCATAGATTTAGATTTAACTCATTTTTTTCTAATAGCGGTACCATAATTTGTTCAACCTTTTCTCCCATTAATGGACATTCAGGTTGTTGCAGTTTTTCCTTTTACATCACCGCAAGCAATGCTAAAATAAATATTCTGGTTCATGTATCTTCAGGCACTGATGCTTTTATTTCTATAACATAAATACCAAAGAATGGCATTGCTGGGCCAGTGTGTGCTAAATTTTAATATACATTGCCAGATCACTTTTTAAAAAGGTTACAGCAATTCACATTCCCACCAGCAATGTGTGAGATTTCCCTGCATCCTTAACAGCAACATATTCTCATTCATTCTCCCTCTTTCCTCTTCTCTCTGCCGCTCTCTGTCTCTCTCCCCATCACCCTCCCTCTCATGGGAAGTTGGTCTCAATGTTATACACTTTTTATATATTTAGGATATAAAGCCACATGTCATATGTTACAAACATTTTTGTTTGTTTGCTTTTAAACTTTTTTTCATGGCATATTTTGCAGCACAAGCTTTAAATTTTATATAGTCAAATCTTTCAATCTTTTCTTTTATGGTTACTAAGACCTTTGTTTTAAAAGCTGAATATATTGTCAATAATTAGCATTTGTGAGTGTGGGAGTAGTTAAATAGATTCATCTGGACAGGACAGTCCTTTCAACATTGAGCACTTGAAGTATGACCTTCAATTAGACTGTATACTTGTGTGATTGTGAGTTCTAGACAAATGGTTTGTCTGATACCTTTGTTCAAAATGAGCAATTCCAGTCCTCAAAGAACTCGGCTTCACTGATGGAGATGTGAGCTGGTATTTAATGAGTCTGCAGCACTAGAAAACATGCAAATCTATTTCTTGTTCCTCCAATGGGGAAAAAAAAATCCTTCAAAATGATCTTTCCACAGACATCTTACAAAATGCAAGTTTCCAAGTTCTGTAATATTTCTTTTTTCCTAAACAGAATCCTTTTGTGGTTTATGCATATCCAGGCTGCTCTAGCTTTAGGTGTCTTATCTGTTTTTGATGAAAGCCTCGGCTTGACAAATACTTCAAGATTTACTGCTTTATGGCAGCTGGTCAGATATGAGTTAATGAAAGCTTTTAGAATTTCCCTACTCCCAGTGTATCCGTTCAAGCTCATAATCTGGTGTTTTTATTTATGTAATAAAAGCAAGTGAGTCATTTAAATTATTTTAAATCCACAATTTAAAGACATCTTAAAAGTCTATTTTATCATAATATACAAATGTCAGTGAATTGTTGAAAAACATGCTCTTAAACACAACAAGACGCTTCTCTATGAGTAAGACTGGCCGGCGGTGCAGAGGGCCGCATGGGCTTAATTCCCTGTAAGTGCCCGCGGGTAAATCAGAGAGCTCCCTTGGCTTTAATAGTGCCTCTATGGTAACTTCTAAGGCTATATTTTCAGTCTTAATCTTCCACTTCAGTTCTAATTGTCCACCAAAACTTTTTCACTTCATTCATGTCACACATAATTATGTTATATGAAAGCAAATCAATCAACATCTCTACCATTTCCCAGTTTGTCAATGGTACTTCTAGGACTTTAAACCTTTGCCCCTAGCTTTCCTTCATCCTATCAAATGCTATTGACCTTTTAACCACTGATTTATTCTATAAATATTTTTTCACATCTATATTTTTATTGTGATAAAATATACATAACATAAAATTGACCCTTTTAAACCACTTCTAAGTGTAGAGTCAGTGGCATTGAGTACATTCACACTGCTATGCAACCATCATCACCATCTATTTCCAAAACCTTTTCATTATCTCAAATTAAAACTCTGTATCCATTAAACAATAATTCCCCATTCCTTCTTGTCCCCCCAGGCCCTGGCAACCACCATCTACTTTGTCTTTATGAATTTGACTATTCTAGGTATATTAAGTAAGTCGTCTCATACTCTGTGTCTTTGTAACTGGCTTCTTTCACTTAGCATAATGTTTTCAAGGTTCATCCATATTGCACCATGTGTCAGAATTTCCTTCTTTTTTATTATTTTTCAATTACGGTTGACATTCAATATTATTTTAGTTACAGGTATACAAAACAGTTGCTAGACATTTATATAATTTATGAAGTGGTCCCCCAATTAGTCTAGTAGCCACCTGGCATTATATATAGTTATTAAAATATTATTGACTATATTTCCTGTGCCGTACTTCACATCCCCATGACTATCTTGTAACTAGCAGTTTGTACTTTTAAAACTGTTCACCTTTTTCACCCTGCCCCCCTCCCATCTGGCAACTATCAAATTGTTTGCTGTATCTATGAGTTTATTTGCTTTATTTATCTTGCTCTTTAGATTCTACATGTAAGTGAGATCATATGATATTTGTCTTTCTCTGACTGACTTATTTTACTTAGGATAGTTTCCTCTAGATCCATCCATGTTGTTGCAAATGGTAAGATTTCATTTTTTATGGACAAGTAATATTCCATTGTATATAGGTACTACATCTTTATCCAATCTTTTTTTTTTAAAGTTTGTCTTGATCTCTTTATTACTTTTTAATTTTTTAAAATTTTAATTAGTTTCAAGTATACAGTACATTGGTTAGACATCTATATAGTTAGTAAAATTATCCCTCCAATTGCTCCCTCCCTCTCTTGACCCTTCACCTAGCCAATGTATTAATGCTAATTGCATTCCCTATGCATGCTCCCCATCTCCGTGACCATCCATCAGCTACTAATTTGTACTTCTTTAACCCTTCACTTCATTCTCCCAGCCCCCTAAACTCCCCTCCCCTGTCTATTACCAAATTGTCCACTATATTTGTGAGTCTGTTTTTGATTAGTTTGTTCTTTTTATTCCTTAATTCCACATGTAAGTGAAATCATACAGTGTTTATCTTTCTCTGTCTGACTTAAATACCTTCTAGGTTCATCACAGCAATATCTTTTTCCATTCCCTTCCTTTTCATATGTAGGGGTCTTGTTTCCTTATCCTTTCAGCCACCCATCTTTTGATTGGAGCACTTAATTCTTTTCCATTTATGGTAATTATTGGTAGGAATGTACTTGTTACCATTCTTTATTCCTGTTTTTGATACATGGTTTTCGTTCTTAAAGAAGTCCCTCCAACATTTCCTATAATTCTGGCTTGGTGGTGATAAATTCCTTTAGATTTTTTTGTCTGAGAAGCTCTTTATCTGTCCATCAGGATCTCTGGTTTTTTTTGGATTCTCTGAGCTTCCTGGGGTTTTATGTCCATTTCTTTCACCAGGTGAGGGAAGTTTTCCATCGTTATTTCTTCAAACAGCTGTTCAATATCTTGACTTTCTTCACTTACGCCGATCAGACGAATATTTGGAGACTTAATAGTGTCCCATATCCTGCTTAAATCATCTTTATAGTCTTGGCCTCTTTTTTCTTGCCATTCTGTTTGAGTGTCCTAATTGGCTTTCCTGTCCTCTAGATAGGGTATTCATTCGATCCTCTTCTTCGTTCATTTTGTTTATTCCTTTGTTTATTCATTTAATATACTTCTCATCTCAGATAATGTGCTCTCCACTTCAGACTGGTTCCCTCTTATAATCTCCATCTCCATTTTTATCTCTTTGTTGGAGTTCTCTACACTTCCCAAAAGTTCATTAAACATCTTTATAACCAGTGGTTTGAACTCTGCATCTGTTAAATTACTTGACTGCATTATATCTGGATCTCTGTTCTCTTCTCTCATATGGTTTCTGCTTGTCTTCTCATTTTGGCTGCCTTTCCGTGTCTGTTTCTATGTACTAAGCAAAGCTCCTAAGTCTCCTGGTCTTATTAGTGTGGATTTGTGAAGTAGGTGTCAGCCCAGTGGCACATTTCTGAGAGGGGCTCAGCTGCAGGCCAAATTTGGCCCAAGCCTCTACCCCTCCGGGGCCACCTGCCAAGATTCAGCAAGCAATCCACAGATCCTGTGCTTATAGTTGCCTCAAAAGGCCACACCAGAAACTGAGGCCAGCTGCCTCTAGTGTGAGTCTAGGCTGCTCAGCAAGGAACACCTGACTCGCCGAGGATACACCTAGATGTAGCTTGGGTGGGGCCTGAGTTGGGGGAGGTGGAGTTTCAGGGAATCCTCTGGGCGGAGGAACCTCTGTTATCCAGTTTGATGACGTCATGGCTATGGCAGTGCTGTGTCCAGCGCACTGGTAGTAGGGAGGGCTCAACAAGGAACAATGGACACCGCCAGCACTTCTGTACTGAGTTTCCCCTTGACCCTCACTCCCTGTAAGTCCTTCATGCCCCCTGCATGCAGCTGACTCGACACTGGTACTGAGAGCGAGCAAGTCCGTCACCGCGAAAATCCACTCATGGACGCGGCCCCTTTAAGAGGCTTCTGCCGCTGCTGCAGCCTTCGCCTCAGCCGCTTGCTCGGGACTGGGTTGCCCCGCGTCCTTGCCCCATCCTACATTCTGCCGTTGCAGAGTGCTTTCTTGGATTTCTTCCTAGTTGTATGGCTTGTTCATCTAGATCTCAGGCAGTTTTTCCTTGCTGCTGCTCCTTGTTTTCGTCACAACTTTGATTTGGTCGCCAGAGGGATGAACAGAGCCTCTATCATCTACGCCATTTTTTTTTCTCCTATCCAATTGTCTTTTGATGGGGATTTAGGTTGCTTCCATATCTTGACTATTGTAAATAGCACTGCAAAGAACATAGGAGTGCATATATCTTTTTGAATTAGTGTTTAAGGTTTCTTTGGATAAATACCCAGAAGTAAAACTGCTGAGTCATAAGGTAGTTCTATTTTTAACTTTTTGAGCAATTTCCATTTTGTTTTTTTATAGTGGCTCTACCAATTTGCAATCTCACCAACACTACACAAGGGTTACCTTTTCTCCACATCTTCGCCAACACTTGATTTTGGATTTATTGAAAATAACCATTCTGACAGGTGTGAGGTGATATCTCATTATGGTTTTAATTTGCCTTTCTCTGATGATTAGTGATGCTGAGCATCTTTTCAGAATTTCCTTCCTTTTAAAGACTAAATGATATACTACAGTATGTATAAACCACATTTTATTGATCCATTCATCCATAAATAGGCATTTGGATTGTTTCTTCCTTTTGGCTACTGTGAATCATGCTTTTATGAACATGATTGCACAAATACCTATTTATGTCCCTGCTTTTATTTCTTTTGGGTATATATCCAGAAGTGGAATTGTTGGATTATATGATAATTCTATTTTTAATTTTGGATGAATTGCCATACCATTTCCCATAACAGCTGCATCATTTTACATAACCACCAGCAATGCACATGGGTTCAAATTTCTCTACATCCTCACCAATGCTTATTTTTTTTTGTAACAGCCATCATAATGGGTATGAAGTAGTATTTCACTTGTTTTGATTTTTTTAATTTGCATTTCCATCATGGATACTGACGATGAGCATCTTTTCATATGCTTACTGGCCATTTATATATATTTTTGGAGAAATGTCTATTTAAATCTTTTTTTAATCAGGTTTCTGTTGTTGTTGAGTTGTAGTTCTTTATATATTTTGGATATCAATCCCTTATCAGATAGATGACTTACAAAATATTTTCTCCCCTCCTATTGGTTACCTTTTACTCAATAGTATTATTTGTTGCACATAAGTTTGTAATTTTGATGAAGTCCAATTTATCTATTTTTTCTTTTGTTGCCTTGCTTTTGGTGTGATATTCAAGAAAGCATTGCCAAATCCAATATCATGAGAACTTTTACCTATGTTTTCTTCTAAGTTTTACAGTTTTAACTCTCATATTTAGGCCTTTGGTCCATTTTGAGTTAATTTTTATATATGGTGTGAGGTAAGGGTCCATCTTCATTTTTTTTTTTTTTTTTTTTGCATGTGGATATTGTTTTCCCAGAACCATTTGTTGAAAAAACTATCCTTTCCCCACTAAATTGTCTTGGTACCCCTGTTAAAAATCATTTGATCATATATACAAAGGTTTATTTCTGGGCCCTCTATTCTATTCCATTGGTCTATATGTCTGTCTTTATGCCAGTACCATACTGTTTTGATTACCATAACTCTGTAGCGAGGTTTTTTCCAGTTTTATTGAGAAATAATTGACATAAGTCACTGTATAAGTTTAAGATAGACAACATGATGGTTTGATTTACATATATTGTAAAATGATTACCACAATAGGTTTAGTTAACATCCATCATCTCATACAGATACAATAAAAGAGAATAAAATTCTCCTTGTGATGAGAACTCTTAGGACCTACTCTCTTGAAAAGTTTCCATTGTATCATACAGCAGTGCTAACTACAGCCATCAGGTTGTACATTACATCCCTGGTGCTTATTTTCCTTACAACTCAAAGTTTATGTCTTTGGACCACCTTTCTCCCATTCCCTTTCCCTGCAGTAAGTTTTGAAATCAGGAAGTGTGAGACTTCCGACTTTGTCCTTTTTCAAAATTGTTTTGGCTACTCAGAGTCTCTTGACAGTCCACATGAATTTTAGATGGATTTTTCTACTTCTACAAGAACAGCTGTTAGGATTTCACATCTACTTAAGACAGCGTTATCTGTATTTATTCCTTTCTTTCCACTTTCACTAGTCACCTTATGAATGTTACAACTGTCTCATTGCTGGTACAACAGGTCCTTGAATAACGTCATTTCATGATAATGTTGATGAGATGCTATAGGAGCTTAATTCTTGTTTATATCAATTAGCTTTATGGTAAGCGTTATATGCCATTTCACTTAAAGTTGCAGACCCTATTGATGGCATTAAGTGAGGACTTACTATATTCCTGCCACAAACTCTCCACATTTTAACACATTGTATACACTGCTATAAGATAAATACATCATATTTATTATATTACTCACTGGATTAAAGACCTACAGTGCTTCCTAGTGTCTGACTAATCATGTCCATGTACCTCTGCTTGGTGTTTAAGACCCTTTATCATTTGCCCTTAATCTGCTTATAATATTTATTTTCTACCACTTCCTGGCACCAAACCTTGGCTCTAGCCATTGTGATTTTCTTCCTCATGTTCTCCTATCATCCGAAGTAACCTCACTGCCCCTCTTCATGCTTTTACATAACTTGACCTATAAGCCTATTTGTAGTCCTATTCTATTAAATCTTCAGTGAGATACTATGTCACCATAATCGCTTCTTCTTCCCCGCTACCCCACTATTTTCCTTCTTACAAGAATATTTTATTGTAACAAACTGAGTTTGAAATCATTGGAATTACCACAAAAAAAAGTGTACAAAAATGTTCATGGCAACATTGTGGATAATAGTTTAAAAGTAGAAACAATCCAAAGGTCCATCAACTGATGAATGATTAAACAAAATATGGCGCTATCCATACAATGCATTATCATTCAGCCATAAAAAGGAATGAGGTACTTATTCATGCTACAACATGAATGAACCTTGAAAACATCATGTTAAGTGAAAGAATACAGCAATAACAGGCACAGATAGTACGATCCCATGTAAGTGACATTCTGGAAAAGACAAAACTAGAAGGACAGGAAATCGATCTGTGGTTGCCAGGGGCTATCAGGAGAGGAATGAGGAGTGACTGCTAATAGGTACTGATTTGTTTTTTTTTGGGTGATGAAAATGTTCTAAAATTAGATAGTGGTGATGGTTGTGTGACACTTTTTTAACGGTTATTTATAGCTTTAAAAAAATAATTTTTTTAAAATTACAGTTGACGTACAATATTATATAAGTTTCAGGTTTACAAAATAGTGATTAGATTTATGTAACTTACAAAGTGATCACTGATAAATCTAGTACCCAAATGATACCGTACATAGTTATTAAAATATTCTTGACCATATTCCTTATGATATACTTTATAGCCCCTTTTTTATAACTGCCAATTTGTACTTTTTAATGCCTTCCCCTTTCTCCCTATCCTCCCAACCCCCCTCCCACCTGGCAACCATCAAATGTTCTCTGGATCTATATGAAACTTTGAATATATTTTTAAAATATTATCTTGTACTCTTTAAAAAACTGAACTTTATAATATGTGAATTGTATCTCAATAAAACTTATAAAAATTATAGAATCTACAAGTAAGCTATTAGAACTAGTAACTGAGTCTAGCATCGCAGAATACAAGGTCGGCATGTAAAAATCGATTTTATTTCTATGTAATAGCGACGAATAATTGGAAATTAAAATTATGAAAACAATACCATTTGTAAAATATAACATACTTAGGATAAACCTAACAAAAGATGTGAAAGACCTGTACACTGAAAAACTACAAAACACTAATGAGAGAAATTAAAGATGACCTAAATAATTAGAACTATGTTCCACACACACAAATTGGAAAATTTAGTTTTGTTATCAATTCTTCCATAAATTCATCTATAGATTCAACACCACTCCAATCATATTCTCATCAGGCTTTTTTATTGAAATCAATTGATTCTAAAATTCATACAGAATTGCGAAGGATGTAGAGTTGCTAAAGCAACTTTTTAAAAGATGAACAAAATTGGAGAAATAATACTGCTTGATTTCCAGGGTTATAAAGGTGCAGTAATCAAGACAGTGCGGTATTGGCATAAAGATAAACAAATAGACAAAAGAAAAAAGAGATTAAACAGAATATAGAGTCCAGTATACACACACACACACACACACACACACACACACACACACACACACACGGTGGGGGAGGGGCTGATTTTTGACAAAAGTATAAAGGCAATTTAGTGAAGAAATGTTAGTCTTTTCAACAAATGATGCTTGAAAAATTGGATATTCGTATGCAAAAAATGAACTTTGATCAACGTCTCGTGCCACATACAAAAATGAACTTAAAATGGAAGTGACTTAACTATAAAACCTAAAACTATAAACTTCTAGAAGCAATCATAAGAGAAAACCTTTGAGAACTTGGATTAGGCAAAGATGTCTTTAGACACAACACCGAAAACATGATCCATCGGAGAACACCTCGATAAAATGAACTTCATCAAAGTTAAGAATTGTTCTTCAAAAGATATTGTTACAAGACATTTTAAAATAAGTCACAGAATGGGAGAAAATAGGTCTAAATCATATATCTGATAAAAGATTTGTGTCTAAAATACGTAACAAAATTCTTGCAACAAAATAAATCACCCAATTAAAAAATGGGAAAAGAATTAAACTTTTCACAAAAGTAGATATACAAATGGTAACTAAGCACATGAAAAAATGTTCAACAAAATTAGTTATAAGAGAAGTGCATATGTTAAGCCATAGCGAAGTACAACTACACACTTATACATCAGCTAAAATTAAAAAGACTCCAGTTGTTGGCAAGTATGTGGAGGAACTAGAACTCATATTGCTGGTGGAAATGCAACTCTGGAAAACACTTTGGCAGTTTCTTAAAAATTAAGCATACAATTACTGTATGATCAGCCATTTCACTCCTTGGAACTTCTCCAAGAGAAATGAAAGACTTTAACAGAATATTTGTTCATAGCAGCCCCCAAAGGGAAACAGCCTAAACATCCATCAATAGGTAAATGAACAAACTTTGACATATCCATACAATGGAATACTACTTGGCAATGAAAAGGAATGAACTATTAACACGTACTCTAACATGAATCTGTGAGTTATTTAAAATAATTATGCTGAGTTAAAGAAGCAAGGCAAGGAGACGAAACATACCATATGATTCTATGATATAAAATTCTAGAAAATGTAAACTAATATATTGTGATGAAGTGCAGAATAGCAGTTGCCCAGGGATCAGGGTGGTAGGGGCAGGAATAGGAATGGGGAAGGGTGGAAGGAAGGATTACATATGTCCCTACTGTTCAAGAGTTGGGTTATTTTTCATTTTTCTCCATTTTTATTTATAGCTTATCATAAATGTAATATCATTATTCACTAATATTTTTTCTACATCCTTAAGCATTTCTTAATGGTGCATAGTATATATTCGATGAGTGTTCTTTAGTAAATTAGTCATTGGAGGAGCAATTTCATAGCTGCTTGAATGTAAAGTCTGAAAACCTAAATTGCTGGGTTAAAGCATAGCCAGATTTTAACACTTTTTGTAAACTGGCAAATTTTACTCTGGAAAAATACCAATTGTTAAGTGAGATTGTATTTATCTGTACCATACCATGATTTACCCATACAAATCAGCTGCTGTTTTGTAGGTGAAAATGTTTACCTGTTTTAATTTGCAGTTATTTGTCTATTAATGAGTTTGACTATTTTTCATTGTTTATTTACTTATTAGCCATTTTCATTCCTCCTAACTCTTTTTGCACCAAATCTGTATAGCACACAATTAGCACTCCATTATATATTTTTGTTTGTATTGGACAATTTGGTACTTTATTTTCTTAATATATAATGTGGTTATATGTTACTGTTGTCATTTGTGTAGCTTATGTGGAAGCTGGGCAGGGACTCTTATGAGATGCCACTGTTGGTTTTATAATCCCAGTAAGCTATATTATTCACCAATTGTTTTTTCCACGTGTATACAGAAAACATTTTTCTTTTTTCCTCTTTTCTCTTTTTTTCTCTACATATTTTTATGAAGATTTTAAGTTAATTGACATAGGGACCATAATAATTATACATTACCAATATAAAGGCAGATTATATAATTCATTATATTAATTAGTGGATGATTTGATTCGAGAAATAAAAGATTATCAAAGGATAGAATGACAGAAGTAAAAGACCAGAGTGACCACCTGGAGCCCAGGAGAGTGTAAGAGTGGTTGTCTTTAAGTACAGGATCTGTTAGTAGTTTTTTCCTCTTTTTTCTACTTTTCTGTATTTTCTAACAATATTAAATTTAACATATACTTTGATCCGAATTCAAAGAGTACCTAACTGAAGGTACCTATGATATTTAGAAGCTATGATATTTTCCAATTGCAAGAAATTTAATGAATGCTTGCTGAATGACTGATAACTGAATTCTAGCCCATGTTTATATATGTTCTTATATTTTGTAGCAAAGTCTTAGGCTCACAGAAAATCAGAATTGCAGGGGATGTTAGGACTCATTTGGTCCACTTGCTTTCAAATATTTTTAGCTCTGGAAACCTTTATATGTAATTTTATACAGAAACCTAATATATAAAAGCAAGACACTTGGGGCATTTGGAAGAGGCCTTGTGAGCCAGAGCCCTACCTGCTTATTAGCCCTCTAAGGTAAACGGGTCCTAAATGTCAAAAATCTTTAAAAGACACTGTTTAAAAATGATTGATCCAATCCAATCCATTTATTTTCCAGAAAAAGAAGCAAATTAGCTGTAGAATTAGATCTTCTGACTTGGAGTCTAATGGTTTCCAACTGCTTGGGGTCTAATGTTTTCCACTGCTTTTCAAGTGCACTCTATGCTCTCCAATTCCAGGAACAATGCCTTATGCCTCTGTCTCCCATTCAGGCCAGCACACATAGCAGAGCTCAGAACATCTTTTTTAATCGAACAGTGGATATATACACGCTACTCAATTGGTAAAGGCCATATTACCACCAAAGGTTAATTGTTTACAGAAAGTCTATGCAAGCTTTTTATAAAAGCAGCTAAGGATCATTTTGGTCCCCATACCAAACCTCGGTGTCACTAAGGACATTTCCCAAATACCAATAAGAGGAAGATTAAGAAGTTAAACAGTAAAGCAACTGAGGTATGTAATGGACTTAAAACCAAAGCAGGAAGAAGACCTATACTGAAGAAACTTCTTCCTGCCCAGAGCAATTAATGTGGTGAACAGATGGAACTATACAGGATGGGAACAATTTTCAAGCTTAAAAGGGAAGCTAAAATACATGAAGAAATAACAAGCAGACAGCCTACAGGGCAGGGGCAAACACGAAAACGTGCTTTTCTTTTTTTTCTAAAAGATATTTTTATTGCTGGCAGTAATTACCCAAAATTTTATCCTGTTAGTTGTTTTCCATCATTATGGAGAGATGGAATAAGAAATCTAGAAAGAAATTATAGAGAAGAGACATCAACGGAAGCAATGGGAATGAAAATGAGCTCCTGAATTCTGGTACGTGCCTTACCCCTAGCTGAGTTTATAAAGAGGCAAGCTTCCCTTCATTCAGAAGGTAGCACATAGTAAGTACTCTTAGAATTGATGCTTATGATGATGATCATGAGGTGGCATTTGTATCAGCAAAGGAGCCTCAGGCTATATTTTCACTTAAGTTTTATTGTGGACTTACTATTGTGTTGGAGTTATTTCTCCAATAGCAACCCACACATGGCATAGTACAGATCTTCTGTTCATTCATGTGCTATGGAAACAAGCTTCTCTCCTATGTCCAGTTTCTCCCATTACAATTCATTTTGCTCATATCTACAACGATATTCATCCTGTATCACCACTGTTATATCTTTGCAATGTGACGCATGTAGAGAACTTTATGACTTTCAAAACATTTTTCACATCTATTTTCTCATTTTGCCCTCATGACATCTCTGTGGTGAGTATTTGTATTTGATAAGGAAACTTAGGCCCCAGGACTGTAAGTGAAGGCTTCAAGGTCTCATAGTTAGTAAGTGGCGAGGCTGAAAGAGGAACCTTGAACTTCTGGGTTTTAGTCCATTATTGTTCTATTACAACTTGCTTCCCAATAAACCACATACAACATCATTGGATGTTCTCTCTTATCCTCTTGATAAACTCCTCAGCCTCAGTGTGGCTTTCCAGTTCCTCCCCAGCTGGCTCTTTCCCCTGTATAACCTTCTCTCCAACTTCTCTCCAAAACACACTAGCTGCTTGCTCAAAACAATATCCTCACCCGGAATGTCCTCCCCCCTTTTCATTTCACCAAATTCTGTGCAGTCTTCAAGGGTCGGCACCAGGGCCTAGCAGATATAATCTTCCAACAAAAGCATTTCATGTCTGAACTGCGCATTTTAACATTTCATTAAATTCAATATAATTTGTAGTAAAATACAGCTGTCAAATTACTTGTTATACTACAGGAATTAAAGTACTTTATATTTAATTGTCTAATGTGTTAAAGCTTGTTTCTGTTAAATACCACACCTTTAGGTGGTAAAGGGAGGTATTGTATACTTTTATTTATGAACATGAACCAGTGTCTAAACAGAGTGGGTACTCAATAACAGAAATCAGTGATTTTTGGTTTGTTTCAATACAGTGCCTAGCATTATACGAGAGCAGAGTCACTGAAAAGCCTGGGGTAAAGAAGACAAGGCGGACTTTCAGTCTTAGAGGAACTGAGGTCCCAAGAGGGTGCTAAGGTGGAGACCCAAGACCTGAAACTAGGTACAGAGTGAAAGCAGAACAAGTAACAAGGCTGACTTGATGCTCCTTATATATCTCCTGCTTAAGGAAGAAGACCAGCTTCAATAGTGGGCCAGCACTGAACTGTAGGTGGAGGTTAAGTAGCCCCTAAGAGACAGAGAAGGAAAGGGAGAGAAAAAGACAAAGTGACTAGGTAGATCACTAGTGAGCTGTGTCCTAGAAAATAGTTATCTTCTATAAGACAGTTTGTATGTGTGATAAATAAGACACCTGTTGCCGATCATAGGAAATAGCACTCATTTTAAAATCCCACACTTGTTATTGTAAATAAAGTTTTACTGGAACACAACCACACCCATTTGTTTAAGCACGGCCTATGGCTACTTTTACACTACAAGGATGGAGCTGAGTAGTTGCAGCAGAGTTTGGCCCTGTACAGAAGTTTGGCAACCTCTGCTCTAAACTCTAGTTTTTCTTTGTATAAGGAGATCACAAAGCAATGTTTGGCAAGGGGGACCTAGAAACTGTCGGTAGATTCAGAAAGGCCAGAAATTGTCGTTCTGTTACTGATGATCCATTGCTCTGGGCTATGACCCCATCGCCTGACCATTCTGTCTTACTGTATCTATTTGTGATTTTGAGATTATTCTAGACACTCTTGTGTCTTGAATTTTCTACCACTTGTGCATTGTGTCTAGCTATGGTTATTCCTTAATGCTCATGTTCATATAAAATGTTAAAGCAGAAAAAAATGAGTTGTTTATACAATAGTCAGTAAAAGCAGTTACATAACAACTTGCTTATCTGAGCATAAGTAGCAGATTTTTTGAGTTAACAAAAGTATTTCCTTAACATTATGCTTACCACGTTTATTTAGTATTCTCACGTGGTGAAAGAGGCAAGGTCTCTCTAAGGTTTCTTTTACAAAGACACTAATCCCACTGATGAAGGTTCCACTCTCATGATCTAAGCACCTCTCAAAGGCCTCACTTCCTAAAACAACCACACTTGGCATCAGGATTTCAACATATGGATTTGGGGAGGAGAGACACATTTTCAGACCCTAGCAGTCTTGTCTAGTTTAGTTCAGCAAATCATCAAATATTTACAATTTGCCTCCTATAGGCCAGTCATAATCTTATTCGGAGATAATTAAGACATGGTTTCTGCCCTATGAAACATAAGATTCCAACCTTGATAGAAAGCCCAGTTTTGTCATATAAAATTGTATGTGGATAAAAAGGCCCTTACAGCTTCACATTTTGCTCATTTGATGCTATCTGATAAAGCCATATTGCTTTCAGGGCTCCATTCATACATCTGTTATATTTTCTAATGACATTGGGCAATGTCTAAACAGATAAAAAGAAAAATTCATGAGCAGTCAGAATGTTTGCTTTCCACAATCAGGATTTTGCCTCACGACAAGAGCTTTAAGATGTGGTTTCCAAGAATAAGTACTAGCTAAAAATAGAGGCTCTTTTGTTTTATACAGTTATACCTCAAAGAATCACTTTACAACAACTAATGTTCTGATCTTGAATTACTTCCTAAAGGTCCAAGAAGACATTAGTAAACTTCAACATGATGCTTCCGTGCACTAATCTAAAATTCCTATCTCCGTTTCACAATGATGAGCTAAAAGAAAGTCCTAAACATTTCTACCTAATAAAGCATGGTAAGTCCAGCTCTAAGGTTTGTCCTTCATAAGAAGAATTTAACCATGCCAAAACTCAAAATCAAATATAATACAAAGAATATGGGGTACCTGGGAAAGAGAAAGAAAGAGAGAGGAGAGAAATAAACAAAAGAGGGCTAAGAAGAAAGGATTCAGGAAGGCGGAGAGAAATAGAGGCAAGAGAAAAGATCGAGAATAGATATAGAAGAAGAATATTCAATCAAGATGTCTTTATTAAAAAAATTACAATGCTGACAGAAGATCATCAAAAGCTATTGAAAAGCTATTTACCTAATTTCCTTACAAGAATAAGGGTGTGAAGAACCTAACTTTAGACTGAGGGGCATGGCCTAAGGCTTGAATCCTCTGACACGCAAACCTCTCTAGATCTGATACCAATTGATCACCCCTGGCTCACAGCTCCAGGGCAAAGGAAGCAGGTATGTCACTGCTGCCAGGTGGTGTTGGAAATGCTGGATTTAAGCCAAAAGCAACCATGTGGTAAAATAGTACTAGCAACTGAGGATAAAACAGGTTTGAACCAGGATTAAGTAAATGGAAGGTTCAGCCAACACAATAGAGAGGATTTTGATGAATAAAAGATAGGAACAGAGTAGGTTAAACCATCACTATTTACAGATGATGTGGTGAAAAACTCAAGGTCAATGAAAAACTACTAAAAAAGAAGAGAATTTAGCAAGTCTGATGGAGTATGAACTAATGGCTTTATAAACAACAAAGAGAAGATGCAATGGATGAAAAAACCCTCAATTATAATAACAGCCGAAACATTAAAACACCTAGGAATAAACTTAATAGGAATATGCAGGAAATAACGAAGAAAACCTCAAAACACTTCCAAAGGACAGGCAAGTGACCAAATGGAAAGGCATGTCATGGTCTTGAATAGGAAAACCTGACATTATGAAGGCATCATTCTACTTAACCTAAAAGTCGAATACCAATTCCAATAAAAAAGAATAGTGAGGAAAGCTCTGAAAAAAAAAAGGGGGGGGTCATATGGGAAAACTAGCCCTACCAGGGATTAAGAAGTTTTATAGATCTACAATAATTAAAACAGTATAAAACTATTGTGTGAATACAGACAGATCAACAGAACAGAATAGAAAGCCCAGAAAATAGACCTAATTACATTAGGGAATTTAATATATGATAAAAATGGCATCTTAAATTAGTGAAGAAGACAGACTACTCAATATATTTTGCTGGGATAGCTGGAAAGCCAGTTAGAAAAGATAAATTTGAAACTATACTCATACCATACACAAAGATAAACTTCAAGTGGAGCAGAGATTAAAATGTTAAATATGAAACCATTAAAGTACTAGAAGCTACAAAAAAATGAGACGACCTGACATTATCTGCCCCCTGATGGAAGACACACCGCCTATGAAATAATCTTGAAAAAAAAAAATCTAACCTAAATGTGACAGCACCTTGCTCCAACTACAAATTTACAGAAAATATAGAGGGCAGAGGAAAACAGAAACTACACTGCAGGGATGCCGTTAGCAAAGTCCAGACTGTGGGAGGCTCTACAGGACACTCATGGTGCAATACTCCAGTGAAAAAAGCAAGAACAGTATGTCTGGCAAACATATTTGTTTTAAGGATAGATTAATATTTTATTGTATATTCATTTAAAAAAATTATAGAGATTCATATAAAACCAAAAACAGGGCTATCTTGGGGAGGGAGAAACTGGCATGAGAAATGGAGTAGGAAGAAAAGTTCACTTTATATTTCTTAAACTTCTGAATTTTTGACCTATGCAAATTCATCACCTATTTAAAATTTAAATTAAAGAACCAATGAACTTAAAGAAATAAAAGCAGCAGGTCTTAATCTTGTAATAACCATGCTGAAAGCTTCTGAGTAGAAGTTACTGAAGAGGTTAACAGCAGGCGAAGAATAATGAGCACTTGAACTAAGGTAACGTGTCTTGCTTTTTTTCACTGGAGTATTGCAATAGTTTCCAAATTTATTTTCCTGACTGCAGTCTGGCACCTTCCAATCCATACTTCATGTGGCTGTTGTGATACTTCCTAAAATGTAGACCTAATCATGTTTTAAAAGTTTGGGGGGGGGCTTCCTCAAAGAATTAAAAATAGAACTATCATATGATCCAGAAATTCCACTTCTGGACTTGAGATCAAAATTCCACCTCTGAATAAAATGAAGGCATCTACACCCTTGTGTTCACTGCAGCATTATTTACCATAGTCAAGATACAAAAACAACCTAAGCGTCTAATGATGGATGAATTGATAAAGAAAATGTGGTATACACACACATAATAGAATATTATTCAGTCATAAAAAATAAAAATTTTGCCATCTGCAACAAAATAGACCTTAAAGGCATTATGCTAAGTGAAGTAAATCAGACAGAGAAAGACAAATACTGTATGATCTCACTTATATGTGGAATCTAAACAAAACGCTGAGCTCATAGAGACAGAGAACAAATTGGTGGTTGCCAGAGGCAGGGGGTGGGGGAATAAGTGACATGGGTGAAGCGGGTCAAAGGTACAAATTTCTAGTTATAAAATAAATAAGTCATGGGGATATAATGTATAGCATAGTGACTATAGTTAATAATATTGTATTGCAAAATAGAAAGTTGCTATGAGAGTAGATCTTAAAAGTTATCACAAGAAAAAATTTGTACCTATGTATGGTGATACATATTAAGTAGACTTATTGTGATCGTTTCACAATATATACAAATATTGAATCATTATGTTGTACACCAAAAACTAATATAATGTTATATGTCAATTATTCCTCAATTAAAAAAAAACAAACAAACCCTTTCTGTGTCTCTTTCTTACCTACAGAATCAAGATCAACTCCCTAGCATGGCACAACCCTCAACATCTTTCATAATCTAGCCTTAACCTACCCTCTTTCTGAGGGTTTGCCCTGTCACTCTTCACTACAAATCCTAACCTCCCCTCTCTGCACACTGAATTACTGGCTGGATTCTGAATATATCAAGCACTTTCTTCTTTGTCCATGGTTATCTCTCTGCTGGAACTTCCTTTCACTTCTCTATCTAGTGAGTGAGCTTTGACCTTCCTCCCATCTTTTAAGACCCAACTAAAATGCTACATCCTTCAGGAAGCTGGCCCTCACTTCCCCCAAGCAGAACTTCCAGACACTATACTCCTCTAGTAGAACTTCCACTAGGCTCACAGAGTCCTTTGTTCAAATACAGTGTACGTCACAGCAGGCCTTAACAATTATTGTTCTAGTCAGTATTTAATAAATGAATAATCATGCCTTATGGCGAACCCAACTCCCTCTCCAAAGGTCTTAAATTCAAAGAAAAGGATTCCAAAATTTAAAAAAAAAAGTATCAAAAGCCAGGCTTGCAAAAAGAATTAGTAGTCCACTGAAATAAATTCATTGGCTTGTCTTCATTCCAGATGGCCCTTGAAATGAACATCCTGTATTCGCACAGCACACCAAGAGCTGCAGCCAGAAGCTTGTGTCCTTCTACAGTTTCCAGCAGGCTATCTGACTCCTCCAAATAAGAGCAAGTTTCCCTTAGGCATATACCAACTAAAACTCCACCATCTGTTTCTTAGGGAGCACAGTGAAGCTCAAAGAGCTTGTTTATAAAGAGCCAAGAGCTGGTTAGAAGAACAGAAACTAGACATCACAAGTGCTCCTGATTAGATCCCTGTGCTAATCTAGAAAGCAAAGTAAGCCTGCAATCTTATTTTTACTTGCATGTCTAGAATATTTGTACTAATGGAGAAAGTAAAATTTTGGCTGCAGAAATACACTTGAGTGGTGGTAAAGATAACAGGTGTGGCTGCGGATCAAAGTGCTGGAGTGGAGGAGTCTCCACCCCTTCACCAGTAGCTGTCTACTATCCCTACAGGTAGGTTTCTGAGCACTTGTACTCCTTTTCTTTCTTTCATTCAAATATAATCTTTTGGTCTCTTTTCTGAAATTTCTTACAACCAAATTTCCCTAGTTTCCTCATTTTACCTCTCTGCAATGTTATCATACCATAAGCCTCAATGCACTGAATAATCACTTATGTTTTCAGATTGTGTTGAATATCTTACCCAATACCTTCTAAGACTTCACTGAACACATATATTTGAACTCTGACCTACATTTACTATCTATCTGCCTCTTCTTATGTAGTAGTAACCCTGAAATCACAGGACTTTAATCTGGAAGCTAGCTGAGAGATCACCCAATGACCCAAAGCCCATACTGTACAATTAGCAAACGGAAAGGTGAATTTACTTGTCCAAGATCAAGTCAGTTAATTGCAGAACCTTGACCAGTCTGTTTTCCTAAAATCTAGTTCTCATTATTATTTCAATCACATGAAACAATCCCCATTCCCTCTATTTTATTTCCTTCACCTTAGATATTACTTTCAAAGTTCTGTTTTATAACCAACTGTAGTCTAGCTTGCTAGAATCCTCAAATGAAGGCGTTTCCTGATACAAGGAGTATCTTCTTGAATTATATTCAAACTCCTTCTTGCAATGGAGAGTAGAAGTGGGAGGGAGAACTGGGGTTGTGGGAAGACTCATGTTATTCATCTTCAATTAGATGAATTCATCTTTAATTCATCTACCAGTTAATAGTTCTGAGGTGACCTGCCATGATCTATTCTTTCATAGTGTCTTGCAATCAGTAAGTTATATTCAGGGCAGTGAAGGTCAAAGGTACATCAGGCTCTGCCAGAAGTATTTGGTCAAATATGAGGAAAAATGGTAGATTTAATTGCTCGGTGTTACAGCTCCAAATAATTGAAAGGAACAATATCATTATAAAATAAATAATTCTTTTGAAACTCTTCCTGAAATCAACTCTTTTAGGAGATGAATTATTTGCAGCCACCATAGAAGAAAATTCCTGCACATTCAAGTAGACATCTATTATGGGTTGAATTGTGTCCCTCCAAAAAAGACATGGAGTCCTAACCCCCAGTACCCTAGAATGTGACCTTATTTGAAGACAGACCCTTTATAGAATTAATTAAGTTAAAAGGAGGTCATTAGGGTGGCCCTTAAGCCAATATGACTGATGTCCTTATCGAAAGGAGAAACTTATACAAAGGCATACACAAAGGGAAGATAAGGTAAAGACACAGGGAGAACATCATGTAGAAGCCCATGAACACCTCGGGTTACCAGAAGCTAGGAAGAATGAAACAGATTCTCCCTTACAGCACTCAGAAGGAATCAACCCTGCCAAAACCTTGATTTTTAACTTCTAGCCTCCAGAACTGTGAGACAATCAATTTCTGTTGTTTAAGCCACCCAGTCTGTGGTACCTTGTTATGGCAGCCCTAGCAAACTAATACAACATCTAATGACCAAATGGTCTCCAATAACCCGCAGTCGATGCTGGCAGGCATCAATTTCAGGTTAACAGAGGGGGACGATCTCTGAATGTTAACAGAAGGTATATAACTTATTGCAGAAAAAAAATCCAAGAGTTTTTCCACTTCAGAATAATTGGCACATTTATGCAAAAGCCAATACCACACTGACACTTTTGCCAAACCATGGTACAGAAAGTGGGCACATGCACACATGCACACACACACACAGAATATATCCCATATTTGGCCTTGAATAAATCGGAAGTTCCCATAGTTACTGGGACTATGATTCTAATAATTCTTGTCAGTTTAGCAGATGAGATTGGAACAGCTGCATCTTCAATACACATCATTGTCTTAAAAAGATGCTCAGAATGAATTACAATTAAATTATAGAGCTGTCAAAAAAGGTTATAATTATAGCATTTATTCACCACATTTACAAGGCCAGACATACACAAAAAGAACTAAAAGCTGAAGGAAAAAGAACCCACTCCACAACTTACCTCA
>NW_006442508.1:10681234-10712501 GCF_000325575.1 Pteropus alecto | reverse complement strand
TATCATGCAAACAGCCCATTTACTTCAAAAAAACGATGCTGAGTTTCCAGAGGGTCTTCTGTTCCTGAATCCGAGGCACTTAAAGACATCATCTGGTGGCGACTCAACTTTCTTTTACAATTGGAAAAAGGAGGGCCAGCAAGGTGGCCACGACTCACCCACAGTTACAGATAAGCAAGGGAGGGGCTGGGACCTGAACCAAGAGCAAAGGTGACTCCTGCCAGTGGCTGAACAAGGAAAGCAAAATCAGGACAGCCAGATCTGGCCCCTGTGCTCTCATCTAGAAGAGGATATTAATTTATCCAGAAATTATTTATCATGCAGCTCTTAAAGAGGCCTGAAAATTGTCCTTCACTTCTCCTGCCAAAACAACCAAGGTAAAAGAGAGGAAGAAAATCCTCAACTGACATTCATCCTAGTCAATTCTGCTACTAATCAATAAGGCATTCAAAACCACCGGAAGAATGGTACAATTCACTTAGTCACCATCTACCTCAGTGTCCGAAAGATAAATTGAAGATAGTAATGCTTATGTGGTGAGCTAGCTCCTCGGGGGTAAGGGGAAGGGGAGCTAACTAGATCATCATGTATGGTTTCAATCCAGCAATCAACAAATATCGATGGTGCCTTCTCTTTGCGTAAGACGTGCTTGAGAGTGTCAGGGACACAAAGAGGTGTCACTTTTAGACTTGTTTCCCAAGAGCTCATAATTAAAGAGATAAGACACATATAAAGATAAAGCCAAACAAGGCAGTACACACACAGTATTTTAAACTACTAATTCAGTCGTTATAAACCAGTTTAGAGCAAAGAGGAAATTAGCTGTCTTTCTGATCTGTTCCTCACCCTTTCTTCCCTGAATATGACCACATAATGGTGGCTTTCTTAGTGCCTTCGGGTTTCCCTGAGTGTTCTAAAAATTTATTTCAGTTGATCATGCAATTAAACCTCCCTTTCTACGGTGTGTTACATGCTGTGGAGTAGGTTCCAACTCCCGGCAACTCTGAATAAGCGATGTCCACAAAGGCCTGTCCTCAACAGCCCAGCTCGTCTCCTGGAGACTTCTGCCTGTAATTTCTTTTATGGAGTCTATCCATCTCCTATTTGGTCTTCTACTTTTGCTGCGGCCTTCTATTTTTTGCCCACCATTATTATCTTTTCCAAAGAACCCACGACTTGCCTGAGGTAGGACAGCTTCAGTTTTGCCATTTTTGCCTCCACAGATGTTTCAGGCTTAATTTGCTCTAGGAGCCACTTGTTCATCTTTCCGGCAGTCCAGAGTATCCATAGTGATATCCTCCAACATCATATTTCGAATGAATCTATGCTTTTCCTATCAGCCTTCTTCACTGTCCAACTTTCACATCTGCACACAGTAACTGAAAATACAAAGGTGTGGATGACCTTAGCCTTGGTCTCTAATGACACATCTTTGCTCTTGGTGATCTTTCCTAATCCTTCCATTGCTGCCCTTCCAAGTCTCAAGAATCTCTTGATTTCTTGGCTGAAGTCCCCATTTGAAGTGATGACGGACCCAAGGTAAGCAAAAATCTTTCAACAATTTCAGTGTCTTCACTGTCTATGTGAAAGTTGTGCATTTCTTCTGTAGTCATGATTTTTGTCTACTTGATGTTCGAAGGCAGTCCTGGTTTGGCACTCTCTTCTTTCACTTTCATCAGAAGTTGTTTCGAATCATGGCTACTTCCTGCCAGTAAGATGGTGTCACCTGCATACCTTAAGTTATTGATATTTCTTCTACCGACTTTCACTCATCCCTCCTCTAGCCCAGTTTTTGTATGATTTAAACAAATAAGGAGATAATATGCACCCGTGTCTGATGCTTTTGTCTGTAGAAAACCATTCTGTCTTTCCATATTCTGTCCTGAGTGGCTTCCTGTCCACAAGACAGGTTGCACACATCAGGGTAACCAAATGCTGAGGCACATCCATTTCTTTCAGAGCTTTTCACGATCAATGCAGTCAAAGGCTTTACTATAGTGTATAAACACAAAGTGAACTTCTGAAATTCTTTGGCATTTCCATTAAATATAAATCTCCCACCCATCTCCTAATTTAAACCCTTGTTTGCTGGCTATAGAATGAATCATTGGGCAAAAAAGAAAACATCTCCAACAGTGAGGCCAATGATAAAATCTATGACTTTATAGAAGTTCTTCTCTGAAATCAGACTAAGGATAGCAAATACATGGTGTCATTATCCCATTCTGTGTTCAGGGCAGGTATCATTTATTGATCATGTAATTATTTTTCTGCTCAGTACAAGGACAGCTCGACAATCCTTCTTAACATAGTACCACAGAGTAAAAGGCAGTTTCCAAATAAAAAATCAAAGAAAATTTTCTTCTAGTCTGCTTTAAATATTTTTAATAGCAAGAATCTCATATTCCTACAAATTCTGGATTTATCTAAAGAAAAGATGAGCAAGCACACATGCATGCATATTATATATCTTTGTTCATAACTGTTCACATAGAACATCGTTAAGTCCACAGGTACGGTACTGAGCCATGGGAGTACCAGAATCTGTTTCAAAGCCACGGACCCTGAATTTTTGCTGCCAAAAATGGCAAACAAATCTAAAACAAATCTGAGGATCTAAGCAAGTAAATGAAAGAAAGTATTTTTTTCTCTGCTGAGTCCTAGGGTTTTAATTTCTAGTCCCCCCCCACACACACATGCTTGTACATTTACACACACACACACACACATATTTAAATGGGTCATAAGAGTTTAGAAAAGTTCATGGGGGCTTATTAGTCAGTTTGGGATGATTCCAGCTCTTTTAAAGCACATCCTTATAGTTCCTGTCCCGCCACCGTCCACCCCTTGGCAAGATCACAGCCCGAACACCTGGCGAGATGGTCGCTAGAGGAAGAGCCCCTCAGCGTGGCTCTTCGCTACTCCAGTATCGTTTCACTTCAGTAATAGACACGGACTTTTAAAAGGCCCAGATGAACAAAATTCCATCTCCCGTAACTGTTCTTGGGTGTGTGCATTATTTTTCCTGAGTGTGAAAAAGAGAATCTGATGTTCTTTTAATTTTTAATAACAGAACCCAGTTATAAAAGGCTCTCAAGAACCTGACTTCACTTGCTTTTTCTTCTCATCTCAGCCCTCACCTTTCTCTGGCTTACTCTCAGGCAAACCTAGCCAGGAATTACAAAAGACTATAGTGATTATGATAATTCATTTTTCTCTTTTTATATTTCATCAATGTCATTTCAAGTTTAAACATATATCATTTTAGGAGTGAGCTAAAACACCACCAACTTTGAAGGATGGAAGAAGAATCTAATGGATCTGTCTGCTAGTAAAGAAACTCATTCAGTGAAGCTAGGTAGATGGATTGACAAATCCCAATAATAGACTATTTTTTTGTTGCAGGAAAAGGAATTTTAAAAAAATGTGAGCAACAAAACAAAAAACAAACAACAAAAAGAGCAAAGAGCTCTAGCCTAGAGTGCAAACCAGAGTAGCCTAGGTACTCAAGGACCCCAGATCAAGGGATCTGGGTTGCCATGTGGGAACTAGAAAGGATATTCTAGCCTAATGATTATGCCACTCTGTAGGCAAGAAAGCAGCCAGGTTGCCCCCTAAGCACGGCAACTGTGTAGAATTATGTAGGCTGTTCCCTAGGAGGATGCCCAGCCAAACATGTTAGCAGTGAATGAAACCCAGCTTGCCTGCCACTCACCAACTGCCAGGCTGGGTGCCCCAGCATAGGGCTGTGCCTGTCCGAAGGAAGGGCAGTCTTTGTTGAATATACACAAGGTTTCAAGTCATGGGTCTATCGGGCTGCAATCTGCCAAGAGAGGACACTCTCTTGGACCAAAAATGCTACCCCAGAATATGCCACTCCAAACTATGCCACTTTAGCATAAGGATTATTTTGAGCTTAAGGCAGATCTAAGAAAAGCCTTCTGCTCTCTCCCTATTTGCCTAAAAGCAGGACATAAATTTTCAGGTGTCCCCCCTCCTCTCTCTATCAAAAAGGACAAAAGTTAACCACTAGAGATAACTTTAGAACCTCAACAGCCGGCAGATTGCACTGGAAGAATCTACATAACAAATCTTGCGAACTAGCTCTTATCCTCCATTAGTTTCCTCATATATCTGCCTTCCAACAATCTGCTGTCCCTGGAAACTGCTACAGAAGCCCAAATTCTAACTACCTCTTGGAGTTTACTCATCTCTAGGTACTCCCAAAGGTAAGCGCAATTAACGTGTTAATAGAATTGTTTGTTTTTCTCTTGTTGATCTGTCTTTTGTCAGTCCAATTCACAGGGCATCAGACAGAGAACCTGGGAGGGTAGTAGGAGAAAAAATGTTTTGCCTTCCCTACAATACCTGTCCCTCATTCTCAAAGAACAGCTTTGTCCCAATGATCAGAAGGCTGGAGCCCCGACTGGAGGTAAGTACTAGATGAACTCAAAAAAGGAGAGGAGGGGGACGGAGGTACTATGTACCCTCTCTCAATAACGAGACACCCCTGGTCAGGAGGTGAGGCTCTGGTGACCAGAGCCAGATTCTGGGGCATGCAGCGTGTGCGGTCTCAGAGGGCCCGTGCTTGTTTTAATGCTTGGCTTATACTATCTTAAAATTCTTAATTTCTGAACAAGGGGCCCCACATTTTCATTTTTCACTGGACCTTACAAATTATGTAGCTATTCCTTAAGGTAAAGATGGCATAGTAAAGTGCTGAGGAGTTAGAAATCACTCAATGCTGAAGCCTCTGGGAGCACAGTTCAATATGCAGTTCTGGATTTGGGGGTCGAGGGAGAAAGAGACCTCAAGGAGCTACTGACCAGACCCATCTGTAATCTAAGAACAGATAATGACAGAGCACCCAGTGCCTGTCATGGGAAAAGGAAGATTAAGTGGTACTGCCTGGGTCGAGAAGCTTAGGGTGGTTAACTTTGTAACCTAGTCACTCCTCCTGTAACTATGAGCTTATTGTGAAGATTCTGAATCCTTCAGAGAATGACTCTCCAGACACCAAATAACACAAGTACTCCAGGTTAGTGATGGTCCTTTCCATTGTCACCAGCCCCTCGATGAGTACTGGCAGGCTGCCAGTACAAGACCACAGGAGGGAAGCAACAAAGAGAAGTTTCTTTACGGGCTGCTTTGATCATAGACACTTTTACTCCCTTCTTTAGTAATGTAAAAATTTAGGATTTGACTGTCATACTTGTCTTCCTATCTCCTTCTTTGTAGCTTTTGGCATTTCTATCCTGTTTTAATTCTCATTACAACGTGCAATATTACTCATATTACCATTTTTGATAGGAAACATGCAGGAAACTTCATTAAGATTCTATGTGGCCTCCCACTAATTCAGCAGTTAGACAAGTGACTAGAATAAAGAGTACTTTCCTCGTGAAAATAAAATCTTTTTGAAATTTCAAATTGATAGCAGCAATGAGGTTCTAAGACCTAGCCTACCATATTTCTAGGTGATAGAATTATAGGTAATTTTTATTATCTTCTTTATATTCTTGTTTTTTCAAATGTTTTATATTTTACTTTTATTAGAAAAAATAAAAATTATTTCAAAAGATTTAACCTGAGCAAAAACTATTTCCACATACTTTAGAGACATCTTTTTCCATATAAACTGCCAAAATACTAATTAAAAATCATTTTTACCTATTCATTCAAGCTGGTTCCTTAAGGACTTCTACCTGGCAATATTTTTGACAGCCTAGCTCAAATTGTATTTTTTCATCTTTGAAAGCCTTCGGAATGTTACTTAACTTTTCAAATTTTGGATTTGAAAAACACAGAGAGAAAAAAAAAGTAAAAATCACTCAAAAATCACTCAATCACTCAATTGAATAAATCATGTAAAATAAAAAGTAAAATATCTCCCAGCCCCAGTTTTCCTGGGCATAAACTTACTTATCTTTTCAAATATATTCCTTTTAAATTAAAAGGGGGATTATATTTCCACTTTTTCACATAAAAGTATATCATACACATCTGTACTGGGAAGTACATATAAATGTACCTTGCTTTTTTTAATGGCTATCTGAACCATGATTTATTTAGCCAATTTTCCTACTGCTCAGCAATAGCTTGTTTCTAATTTCTTGCTAGTACAAACATGGCATCAATGAACATCTCTGTACTTTATATACATATAAAAAGGTATTTTTATATATAATTTTATCACTTCTTTAAAATTCTTTAGAGTATAATTCTTCAATTAAAGAGGACATTCTAAATCTTAATAAATGCCATCAAATTAGCATCTTAATCAATTATACTCTCATAACATACGAGTACCCGACTTCCCACATACTTTACTGCATTTAACATTATCAATTTTTTCAATCATTCTTACTCTGATTCTAGAAAAGATGTTTTCATTCACATCTCTAGAGCATCTTTTCACGTATTTTTGGCCATTTGTGAAACTTCTGTAAATGCGTTCAGATGCACTGTCCATGCTTCCACCGACTCCGTGTCCCTTGTTTACTGTTACACACTTACTCACACTCAGTCCCGCCAACAGGTATTAGCTGAAATCGTTCCTTCAAAATGCCTAGGCTACGCCTGCCTTTAGTTTGAGGGGACAGCCTTATCTAAGGACATACTAGCTTTATTAATTAATGTAAGCTTCTAATGTTTTCACACCTTAGCACGGAGTAATAAAATACATCTATTTAACGGTAATGACCAAAAAATCTGAAGCTGTAACAGTGCTCTGGAATGCTCAAATACCAAGAGAGATAGCTTAATGGAAAGCATCACACATCATACATAGCCATGAAGTTATTTTCCTCACTTGAACAATTTCATGTGTACACAGAGCAGTAAGAATCACAGCACACCTCATCACACTGTGAGCAACCTTAAAGAGACAGAGCCATTGACTCACACAAGAAAAATTTAAAATAAGTGCATAGAACACTCTCATCATTTTGCAAAATTATCTGTTAAAAAAAAACTAAAATAAAGTACACAAAAATGACAAGAGTTTGGTTAGAATGGTGAGTTTGGGGATATCTTTTCTCCTCTTTAAATTCTCTAACTGGTATTTTTAATTTCATCATTTAAAAGTAAATTTTAATTCTGAAATTAGAGTGGTGATGGATGCATAATTCCAGGAATATAATAAAATACAGAATTATACACTTTAAAATGGTAATTTCATGACATGTGTATTATATCTCAATAAAGTTATTTTTATAAAGGTAAAATTTTTAAGTTAAAGTATTACACTGCAAGGATAAGAAGTAAATGGGAACTCTGTACTTTCTGCTCAATTTTGCTGCGAACCTAAAACTGCTCTAAAAAAATTTAAAAAAAAAAAACCAAAAACCTATATTTCATTCTTTGTTAACGTTCCATTAACTTTATGTTGAAAATTCTGAAAGGCAGTAGAACATATAAAAGCTACAGCATGAAAGCTTTCACAGCCCCTTGTTCTTGGCAATGATATCTGATGAGCAGTTGAAAGTGGCTTCTTAAAGTATCACTGGAAAGTGTCAGCATGTTCAAAAACTTCTGGGTAACTTTTATCCTACAAAAATGTGTAGACCCTGTTTAGAGTGATCTATGCTCCCGCTATGCTTATTGGAATTGGCAGTGTTAATATTAGGAGGCAGATTTCCATTCCTTCTCTTCCTATTCTGGCTTGGCTTCCGGGGTCCCAGGTGATAATTCATGAAAATTTCATTGTGTAGAACTATTTCATAGAAAAAAACTGTTCTAGGTTAATTTAAAACCCACAGAGAATACATTAGTTCCATTTATCACTAGTGTAATGTGGTGGATGAGAGCACTCTGGGGGCTGGCCATTCTTTAGAACTTTCTACCTGAACGCTAAGCCAGAAAGAAAGGGAGAATTTGCAATGAGTGTTGCATCCAGGATGCTAGACAAGAAGCCAGAGTAATCATCAAGATTCAAGTAAAACTGCTTTACTATAATGAATTCGGTGAACATAGACTTCTGAATGTTTTAAAGTTTCTACTCTTTGAAAGGAAATAATACAAATTAAATCCATTTTTTTTCCCAAATGATGAATGTCCAGGAAGAAAAGAATAATTCTGTGTACAATCATCTGGTCTATGGAAAGAGCCACTACCCCCAAAATGGGACCCCACAAATCAGAAGTTTAAATTAACATTCAGTGATGTGAAATCTGATCTTGGAAACTCAGGGTAGAGAACACATCTTTTTAGAAGGAAACTTGAGAAGTTCTTTGGGAGTGAGGCATAAATCACACCAACATTGTTAGCCTTCAAAGGAAGGGAATAAAGAAATGTTAGGGTCTCTCTAACCAACTCTGTTCCTCGCACCTAAATCAGTGTACCGCTAAATGCATGAAAATGACTCAAACAATATTTGCCACAAAATTTCAGCATCTCTTTTACTTCAGTTTGCTACCCTGATAGTAGTTTTGTGGGCTATAACCTCATTCAAATGGCTGTTTTTTCAGATCATATTCCCATGACTGAGTAATTTAGGGGGAGTATCTGTGACTGGATTTGTCTTGCCTGCAGTGCATCAAGCTGTGGAGGGCTGACCTCCCCAAAATGCCACTCTGCTCTGGAAAAGCTGAGAAGGAGCCCACTAAAATGCAAACAAAAATCCAGAAGCTGACAGAATACAAGGGACTCCATTTGATGAATGAAAAACGTAGGAAACTTTTGACTGAAACTAAGTGATCTATGGCTGCTCAGGTTATACTAAATTTGAATCGCCAAACACCAAGATGAAAACTGGTAACCTAAGGTTAATACTTTGGTCTCATTTTAAAGTACATTATTTTTCCTATGCCATTTATTTTCCCCTTCAACTTTAAGAGCACGAATCTTCCATTCTGCCTTTTTTTTTTTAAAGTCAGCATCAGGAAGGGACAAATTTTCTTTTCTCTCCTGTGGACATTAAAAGGATATGACCATGGCTCTAAGAAAAATGACACTTGTGAAGTAAAGTTAGCAGACTAGGTAATAAAAACCTACTGTTAGCAGAGAATCAGAGCTCTGTTTATGAAAGTTTTATGTATCTACTTCTGCACAGGTACTAAGCAGTTCAGCTCTTTCTTTGTTTTCTCTCTCTTCCTCCCTCCCACCCTCCCTATTTCCATTCTAAATACTACCCCTTACCCCATCCAAGAAACAGATAGAAATATCTTGCTGAATTAAAGGACAGTAGGAATGAGATCATTATAGGTCTGTTTCTTCCTTGATTAAATGCTAGAGTCAATGTCTAAGGTCAAAGACCTATGATTACACAAATTCCCTCAGTAGAAAGTACCTTCTCCTATCTCCTTTTTGAGGTTCATGATCAATGGGCTGCACAATTTCTCATGTCTCAAAGAAATATATACTTTAAGATAGCTTAAAATATATGGCAGGTGTACTGCCATTATATATACGGCTGTATGTATGTACGTATGTGTATATATATATACCTTCTATTTAGGGTTTAGATAAAAGAAACTTGAGGAATCAACTCCTTTATACCTCAAATAACAACAAACAACCATAAAACTGTGTAGATGAATCACACAGTAAATTTGTGATTTCTAATGAAGAAAGATAAGAAATAATGTAGTCAAGGCAATCATCTAAACAAGAAAAATAAAATACATTTTCCCCTGCAAAAAAAAAAAAAAAAAAAGAAAGAAAAAATTCACACAATAAGGAAACAGGGAAACCTAAAGGACTTTGTAACCTCCCTAGAGATGTAGTAAAAGCTTCATAGTATGAGTCACATAAATTATTCTGGGGCCGGGCTTTCACAAACACACTGTAGAGTCATATTGACCCCAGGGTCTGTTGGTGAGGAGTGGGTAAAGAGGGAGGAAGAGAAGTTCATTGCAGGCATGATGCAGAATGTCTCTTAAAGTCCTCATTTACCCTAATTTTGATACCTACTTTCCTAAAAAGTATATAACATGCATATGCTATTTTCAATCTACGATTTTTTTTTAAAGAGAGAGAAACTGCTCTGGATAAAAGAAAAGCATATAACACCCAGGAAATTAATCAGCAAGAATGAACTAGTATACACATATTCTTTTTATCTCTACCAAGAAAGGTGAGGTAAACCTAATCACTGGTAGTGTCCAGGTGACTCGTGAATGAATTTTTGGGGGAAAAAAATTGAAATGGGAGTTTAAAATCAAAATGTTCTGATTACTGGTAATAAAATAGATGTATTTTAGGGCTCATTCAATGTATTATGTTATAATTCTCATTTATATGGTATTCTTGAAGGATGAGAGTAACTAAATGTTATCCCCATCAGCATCAAATTTTTTTAAAAGGTGAAGTGTTTTGAACAGAAATTTTTCTATAATGGTTTACAGTGAATAGAATATAAACTGTTCTTGATGTCTCGGGGTTACTACTATGAAGCTTAGATGCAATAAAATGCTATCTTGAGGATAAATCGAAGCAGACAGGATGGTCTGTCCCAATCAATGGCCTTTCTGTCTTAAAACATTTTTGAGCCTATTTTTAAATAAGTATTCTGAGGTGGAGTCAGGGGCATGAGAAGGTCTGGGTTCTGGCCAATTTCAGAGGCCACCTAGTCTCAGACCTGTGTGCAGGTTTAAAACTCATCTGGTCTGACCACCCCCTGCCTTCACCATGCATCACCACCATCAGCCTTTCCCTGCATCACTGACCCTTCCATAAAACAAAATAAAAATAATAAACAAATAAATAAAATAAGTATTCTGCCGCCTTTTGCATTTTTATCTGTCATTTCTTATTAGTCTTATTCTCATTACTCCTTCTCCTTTCTAATTTAGCACAGGCTTCTTGTGTCTAATAAGAAATTAGATAATTGAGTATGATCTAATTATATGTAAAGAGAGAATCACTAAAAGTGGAGTGAAAGCCTAAGAAGCTCCCTGCTGAGTTAGAGGATGAATGGCATCTGTTTTAGCTGCCTCTGCTCTGCTTGCTTACTTCTGGGGGCTTCTGGTGTGCCCTAGACAGTGGAAGTTACTGTACGAGTTATTTATGATTAAATTCAGGTATTTTTGTATACTAAAAATGACAGGGAAAAAAGATGGCTTCTGTCTCTTTAATGTTCAACTCAGCGTTTGTACCATACCTGAAACATCAGCACTTAGAGCCTCATTATGGACATTCTGTGTAAGTTTAATTTCCTCCATGGCCATGATTTTGTTAAATGTTACTGAAACAAAAAATACAGCATGCAATCTATGAACACAAAGCTTATGAAAATGGGGGAAAGTGTCCCACCCATATATTATCAACTCTGTCCTATATCTTTCCACTTCAATGCGAGTACATTTTCTTTCATCAGGTTGATACATATAATATGTAATGAAATGGAAGAGATGGAGGAAACAAAGTGATACCTGTAATAAAACACTGAAATTATGCTTGCATTTCATAGTCTATAAAAACTGCACATTCACTGAATTACAGTTTCCATCAAATTGCTGACCCCTGCACTGGGGAGAAATCAACTGTATTCCTCATACCTGAAATGAAAAGGCAGGATTAGTTCAGGGATGCTCTCCTTTTTAATACTAACAAAGTCGATGTTTACACCAAATGAAACTACATAATTCCCAAACTATGCATAAGAAAAATATATTGTGCCAAATTTACAACCCTCTCACATCTCATCTCATCTCCTTTGTTTCAAAATGCTCTTTAATAGCCAAAGATGTGTATTCTGTTATTACAGTCTAATTTCTCATAATAATTTTAGGATAACATAATAGATTTTGCTCCTGCATTATTTTCAAGTAATTCAAAATTCCGTGCAGATATTTATTCTCATGAGGTTAGTAGGGAAAAAATATCCTGCACTGACAAATTAAAGCAAAAATAATTTGTAAAACATTTAAACTTATGTAAGGTCAACTTTTATCCTTCTGTTTTGCCAGGTATAATACATTTCCATTTTAAGTTGTTTCTTTAGAAAAATTAAATTCCATGTGCTTTTCTAGCTTATGTCCATAAGTTCCTTTGGCATTAACCTTCCTGCTCAGTATAAATCATCACCTAAATTGTCATAAAACCACAATGTCATATTTTTAAAACTTTCTTATACTTTTTCAAGTACATTTCTGAAGCATTCATTCTCTGCATTTCCGTAAACTTTCAGGTTTTGATTTTTGTGATTTGTATAGTTTTCACCAGCCGTTTCTTACAACATCCTGCCATGAAGTATTTGTGCATCTTTCTCCTACATATTTATAGCCATGGTTTTACTATGCTCTCCTCTGTGCCTTAAAACGCACATGTCCTGGCACAGTGGCTGTATTAAGCAAGCTGTATATCCTCCCTATTTCTGCATCACAGTATAAAGTATTTCCTTAAACTCAAAATATCCTTTTCATGACCTGTTCCTTTCCAAGGTCTTATTCTTTTAAAGGAATCACATCACTCACCAAAAATCTCAAATAGAAAGATAAAAATGAATATTTTTCTTATACCGTTTATCAGTATAACAAAAGTCTCTTCCTTTAAAAATCCTAAATTTATTACTTCCATCCTTCTACTGTTATTGAATTTATTGCTATGATAACACAGTCTCAACACAAATATCATCTCTTCATTTAAACTTGGAAAGATCTACCCAAAAGTTTCAAACCACTGGAGGAAGTCAATCAAATTTCAGAGAATTATCCCTATTTCCCATGTTTTCACTTTTCACCTTGCTTATCTCTGAAAAATAAGCTGTAATATTGATGGATTTTTATTCAATTTTGATTCCTTTTAAGTATGTCTTGGCTGCTTCCCTAGCATAATTACTCTGTTATTAATAACCTGAAATCCCATTATCATTGAAGAACTGGTGATATTGAAGCTTCGCTACTTTTTTTTTTTTCGTTATTACCACTGTCATATTACTGTGAATGTCACAATATTGCTTTTGAATGCAATTTCCTGGGCCTGACTTACAAATGTCGTCCATCGGTTGGCCTGAAATCAGTTAGGTGCTTTCTTTTGTAGGATCTATTGTCACTGTATACTGTGAAGTATTGCCTGTAAATTTGAATTTGTCTTTTATGATCTACCCATCTGATCATGGAGTGTTAGTAAAGAGTTGGGAAAATGTATCAATAGAGTTCACTGTACATGGGAAGGTGTTTCTAATTATTTTATGCCTACTCATACTGACTTTCATAGTGCTCATATTGGTATATTTTTCCATGTAATCCAAGTCATCAACTAATTAATGAATGCCCATAAAGTTCACAATATTGAATATGCAAATTGGGGATATAAAAGAAGTATAAATCATAATCTGTCCTCAGTAAATTTATAATCTCAACAGAGGCAGGACAGAGAATGCTCTAGTTCTGCAATATTAAAAAACAGAAACTCTTCTTCCTGATCTTCTAAATAAAACATAGTAGCCTATAATTATTTTTTGATTTAGTATTTGTCAATCCGATTATTTACGAGTGATTCCCTGAGATCATGTATACAACAGTGGGCAGACAAGAAGTAGCAATATGCAATTTAGTTGAAGAATGATTTTTATTATTTAATATCAACATCTGAATTTCAATATACTTTTGTCGTTCTCTACTCATGATGCATGTGTTTTTTTGGTGGAAAACTATATGTTGCAGTGAAATGAACAATTTGGGAATGAAGAAAATTTTGAGCCAAATCCTTTGAAAATCTCAATAGTCTACTTCATATACTTTTTAATCTTTCTTTTCTCACATACCCCTTCTCTTGTCAATTTCTTTTAAATAACTTCCTCCAAATGAAGCAGTGCTGTGATGTGCAAGAAGGGACTAACTCTGCCATCGTTTTACTTGGTGTTCAATAAACATTATGGTTGTCCCTTCCCTGGAGGAACTCACTGTCTTATGATACTGTTGTCTGTGTCGGGTGAAGAGAGGCTGATAAATCTTAAACCACTCCCCTTTAGTATTTGATATCAAAATTCTATGCGCAATTTAAAGATCTTTCATTTTATATTCTGTAAGATAAAGTTTACTTTTTTTGAGACAAGGAAAAAGTCTCCTTATTCTACTTATTTGAAATCAAATATCTTAGATTACTTAACTTCCTCTGCATAGGACAATGTTTGTTTTCCAAAATCTTTTAAAACATGACACGTTAGATTTTAAGTCATTTTTCTCTCCCTTTGTCAGCTTTCTTTTCATCTCCTGTCAATTCTCTACTCTTCCTCATAGTCAACCTCCTCCCACAAGTCTTCACAACATAACTGACCTCCTCATATACTTTGTTTCTATTTTAACATTTGTCTCATGCCCTACTTAGCCTCTCTGGTATCCGCTAATGTTGCTGAAATCTACAGGGCACTGGGCATGATGTTAAATTAAGATTGTTAGCACAGTATGCCTTCTTGGACAAAGAACGAAAACTCATTACAAAATTATGAGTTTTGCTCTTCTTTCAATGTATAGTAGGTTCACTTTTACAAACAGTTTAAAAGGTCTTGAAAAACTCTGACAGGAAAAAAATTCTACTGGGCAGTTCTATTACATGACTTCTCTGATGAAAACAAACATGCCAAAGGAGCTTTGCAGATTCAATGAAGTTAAGCATTTGAGATGGGAAGACTGTCCCGCCCAGGTACACACAATGTAATCCCAATCATCCTTTTAAGTGGGAGGCAAAAGTGTCAGTAGTCACAGGAGTAGATGTAATGATGTACTGTTGGAGCGATCTGAACTTCGGTGTTGCCCCAGTGGTGGCGGGGGGCAGGGGGTGGATAACAGCGCAGAAACTGGGACAAAAAGTGTCCCAGCGAGGACAAGCCTCCCAAATCTGCTTGCTACAACTGTCAGCAGTTGGGTCATTGGACTGCCCTCTGGCCCAAGAGCTGAAGGACCGCTAGGTCAAAGCCAGCCACAGGCTTCCAAATAGTTGCATGGGACTGAAGAGCCCCACCCTCCACCATTGGTAGAATATCTATATTTGTCTACATCACTGGACTGGAGCCAAGGGTAACAATGGATGTGGCAGGTAGGACAATTACTTTCCTTTTTTGATACCAGGGCCACCTACTCTGTCCTTCCTTCTTTGGACCCTTCTCCTCTCAAATCTGCACCATTGGGAATCACCAGAAAGCCAATTTCTTTATTTTATTCTGCCTTTTTATTACCTACTGGATAAGTATCCATTTACCCAAACATCCAGTAGTCCTTAATCCATATGTTCTACTGGGAAACATACCTCCAGAGACTAACTGGTTTACTACTTTAGACTTAAAGGATGCATCTTTTCCATCTCTCTGAGTTCACAGTCGCAATATCTATTTGCCTTTGAATGGGACTCCCCTAATGGAGTCCACCAGCAACTGACTTGGACAGTACTTCCTCAGGGATTCCTGGACAGTCCCCACCTTTTTGGTCAAGCGTTAGCACAGCATTCATAAGATTTACAACTTGAGGGGGAACTGATTTTACAGTAAATAGATAATCTTCTTCTCTGTTCTCCTACCGCACTGACTCTATGACTCAACATTCTTAGGTCATTCAACCAATTTATTAATCAAGGTGTAAAGGACAATTCTCCAGCCTCTCAGCTGCAGCCAACCTGGAAAGGCCCTTGCCCTGTTCTTTTATCTTCCCTAACTGCAGTAAAGGTCCCCAGAATTTCCAGTTGGATTCATTACTCTTGAGTCAAATCTTAAGATACTAAAAGTCCCTACAGAGGACTCTACTTACACCTGCAAACCAGAGAAGCCCTGAGGTTCCTCTTCAAGAAGGAAAAACCAGGATGAATTTTATGATTCTTTTGACTTTCTCCTCCTCTTTGTTAATTTTTACCATGGCTATTCCTATTCCATCTACTCCTTATCAATTAGCCAACTGAACTGTCTCACTCTAAGTTTTCTCAGTCCTGCTGGTTTTGCCTATCTACTCGGAGCTGGGGGTGGGTTACCTTAACCCCTGACTATCTGTGGACCAACACTTGTAAACCGCCTTGTTCAATTTGTTTCTTCCAGGGTCCAGGCAATTCATCTACAAATGGTTCTTCAAGGAAACTATCACCCACTCCAGTCAACAGATCCTGTACCAAATGGTGGTCCCATAGATGGGCATCAAGAGTCACTGCCCCCTGTCGACAGAGAGCAAGTACAAGGGACCCCATCCTCCACCTTCATCCCTTCTCAGCCTGAAGTAGCCAGAGCAGTCATCACCCTCAAACCCCAAAGATTTGGGTCCCTAATACTTCAGGGGGGGATGTTAGGTAGCTAGTCAGACATAAGCAACAGGGAAATAAAGAAATAGGGGCCCAGCCCAGATACCGCCTAAAGAATACCCCAATGGTAGTAGAATTCTGGGTATGCACACGCGTACTAGGCAAAGAGTTTTATAGCAGCCAGGTGTCAATCAAAATGACCTCACTAGCCAAACACCTAGGAATGCCTTCGGAACCACCCATCACAGCCCGAATATAATGCAGACATTCCCGCTTTGGGAGTCTTTTTGTGTTGGTTATTGTGGTGGTTGTTGTTGCTGTTATAGTGTTCTGTTAACAGCTGTCAGCGCTAAAATCATTTGTGTCCTTGGGGCATGCTTCGTTTTTCTAAAATATACTTTTAATAAATCTTTTCTAAATCTCACTGACCTGTGATTCTTCACTGTGTCAATGAGGAAGAACTAACTACACTCCGTGCCGTTATCCTCTCCTCCTCCCTGACGTTGGGGACTCTGAAGTTCAAACAGCTCCAACGGTAACAATGACAGAAGCAGAGGTGGGGGGGGTGGAGGGGAAAGAGGAGGTAGTTATTGAAAAATGTTACATTGTTGGCTTTGAGGATGGAGGAAGGGGCCACAAGCCAAGGTGGCCCCTAGAAGCTAGAAGGCAAGGAAAGGGATTCTCTCCCCAAGCATCCAGAAAGAACAGCCTTGCTGACTCATTTTAGACTTCCGACCTCCAGAACTATAAGACAATAAATTTGTATTGTTTTGAGCCATTAACTTCATGGTAACTTATTACAGCAGCAATGAGAAATACACATCCCGAGAAAAATTACCAAAGCTTCTGTGGTCAAATAATTTTGGAAAGCATTATTCTCTATATCACCTTCTCAATGCCTAAAATTTGAGAATTCATACAATAAAGAATCCTGTTTAACTTTGTTTAAACCAGAAATTCCCAAAAGTATTTAACCATCGACATTTTAAAGACTATTTTTTAACTTTCCTCAGAATTGCTGTTCATATAACCTACTTTGGGCAACAATGATTTAAGGATTTATGCTGTGGATGATGGCATCTGGAAGGGATACATTCTTGGACACATTTATCTAGAATGAAATTCTATCCACTGACATTCAGTGGGTTATTGTTGAGTGTCCATTATGGCTTTACATTGTGATATGTATTGGGATGAAGGAAGAAGGGTTGATGTATAAAGACATAAAGAAAATGTTACTGACTCAAAAGAAATTATCATTTAGTAGGGGACATGACGTATTTACCAAAAATCATAAGTCAGGTAGGAAATGTTAGGGGGTCTGTGTGTATACACAAAATGGGAGCACGGGGTAGGGGGAGAGGAGCTGCTGTGAAAGTGTGGAGGAAAATAATCACTTCTGGGAGCAGGGTGTGAATTATGAAAGAGCCGGCATTTGAATTTGTTCTTTATGGACAGCTAGGCTATTGACGAGAAGACAGAGAGAGAGAAAGGGGGTGCAGTCTTAAATTGTGAGCAACCTTACATATTCCAGGTACTGCCTGACTTAAGAACTCAGTTATTCCTGGATAAGGAAAGCAAGACAAGCCTTGGTGAGCCACATCCTTATCTGTGTGATAATCGGAATTCGAAATTGGAGTTCCAGTCTAGAAAATTATTAGGTCCCATAAGAACGTCATCACAAATAAAAATGATACACAGATGCTTTTGAAATACATAAGTATATATAACCAAATTCTTAATATGAAATTTAAGTTCTGACTCAAATGCTCCTTTTGGAGGTATTTTTCCACATGGAATGGATATCTTAAGGTTTCTTAAAATATGTGTCTAATAGTTTAGTCTGAAAATTTTTTCCTTTTCCTGGTAAATCTTCCAGTAGTAAGCATAGGTTTCTTCATTGGACCTCTGAATTTCATTTCAGAAACAGAGTCATCTATTTCAAAAAGTTTCAATGCCACTTCTGTGTGCATGGATGTGACCAAGAGACTTTGCTTTAAAAGTAAACAGTGGAGGAGGACCGTTTCCACCCTGACGTTAGCTTCCTGTTTGGTGTCAATTTTAGTCTCCTTGGGAGCAGAAACTATCTCACTGTTTGTTCTCTGTAAGCCTAGACTCCAGAGCAGTGCCTTTTCTGTCGGAGGCATTCAGGGTATGATTGTTGAAATGGTGAAAGAATCATGGAAGTTGATGGGGTTTAGGCAGGTTGCCCCAGAATGTGCCACTCTGGCATGTGGATTATTTCGAGCTGAAGACAATAAAGGCTCAACAGACTCAAGAGGAGCTTTTTACCTCTCCCCAATCTGTACCCAGAGGCGAGACAGCTATTACCAGAGAAAACACTTTATATCAAAAAGGCTGATTTGTATGGAATGACCCACATTTGTTTATTAAATATTTGCTCTTCTCATCTTCCTGTGAAGTGTTTTCCTCCCCCTTTGAAGTCCCAGACCCCTACCACCCTTCTCCTAAGCTCAGAATGGCACATGAGCCTCCACTGCCTGACTATATGTGAGCCTTTCATATCTCTGTGGGACTCCTGAACATACAGAATTAACTTTTTTTCCCCTTTAATCGTGGTGCACTTGAGTCAATTTAGAAAAGGAATTTTTCAAAAATTTCTTTTCAATAGGAAAATGAAGATTAAAATAGGTGGCATTTTAGGGGTAAAGGATTCAAGAGAATTTTGGGGGGGAGGGTGGTTAGTTCTAGCTTTAGAAGAAAAAAGGCTATAACTTTCTGGAAGGGATGCGGGATTGCCTATATTGTCCCTGTGCTTGACACAAAGCTACTGACCGATCGATCAGGCAGTTTTATTAAAGAAAGTTTTATTAAAGAAAGGATTTAGAGGATCAAAGGTCCCCTCCCAAGAAACATTCACATAGGTGTGACCTCTGGAGATTGTGTGCCCCCCTTGTTTGTCTGGCAAATACCTTCTCATCTTTCAAGACTGCTCAAATGACACCTCCTGGAGGGCCTCTGGCTCCTTTTGGAGTTGTTTACTCTGCCCTCTGTGCTTCCCAGCACTCTGTGCAAAACTCTCTCAAATATCGCTAATCACATTTTATCCGGTTATCTGTTTACATATCTGAATTCAATTCAATAAAGTTCTGCTAAGGCAATGCTAGATCCAAGGACTCAAAAGGCCGGAGGGACTCTCACCTTTAGAAGCTGCTTCCTACTATGGGAGACAGACAAGTACACAACCACAGTTCTCCGTAATAGCAGGAGAACATAACACAATGGAGAGAGAACAGGAAGGAGGGAGTGACAATGAACTCCTGGATGGCAGGGTCTTATTTCACATCCTTAACCCTTAGCACAGTGTCTGACATAAAAACAAGTTCTACACATGTTAAAGGAGAGATGAGAGAAGGAAGGAAGAAAGGAGGGAGCGAGGGGAGAGGAATCAGCGGAATTGTCCCACCCCATATCTTTCACTCTGCTGCATGTTGTCAAACACAGTAGTTACACTAAAGGTGCTATTTTCAGGCTTCTGGAAGAGATAGATAGGAGCACAGTCGATGAAGTCACATCTAGCACATAATACAGTACATGATAATCACCAATTTGAAGGAGACAAGTCATAATTGGTCCTGTATTTAACTGTCATCCCACGGCACATGCTAATACTCCTGGGTGTCGTACGGAGGTTGCACTGGCACTAGTGCCACGCCGATTTGATTCTTGGGTTTTACATTATTAGATCAGCAGGCTCTTTTGCTCCTGCAAAAGGATGTAACTAAAATTTTGGTCCCTTCAGAACCTTGTTTGCCATCCAGTCCCTCATTTCTCCGCCAGCTTCATCTGTGCAACTCATCTTGGGTTACCTCTGGCAGATGGAGAGAGGAATCTCATTTCCAGCCTCTGCTGTCTGCATCCAGGGCCCTCCCTGAGCAGCCTCTATTTCACCGGGGAGAAAAGGGAGGAGGGAGGAGGACGAGCCTCCCCAAGAGATGAGAGTATAAAGTATTTCTCAAATTTTCATCTTCAACAGCTGGTATCATTTAACTCCCGAGGGGAAGGGGGAGAGCCTATGCTTTGTTGCTTGGGCTAGCAATATAATCTCTAGCTATCTTGATGCCAAAATATCAATTACAGGTTCATTTGGATGATGGGATAAATTGGTGTTCAGACCACTAGACAATGACATAAATTGGAGGTGGGGGGAGAAGGTGGAGGAGGGGCTTGAGCCTCAGGACAGAAGTGAAATAAGGTAAAGTCAAATTCCTCATATCCTTACAAATTAAGTAACTCAATTCTAAGCTGCTATTTGTCTCATGAAGAGAAACCCACCAGCAACGAAAGTGAAGCTGGTATTCCTCAAGAGGTCTTCTTCTTGGGGGTTCTCATTAGAGAGATATTAACGCACCCATAGCACCCAAGCTCTCCTAGCATAACAATAAGAGAAGACTGAAAACATAAATGACTTGTAATTAAAAATAAACGTCTTACCAAACACAGAGAGTCATGGAGTGTTCGATTCCATTTATATGAAATAGCTAGAACAGGTAAATCCATATAGATAGAAAGCAGATTGGTGGTTTCCAGGGGCTGAGGGAAAGGAGAAAAGGGGAATAATTCCCTTTGGAGTGTACGGTGTGTTGTATTGCGGCAACGGAATGTGATGAGATAGAGGTGATGGCTGCACAGCACTGCGAATGCGCTGAATGCTACGGAACTGTGCAATTTTAAAATGGTTAATTTCGTGTTACGCGAATTTCAAAATGAAAACATTTTCATAATGAAATGTTTTCTACCTGAAGGTCTCGTTATTTCTCACTGCTCAACAATCTACCACTATCAGGAAATAAGGAAGATTTTATTCCTATTCCACAGTGATAAGAGGGATTAAATAAGTCTCAAGTTCTAAGATTTGCCACCCTTTGGCCTTTCTTGTGAAAAGCCTAGTATTTTCCCAGAATGTCTGTAGCAGGAAAGTTATTCAAACCAGTGACCCCTGACTTGCTTAGCCCTTCACAATCAGCAGCAGCCACCGTTTGTCTGCAGTTGCAAAGAGCCAGCTAGAGAATCAAAAGTCGATGGGGTACACCTGTGTTTACAGACTCTAAGCCCCTGGCAGACCTGTGGGACCTAGCTGTATTCTGAGGAGTGGCCTTCTGCGGTGGTGACTGAGGGTCATTTTAATTCGGTAAAAAAATATAAAGACCTTACTCTTTCCACACACTTTTGGGATCAAAAAAATCAATTTTAACAAAGAGTAGAAGCATCTTCGGACGAGAGGCAGCTTTTTTCCCCCTTCCTTTGGATTCTAAGAAGAACATCTGCTTTGACATATAGATCCAAAGCAGTTAGCTATTAAATGGAAAGAGAAGCCCAAGAACTTGGCGGGAATAACAACATGTTGAGAACAGAGATGAAAAGAATGGACCTTGAAAAGAAACTACAAGACGAAGTAACGACAAAAAAATAAAATAAAATAAAATAAAAAAGAGTGTGACAACCATATTTAGGAAAAGCTAGTAGGGGACTGCCCAGCCTTACCCAATACCTCTCCCCTCTGACTCTGACACTACAGTCAGGGCCGCGGACAAACAGGCTTCCCAAACCCTTGCCCAATTTGTAGAACCATTCAATTTGTCTCACGCACTACTTTTTTTTATATAGATCTGATCCTTCCAGTTTTGACCTTACAACATTTTTTCCAACCATAGTTTTGTCTCATCTCCCACACTTAACACTCGCTTTGAGCATTTGCTTTCCTTGACCGAGATTCATACATTCCCCTGGGACTAACGCCCCTGGTGGCTTCATCCACATTCAGCCTTACTCAGGGATGTCACACCTCGTAGTGACTTATAAAAATAAAAAGTGTTCAGTTATGTTTTGGTGTGTCTTTCCTTTCCTCAGGTGTATCCCTTAAGACTAAGCCTAAAATAGAGCTCTAGTGTTGATTTCAGGCTCATAAATGGCTAGACAAGCTTTATAATAAAAAGGAATTGTTAAATATAACGAGAAAGCAAAATATATTCAATGCTTTCAAAATCCCCTAATCTAATTGCAATATGCCATCTGACTCAGAGAGCCACTTTTTTTCCTACATTGTGTGAGAAAAAAACATGTGGTCCTGTCACAAAATGTTCACATGCCACAGACACTGCAGTACTATATTCCTGGAAAAACTCCTAAAAGTGGGAAAAAGTATGTTTCCTATGTTTGTCATGCCATGGAATAAAATGCAAAACAGGGATTGGGTTACAGAGGGGGCATCCATTTTTCCTTTTGATAGGAATGCTGAGATAGAGCATCAATTTTGAGCTATGTTGGGGTTAAGCAGTATGATGGGGACTGTAAAGTTGCATGTGTGCAATTCCTGTCCTGAGCCGGGTCAATTCCTTGTCACCTCTGTCTTTGTATCACTGCTACAGTGCTGCATAAGTGGCGCGGTAAAATCACACTGACCTTGGGAAAGTCACTGAAGCATTCTGGGCCTGTGTCTCTACTTGTACGATGGAAATAGATATCTTTACTGTTTATTTTTAAGGTGGCTGTTATGGGTTGAATTGTGTTCCCCCCAAAATATACTGAAGTCCTAATTCCCAGTATTTATAAGGTCATTGCACACTTAATAGTTAAGGTGAGGTCGTACTAGAATAGGGTGGGCCCTTAATCCAATATGGTTGGTGTCTAATAAAAGGAAAGCTGCCATGTGAAAGCACAAACATACAGGGAAAATGCCATGTGGCAACATAAGCAGAGATTGGAATGATGCAGCTGCAAGCCAAAGAATGCCAAGGATTGATGGCTACTACCAGAAGCTGGAAGAGGCAAGGAAGGAGTCCTCCCTACATGTCTCTGAGGGAGCATGACCCTACCTTGACTTTGGACTTCTAGCTTGTAGAACTGTGAGACAATCAATTTCTGTTGTTTCAAGCCACCTAGTTTGTGGCACTTTGTAACAGCAGATGTAGGACACTAATACAGTGGTGCAGGTGTCATTTATTGCGTGTGTGCACACGCACGTGCACGCATGTGTATTCTAATTGCAGACGAAACACAAAATAAACCAGGTAGACAAGAAGCAAACAAGGTAACTTTTCTTATCTATCTAAAACAAGGAAATGACACTATTTCCTCCAGACCCAAAATTGCCTATCTAAACTCACCTCCCAATACTGGCCTTCCCATTCAGTGCATTCCAGAACACTGACTGGCCTTTGCATCGGCAGCTTCCTCTGCCTGGAACAAGTCCAGGGCTAACGCCTGACTTCCTGTCTTCCCCAAAGAGACCGACCCTGGCCACTCCATTTAACACTGCAATTCGTACTCCTGCCCCACCCAGCACTCCCAAATCCTCTTGTTCAGCTCTACTTTTTCTTTTTCTCATGTTATTATTGGCTTCCAATATCCTAGTAATTTACTTATTTCTCTATTATGTGCATTATTTGTTACCTGTCTCCCTCTGTGCTAGAACATAAGTTCCACGAGGATAGGGATCTTAATCTTTTTTTTCAAAAATAGGAACAAGCATCTAGAACAGTACGTAGGTCATTAATATATGCTCAAAAAGGATGTTTATAAATCCATTATTTATTTTCAGTTAATCACTTTATAATTATAGAAGCTATACATGTGCACTGTAAAACAGTATCCAAAGTTAAAAACTTCAACTCCCACCATCCAATAAAATTTTCCAAATTAAGATAAACCAGAGTGGTTTTTATCTTCTTTTAAGTGACTCTCAGGAGACTCCCATCTCTTGAGGGGAAATGTCTTGGTAGGGGTAACAACCACCTTATAAGGCTGGTGTGTGGATTAAATAAAATAATGTATCCAAATACGTAACAACTACTAGAGGTAGTTACTTTCATGCAGTAACCACTAAAAGAGGTAGTTACTTTCTTTGCTTTGATCTTGTCTTTAACTTCCATCCTTTCTCCTAACTTCCAAAAAGTAGGTAGTAGGTATCTGCAGCCTAAAGAATGGTATATTGTTCTCATAGGGGAGGCAGGTAGTTCCCCCCAATTTTTCCAAGTCCTCAAATTCATAGTACCAAGTTGTATGGTCCAAAAACGCAATGAGACACAAGGCCACTAACTATTCCATAGAATTTTATAACAGCAGCAACAACAATAAAAAATCATAATAAACAGTAATAATTACATTTTTTATATTACACTCTCCCATTTACAGTGTTTTCATATGAAATTTTCTTTTATAGATCAAAGAACCGAGGCTCAGAGAATTTAAATGACTTGTCCAATTCACTGAGCTGGTAAGCAGAAGAGCTGGGAATTAAATCTAAAATTAGAAAATCATCAGTGACAAAGACCTTTTAACTTGATATTTAGTGAAACGCATACTATCCATTTTTAAAGTCTCACTCACAATAAATGAAATACTCTAGTATTTTCTCTATAAGCTACTTTTGACACCAACCTCTAAACAAATAACTTACCTATCTTAATAGCCACACGTCCTTTCTTTATTGAGTAGCTCTCCACCAAAATTTTCTTCTTGTAAAAAGAATGCACTTTCAGTAGTTAAGTGCACCAGGAAATAGGGTACATTGTTGAGGAAGCCTGGGAATCACTGCTGTTGTGAACTGTTGAAAAAACAAAACAAACATCAAGAGCTTTATATCTCCAGTCCTCTCTGTGAATGCCTTCAGAATGAATGTTTTTTCCAATCCTTGGCAGAAGTCAGTACAAAAGGTTTTTGCTGATGTGTCCGATTAGATTTAATAATATTAAACTTGCATTCCATAGCCTAATTTTATTCTAGGGCCTTAAAAGCATTTATTATAAACGGTTTCCACTTTTGAAGGGACTGAAAGAATCAAATCCAGGAATATTGAGGCTCTCATCATTCTTACATACAGAATTCTCACATTTATTCTTCTTGGTAGGTTAGCTAAAATTCAAGGAGCTAGAAGACACAAATTCAACCCAGAAGTGAAGGCAGTAATCTTAGATTACTTCCTCCCAGCCGAGACAGTGAAAGCATCTTTTTATTCAAATATTAATCACAGAGGTAACGGGTTAATGGGCTCACTGTGGAGGGGCATGCACAACCCCTTCTAAATATGCCAAAATCAAAACCATGGCATAATTACTGCAGATTTTAATTAATTTATTTTAATTAGTTTCAAGTATACAGCACATTGGTTAGACATCTATATAGATCTACATAGTTCATAAAACGATCCCCGCAATTGCTCCCTCCCTCCCCTAACCCTTCATCTAGCCAACATATTAATGCTAACTGCATTCCCTATGCCGTGCTCCCCATCCCTGTGACCGTCCATCATCTATTAATTTGTACTTCTTCAACCCTTCACCCCATTCTCCCAGTCCCCCAACACCCACCCCTCTGTCTGTCACCAAACTGTCCACTCTATTTGTTAGTCTTTTTTCAATTAGTTTGTTCTTTTTATTCTTTAGATTCCACATAAGTGAAATCATACAGTATTTATCTTTCTCTGATTTAAATACCTTCTAAGTCCATCAAAGCAATATCTTTTTCCATTCCCTTCCCTTTAGCCTGTGTGTGTCCTTTAATCTGAAGTGAGTCTCTTATAGGCAGCATGTAGGGGTCTTGTTTTCTTATCCATTCATCCACTCTATCTTTTAGTTGGACCACTTAATTCTTTTCCATTTGAGGTACTTGTTGATAGGAATGTAGTTGTTACCATTCTTTACTCCTGTTCTTGATACATGTTTTTCTTCTTAAAGTAGTTCTTCCAACATTTCCTGTAAAACTGGCTTGGCGTTGATAAATTCCTTTAGCATATTTTTGTCTGAGAAGCTCTTTATCTGTCCTTCAACTCTGATAGCTTTGCTGGATAAAGCATTCTTGGTTGTAGATATATGCTGGGTCTCCATCACATCAAATATTTTGTGCCAAGTTCTTCGGTCCTGCATAGTTTCTTTTGAGAAATCAGCTGCCGGTCTTATGGGTGCTCCCTTGTAGGTAACTATCTGTTTTTCTCTTGCTGCTTTTAAGATTCTTTGTATTTAACCTTTGGCATTTTAATTATGATGTGTCTTGGTGTGGGCCTCTTTGGGTTCCTGGTTTTTGGGATTCTCTGAGCTTCCTGGGGTTGCATATCTACTTCCTTCACCAGGTGAGGGAAGTTTTCCATCATTATTTCTTCAAACAGCTGTTCGATATCTTGTTTTCCTTCAGGTACACCGATAAGATGGTTATTTTGACATTCAATAATGTCCCATAGACTCCTTAAATTATTTTTATAGTCCTGGCTTCTTTTTTCTTGCCATTCTGATTGAGTGTCCTTGGCTTTCCTGTCCTCTATATAGGTCATTTGATCCTCTTCTTTATTCACTTTGTTTATTCCTTTGTTTATTCATTTAATATACTTCTCATCTCAGATAATATGTTCTTCATTTCAGGCTGGTTCCCTTTTATAATTTCCATTTCCATTTTTATGTTTTTATCTCTTTGCTGAAGTTCTCACTGAACCATCTACCTTCCCAAAAGTTCATTGAACATCTTTATAACCAGTGTTTTGAACTCTGCATCTGTTAGATTACTTGACTCCATTATATCTGGATCTCTGTTCTGTTCTCTCAGATGGTTTCTGCCTGTCTTCCCATTTTGGCTGCCTTTCCATGTCTGTTTCTATGTACTAAGCAAAGCTCCTAAGTCTCCTGGTTTTATTACTGTGGATTTGTGTAGTAGGTATCCAGTGGCACAGTCCTGTGAGGGGTTCAGCTGCGGGCCAAGCTTAGCCCAAGCCTCCACCCCTCCGGGACCACCTGTTAAGATTCAGCAAGCAATCCACAGATACTGTCTTTATAGCTGCCTCAAAAGGCCACACCAGAAACCGAGGCCAGCTGCCTCCAGTGTGAGTCTAGGCGCTGCTCAGCAAGGAGCACCTGACTCACTGAGGACACACCTGGATGTGGCTTATATGGGGCCGCGAGTTGGGGGAGGCGGGGTTTCAGGGAATCCTCTGGGCAGAGCAACCTCTGTTATTGAGTTTGATGAGGTCTCAGCTATGGCGGTGCTGCGTTCTTGCACTGGGAGGGGGAAGGGCTCAGAAGAGGAACAATGGATACCGCTGGCACTCCTGTACAGAGCAAGTCTCTCCTCAGCCCTCACTCCGACAATGTCTTCCTGTAAGTCCCTGATGCACCCTGCGCACAGCCAAATCCACACTGATGCTCAGAACAAGCAGGTCCATCACCAAAAATCCACTCATGAACGCGGCCCCTTTAAGAGGAGTCTGCTGCTACCGCTGCCGCAGCCTCTGTCTCACTCGGCTGCTCGGGACGGGCAGCCCCACGTCCTCGCCCTGTCCTATCTTCTGCCATTGCAGGGTGATTTCCTGGACTTCTCCTTAGTTGTATGTCTTGTTCATCTAGATCCCAGGTGATATTTTCTTGCTGTTTTCTCCTTGTTTCCATCACAACTTTGATTTGGTCGCCAGAGGGATGAACAGAGCCTCTATCATCTATACCATTTTTTTCCTCCTGACTGCAGATTTTAACTGGACTTAAGATTGAAATGTCTAGGCAACAACCCCAGATTCAGATATGCCCTTTGCAAATCCCAGAAAAAGAAGATGAATTTCTGGGACAACGTAACAGGAAGAAATCACTTCTAATCTCAGGATGACACTGTGTGGGCTTTGAGAGGAGTCCCAGTTCTGGCTATGAGGGACTAACATTTATCAGACCAGCTTCCCATTGAACACAAACAGAAAAACTGGACAAAAATTATTTTTAAAACTTGTTTAAAGACACTGAAGTGCTACCAAGGCAGCCAGGACACGAAAGGCCAAGATCTTAGGGAGAAGAGAAATAATATTGAGGCAAGTCATGGTATCACTTTTCTTCTCAAGACATCTAGTGATGTTTTAAGAGCCACAAGGCAGAACTGCTGAGAAGCCAAACAGAAAGCAGTAGCTTAGAGGCACAGAAAGTGAGCAGATCTTTTGGCAGATTAAGGAGATTGTGAAGAGAAGGGAAGTGCGGAGAAGCTCGCTGGATGCATTTGCTAACTGATAAACAATGTAAACCAAGCTGAAAGCAGCACTAAGAGGCCGGAGAATTAAACAGAGCTTTTGACAGTTTAAAATTGCTAGAGGAACACAAATTAGAGTTCAGGATCCACCAGGAAAAAAAAAGAAAAAGAAAAGCCCAGGCAAATGGCCCCTGCTTTTAGTTCGGTCTCCTGAAGGGATACATCCTAAAAAAATACCAGAACTGAGCCTTAAATCAATTCAGTCCCTCATCAGATTAAGGAAGTCTGCCCTACTCTTACTGCCTATCAGAAGCAAAAGTAGCCTCTGGAGAAAAATACCATCATCTCAGTTCCTATGATTCTTTATGCAAGATATCTTCCATTTAATCAACAATTCTAGGTATACTAGGGCATAGGTTCAAGAAAGACAGAGACAATAAAAACAGACCTAGAGGTGACCCAACAAGAGTCACAGGACATGGTCTTTAAAATAACTATGATTAATATGTTCAAAATTATAAAGATTGTAAAATATTTAACATGTATTTCTCAGTAACTTACAGAACAAGTCCACCAGCCAAAATTGAGAATACAAAAAAAAAATAAATAAGTGAGAATACAACACAATTAATAAACTCAACCTCAATAATCTACATAGACTACTGCGCCCAACAATGGCGACCACATATTCTTTGAAGGTATACATGAAACATTTACAGAAATTAACCACATATGGGTCATAAAGTAAGTCTCCAGAAATTTCAACAAATAGAAATCATAGTGTAGTTTTTTGAACTTATTATTTTGAAGTAATAGAGGCAAAGGAAATCATAAAAATAGTATCTTTTTAAATTGAGGTAAAATACACTGCTCTTAAGTGTACAATTTCATACATTTTGATAAAGAAATCCAACTATGTAACCACCAACAAAATAAAAATCTAGAGTATTTCAAATCACTTCAGAAAGTTCCCCACATGCCAAAGATAACCACTGTTCTCACTTCTATTACCACAGATTAGTTTTGCCTGTTTCTGAGCATCATACAAATGGGCTCGTATAGTATATACTCTTTTGTTTCTGGCTTTGTTCACTCACCATAATGTCTCTGAGATTCATCTACATTGTTGAGTGTATTGATAGTTTACTCCTCTATTCTCAAGCAACAAATAATTCATTGTATGAAAATACCTCAACTTATTTTATAGTCTCCTATGAATGAAAACTTGGATATTTCCATTTTAGAGCTATTAAGAATAAAGTTACTATAAATATTCTTTTACAAGTCTTTTTATGAACATATATTTTTATTTCTCTTGGGTAAATACTTAGGAGTGAAACTGCTAGGTTATAGGGTTGATGAACATTTAACTTTATAAGAAACAACCATTTCCCCAAAATGGATGTATCATTTTATATTCCCATCATTAATACCTGTGAGTTCAGTTTACAAAGCCTTGTCAGCATTTGGCATAGGCAGAGTTCTAGTTTGAGCCATTCCAGTGTGAAGTTTTGATCTGCATTTCCCTGGTGACTAATGGTGACAGAATTTTGCATACAGTCTTTTACGCAATGTCTGTTCAAATCTGTTGTTCATTTTTTTAAAGTGTAGGTTTTTAAATTTTTGATTTATAAAAGGTTCTTTATAAAATTCTGATACCAGTTCTTTGTCAGATATATGTATTGCATATATTTTCTCCCAGTCTGTGATTTGCCTTTTCAATTTCTAACAGTCTTTTGATGAATAGAAGTTTTTAATGTACACAAACCCCAATTTACATTTTTTTCTTTATGTAAAGAAAAGGACACTTTGCTTTGGGTATCCTTTATGAAATCTTTGCCTACCTCAAAGTCTAAAAGATTTTTCTACATTTTTCCTAATTTCATAGTTTTAGCTTACATCTATCTCAAATTATTTTTTGTGTGTAGTGTAAAGTTGAGGTAAGAGGCTAATTTTCCCCCTCTTGTTCTAGCAATGTTTGTTGACTTTTTCCTTACTAAGTTGTCATAGAACCTTCATCAATTAATCGACATATGGTGAAGCTTTTTTTCAATTAAGCTAGAAATTAATATAAAAATGATAACCCAATAATTCTCAATGTTTAAAAATTAAGCAGTACACATCTAAATAACATGGGTCAAAAAAGAAATCACAGGGATAATTAGAAAAAAAATTTGACTTAAGTAATGATGAAGTGATGACAAATTAAAAAATGGTGATATGTAGCTAAAGCTATATTTTAAAAAAGGTTAGAAATCAATCATTTCTAAATCCATCTCAAGGAATCAGAAAAATAACAGAAAAACAATGAATCATTTAGATATCTATTTCAAGAAATTAGAAAAACAAATAAATTCAAAGAAAGGAAGAAGTAAATAATAACAATAAGAACAGAAATGAATGAACAGCCATAAGTAGAGAAAAATCAACAAAGACAAAAGTTGGTCCTTTGAAAAATTCCAACTAATAACACTAATAAACCCTCTAGGAGGCTCTTAAAAGGCAGAGCCAAAGCTTCTCATCTTCACTCCATTACTTAAGATTCTTCTCACACCACTGATTTCAGACGGAGGACATCTCCTCAGTTCTTCTATTGTTATTCCCAAAGACAAATGCAGGTTCTATTTTGTTTGTAAGAGTTTGGCTTTTATCCTTTACAGAGAAACAAATAGAGAATAAGAGAAATAAACAGGGGGACATTGCGAAGCTTCCAGAATCTTAAATGTGAGGTCTTTGCCAGCAACATCATAAGGTAAATAATGTTGACCTAATATTTGACACAATATCAGCCCCTAACATGTGAAACTGTCAATAAGATTATCTGAAATATTAATTTATATCTACTAATAGGAGCAAACTTCATTCTAAGTGCATATTGTGAAAGTAACGAACAATATTATAAAGCCAATGTGATTAGCAAGACATTTTAAAATTAAGTCTCCAAAAAAGAACCCTCATACACTGCTGGTGGGACTATAAATTGGTACAGCCACTATGGAAAACAGTATGGAGGTTCCTCAAAAAACTAAGAATTGATCTACCGTATGATCCAGCAATCCCTCTAACTAGGTATTTACCCCAAAGACTTGAAAACCCATATCCAAAAAGATATTTGCACACCAATGTTCATAGCAGCATTATTCACAGTGGCCAGGAC
>NW_006442508.1:10641397-10681008 GCF_000325575.1 Pteropus alecto | reverse complement strand
AGGTGGGGTAAACGGGGCCAAATATAGGGGGTTAGGGGGAGAGCGAAGTGGGTAAACGGGATCAAATATATGGTAGCTGAAAAAAACTGGACTTTGGGTGGTGAACACACAATAGAATATACAGATGTTAAATTATAATGTACACCCAAAAATTATATAATTGTATTAACCAATGTTACCCCAATAAACTTAATTTAAAAGAAATTAAAAAATTTAAGTGTGCAGGATGTGAATAAAAATCTCTTATTTTTCACTGATGTTAAGTCACTGATACTCAATACAACACTTAGTAATAAGTATTTTCAAACAAAATAGCATCTATGAAATATTTGTTCTCCCTGCCACTGTAAAACTTGATGCAAATAATACACAAAAATCAAGCAGTTGTATTAATAATTTATGGACAGTTAAATAATGCACAGATAAAAATATGGCAATCAATCAAATTCATTCCTTAATTAATAGTTGAAGAAAATATTGGTAGAGATTAGAGGAAATCAATATTTAAAATTACTCAACATGCAAAAATTATACTATTCAATGAAAGTACAGACGTTTGTCTCAATAATGAAATACGTAAAGAACTACTGTTTTAGTGAGCCACTAAGGAAAGAAGTACAGTGGAAGAAATGCATGTTCTAATAAGAAATGACTTCTTTAACAAAAACAATGCTTTATGGAAAACCTAAACACAATGAAGAAAGGATTCCAGGAAAAGATAATACCACACCTGAAATGCATTCACTGCATCATTCACAGGCAAGCTATTAATGAAAAGAAAGTGAATCCAGAACAGCACCAAGGCCTACAGAATGCCCCTGGCATGGTAATTTAGTAGAATCATTATAAGACCTGTAATAAGATGGGGAGTGACCATGAAAATCTTTTATATGACACAGTGGTTCCTTTGTTATTTTATACCAGGGCACCAAGAAGAGTTGTCAAATTTTAAGTTGCCTCACATTTTTCCTTTTGCAAATAGACAAGTGTTCTAAAATATCCTCACTGCTTCAGCGATGGCAATGGACTATTGGCTCTATGCTTCAAAGATATTTTTGGTGAAGAAAATGAGCATGTTTGTTCTTTTTTTTTCAAAAATATTTTCTAAATAGCAATAATGCAGATAACCAGTTGTTATTTACTTTTCTAATAAAGTCAGTGGCTTTAACAATGAGTGATAAAGTAACTACTTTTCAAGGAAATTCACTCTATGAAAAGAATGTATTTAAAGGGGGTGTTTAGAGAAGTTTCCATCAGGCGATTTTGTTGAAAATGAGGAAAGTCATCGCCTTTAGGAGTCATCCTTGAATTCTCTTTTCCTCACATTTCCCACAACTAATTGTCAGCAAATTTTGTTTGATCTACCCTCAAAGAACATCACAACCACCTCTCATAGTCTATGATGCTGCCACATTAGTCCCAGCCATGATTATGTCATTCCTAGATTACAGCCACAGCCTCCTAGTTGATCTCCCTGCAGTTACTTCTCCCCTAACTCTTTTATCACACCACTGCCCCCAGCGGCCAGTCGCCTTACTGACACCTAAGTTCTAGATCATGCTACTCAACTGATCAAAGCCATCTAACGGTTTCTCAGATGTCTTAGAGCAAAAGTCAAATTCCCTGCAATGGCCTACAAGTCCCTACATGATTGACCGTTACATTACTGACATTTCCCACTGACCTTTTCTTTACTTAATCCGCTCTGGCCCCAATGGTGCTGTGCCTCAAAAAGGCTGGGCACACTCTGCCTCAGGGCCTTTACACTGGTTGTTCCCTTTGCCTGGAATATCTTCCCAGGTATCTTCCCTTGCCTCCTTCAGGTCTTTTTACCTCACTACTCCCTAAAGTTTTCAAAACTCTACAAAGTTTATGCTCCATCGAGACCTAACTTCTGGTAATTTCTCATGTACTAGTCTTGATTCTGGACCCCTCTGCTTGGATCTAGGGTTGCTAGATAAAAAACAAATAATTTTTAGTATTTGGGTGTTTTGTATTTTACCTGGCAACTCTGTGCTATGGAAACCCATAAGCAGGGCCCCTAAGTCTGAACTGGAAATGCTTCCCAAAAGAGGTGATACTTGAGATGACACTTGTCTCCCATTTCCTTTTCTTAGGGTGAATGAGTGCTTACAGGGATAAAACATTGATGGTGATTTAATAATCTTGGAGGATAGTTTGGGGTACTTTACCAAGTTTTTAGAATAAAAGTGAAGAATCTTAAAATAATACATATCGTACTGTATTTATTAGGATTCATTTAGTTGCCAGCAACAGAGACCAACTTAAGCAAACTTGAGAAAAAAATAAAACACAATCTTATAATTATGCTTTGGTATTTAAACAGAAACTTGGGAATAGATGTACAGCCTGGCTACAGAAAAACATTTAAAACCTGGAACTACGGACCTTTTCTCATATCTGCTCCTTCTGTCTATGTACTTTTTTTCTCTTTACGGGACTTTTTTTTTTTCTTTTTCTGGTACTCAGTCCATAAAGCAGGGAGAAAATGGCCATGCCACATCTTTTAGATCTCTTCTGTTCAATAGTACAGTCCAGATTCAAGTTTACATCTCTTAATTCCAATTCAAAATTTCCACAAGAAGGACTGTAGTTAGACCCAACTGTGGTCAATACGATTTGCTATAGTCTAAGAGACAGAGTTATATGGTGTAAAAATGGGTGCCAGGGAGTCATCCCTAGAGAATTAGGGTGGAGAGACTGTAATTCCCAAAGTAAAAGGAATTGAAAAGTATTGAAGTTTGGGGAACTACAAAAGGGGATCTAGTACACACATCCAACCGTGGGCTATACAGACCACTCACATACACCAGCATCACCTTCACCATCACCACCCACTGCCTCCACCCCCTCTTCCACTACTAACACCACCCACTACTTACCAACACCTCCACCTCCACCTCCACCTCCACCTCCACCACCTCCACCTCCACCTCCACCTCCACCTCCACCTCCACCTCCATCTCCACACAGTATTCATTCTTCTCTCAATCTCCACTGTTTCTATCAAGGAGATAATTCTTTCCTGGCTGAAGGAAGACATAAGGCTGCTAAAGACTAAGGTCTTCGTCCCTGCATATGCTTTCCTAATATACACCGGATAGCAGTCTGCCCTAAAAGATTGCCACAAAAGGACAGAGAGAAGTATCTAGAATCTTTGTTTTTAAAATTATACCAAGAGGCTGGCAACCAAGAAGGCTACAAGTAAGTGGTTCACCATGTTTAATGTTTTAAAATAAACTCAAATGAAAAGAAAGGCAGGCATTATTGCTTACCTCTTTCAGCTTTTCTTTGTTTCAGGATTGCCACAATAAGACTAAACAACAAACACAACATCCTTCTCAACCAGTCTCCAAAAGTAAAACACAAAAAAAGAAACTACACTCAGAAGCCATCTTCTGGTGACTGGGATCAAAATAATGAACATCGATTTCCCTAACAAAACATTAAAGGCAGAAGGTAGCAGCAGAAGAGCAAGAAAGGAGGGAAAAGATACTTCTCAAAAAACTGTTCCTCTGGTTAGTGGCAACTAAGAAAAAAGTTTAAATAAAATCACTGAGCAGAACATTCTAGAGGCACCCCATAATCTAACAATTGCTGAATGAGCTCCTTCTCTGTCCTAAGGATGTCCCCTTCTTTCACAAGGCTCAAGGACCTGGGTGTTGACTGCAATTGGCAATAACCTACGCTTCTCAGGCCTTTCAAGCCTTGCTCAAATCTCGCCATGTTTGTAATTTCCATTAGTCATTTGGGATGGCATTTAATATTCCCTATTAACCCAACATTTATTTTATATAAATATATATTCATTGAAACATAGATCATTCTAAAGGAAGCACTTGTTTATATACAGTCGACTTTCATTATCTGCAGCAGTAGGTACATTCAATAAAGTAGCCACAAACACTGAATTAGCAAACACTGAGCCACTGCTTAGGGAAAACACAGGGTCAGGTTCCTGAGAGCCTCTGGCTGTAACATCCTCATCAAACAATCAATACATATATATACTCTTATTTTATGTGTGTTTGTGTTTAAAGACACCTTATTTAATATATATTGTTGATTCATTAATACTGAATTCACGGTCAACAACTCTCATGCCTGAGTGAAGCTTATCTAACAGATGTATTTCTCCACAGTGCACAGCATAGCCTTCTTGTGCTCGGGGAACACTAAACAACACTTCGGCACTATGCTGGGGGCTACTTTAAACAGAAAAATAACCACTGGAAAAAAAAATTAAAATGTAAAAAACATGGCACTAAATAGATTGCGAGAAAGACACTTATTCCCAGTATGAGAGCAGAAACAAGAAGGCGGAGTGTTGCTTGGTTTGTTATCAGCTGGGAACATGCACATGGGCGACTCAAATTTTTTACCACTCTGAGCATGACCACTAAAGTGATGCAAGCATTGATTTTAGGGTTATAAATAAATTTCAGCCAGAAGCAAACTGGCAAACATAGACTCTGAGAACAATGAGGATTGACTGTACGTATGGTTCCAAGTCTGAAATCTGGTTTTCCTCTTCCCATTTAGACAAAAATGGCCTGGTGAAGCAAAAATGAAAAAAAAAATGACTCCCATCAAGATTTTAGCTCAACGAAACCAGCTTCATGGAAGCCCACTTACTGTTGAGGGAGCAGTGTACAGCCTGTCGTATGCTGCACACTTAGGTGTGGAAACCTCACCCTATCTCCATTCATTTTCTTTCTCATATCCTCAGGGGGAACTTTGTAGAACACCTGAAATGTTAACAGTTAGTTTGTAATTCAAGAATGACAATATCTGGGTGCTTTTCTTCAGATACAAGAACAAAATCATCGATAATGGGGCCATAAGTGTTTGATACCACACTCTGGAGACTGACGAGAAGAGGGAGGAGAGGGAAGAACAACGTGATCCTTCAGAGGACCCAGAGTGTGTATATCCAGGACAATCCTTTGAATTAGTTGAAAAGTGAACTTTTTCCACTTTCGATGGCCACATATAGGATGTTTCACAGCCCCTGCTCTCAGTGAGATCTGCCCTAAAACACAAGTGCTAGGAATCAGTTTCCTGTGTTTCAAGCTCTCAGTTCGGCAGTCAGACAGACCAGGTGTCGGGACCACTTCTCCAGGATCCATTTACCTCTGCAAGTCATGATGCTTGTGATCTGCCACTTGAGAACGGACTGTAACAGAGAAACTACAGCTGAATTACTCAGAGGGTTTCTGCCTAAAGTGGTAACTGTGCTGCTGTTTCTGGCCAGCTGGAATTAGGTTTCTATCTGAGTGACTTTGGCTTTGCAGGCAGACACAATACAGTCACTTTAAGCAGTATATTCTCAGCCCATTCTCAATAGCAATTGGCAAAAGCTGTGACACCAGTTTTGGTGGCTCTCAGTGGATGGCAAGACCTGAGCAGTGATACTATCCTCTTTTCCCTTCTCTAAGGCCCTCAAACTGAGAGCAGGGTACAGTAGGAATTATCTGAATTTTGGGCCAACATACCCATATTCCAGTCTTGGCTGATTGTGAAATTGTGCTATGGAGTTGGAAAGAAAGGATATATAAATTACCTCCTTCCCTTTCTCCTCTATTTCCACACGCTAGCAGGAGTAGTACAGAAAACCTGCTCCTTCATCTCCCAGCCTCTTACCCTACAAGACTTCTGGGAATACTCAGGCACAAAACATCTACTTAAGAACTACCTAACACTGAGTGATTGGAGCTATAAAGAAGGAATATCTAAAGCCATCAACACAAGAAAACATCTTCACAGATGCCCTTATCCACGGGAGTCAGATTCAAGGATTGAAATGCACCCCTATCCCCGATCCCAAGAGCTTATAATTTCCTACTATTCTTCTGCACTCACACAAAAAAAGCACTTCTTAGCCAAACTAGAGATTTTGGCAATGTGTAAGATAGCTGCTACTATTAGTTTTTATTACTCTTCTTCTTTTCACTGTTAAACTCCAGAAGTAAATGGTCTATACCTTTTATCTCCATCATCTCTACACTGTTCTGTTTTCACTGTTCTGTTCACTCCTGATTTCACCATTCTACTCAAACTGCACTTCTGAAAGTCACCAATGACATCTGAATCCCAAGAAAAAGTCTCGGCTCAACTCACATTTGTCTTGACACTCGCCATTCTCCTATCTACAGACCCCTGATGCATGATGCTGCTAATTGGACGCCACTATGCGAAAGTGTCTGTTTCTTTAGTTTCCTTGATATCTCTGTTTTCCTGGTTGCTTTTAATATTCTACATACTCTTTTCCCCCTGTATATATAAATCTTCAAAGAAAAGCAACTATCTATCCCTCGCCAGCTGTAATGATAACATAGTTTTTCTATGACTGACATTTTACTTTTTCATTCTCCAACATTCTCCATGCCTGGTGTTTTGTTTTATTTTGTTTTGTTTTTAAAATCTTGTTTCTTTCCTTGACTATCTCTTTCATCTGTTCTTTCTGTCACTATCCTGATCCAGGCTCTCATCTACTTGTGACTGACTTGCTGCAATACTCTATTATTCAGTTAGTCTGCCTCTGTTGTAACCTAAACCTTACTGCCAGATTAATCCAACAAATTCTGCTTGCATTAAGTTACCTCTGTTCTACAAAACATGCGATGATTCCCCATTATTCAAAGAATAAATTTCTGAATCTGGCATTCAACCACCCCTCTACCCCAAACCTGGCCTCACTCAATCCATTCAAGCTTTTTCTATTATGTAACAACTACCACTCCTTAGCACAAATTTCCTACTCTCAACGAATCAGTGGCCTCGTACCTCATCAATATCCAGGATGAGTCTTAACTCTAAGCCTTCCTTACTGTCAATGAGCAGTATAGGAAAAAACTTGGTTTTCCCTGGACCTTGCACTTAACATTCCTATTCCACTGTGATTTATGATCGCCATCCCCAACAGAACAACAGCACATACATAAAACCCCCACAAAGAGCCTGCACTCTTCCGCGCTAACTGGATTCTACCAAGAACTCTTACTCCACTCAAAATGGAAAGCATGGGACAGCCAGGGAGTGGCAAGCCGAGAAAAGAAGGGTCCTCTGTGTTTGTACAGTTGGCATCAGGAGGTTATTCCATTACAGAAGGTGGATGAGGTAGAGCAGGGGAAAAGGAGGGTTTTTCTGTGGCTCAGTACAAACAGAACCTGAGCATCATAGACTGAACTCATTCAATTCTTTGCAGTAAAGTAGCTCACCGGCTAAATACCTCTGCTGTTTGAATACAAATGAGTAAATCTGTTTATTTTCGACTTCTCAAAGGCAATGGTTCACAAGCACATCCAAGGAAATAAACTGCATCTCCTTGATACTCGGCTGGAGTATAAATTGCTACTAATTTCCTATATTCTTAAAAGAAAATCTAGGGTCCAGGCATGAAAGCATAGGCCTAGTTTATGGTCATGAACCTGTTCACCTTCCTATCAGGTATGGAAGACAGAGCTTTGAGACAGATGGCCAATGATCTTTATCTTTTATCTTTATCTTAGCTTACTATTCCTTAAGCTAATGCTAGGAACCCATGGTTCTTAACCAGATGATAAAAATTATTCATACTTTAGACATGATCCTAAGATAACAATCCTTAAATATGTAACCTTTTTGAAGGCTCTTCTGAATTTCCATTCTCCTATTTGCAATTTCCCATCTCCTTTTTACCTTGTTTTATCTTATAAAGTACTTTTTCACTCAGCTCAGGTCTGGTCTTTGCTGGGATTTGAGAACACAGTAGAGAATCCACCCTGACTTGGCTACAAAGGAACAACTCGCCTCTCTCTGATTGCTCTCCAGCAGCAGGAACGGACTTCCACTATTCCATCCGCACTCCAGTCCCTGATGACTCTTGCCAGTTTCGGTAATGCCTTTATTGTGTGTGTCACATCGACATAGTCTTTAACCTAAAAAATGTGATTTGTTTTATTGCTGGTTTATAAAGTCAGTTGTTGAAATGCTGATGGCCTCTTCCTATAGAAGCTGTGTGATAAGTGGTCATTAGGTTCTCAGGCTAATTATCCATATCACTGCTGTAGTAAGTGGTATTCCTAAGTCTTTGTGTTCCTAGAAAGGGTTTTTCATATTGTCCTTTGAAACGAGTAAGTAGTTAAGAGCCAAGACTAATACTTACAAATTATTCACTAGTGCCACCTCATACAACTTTACTTTCATTTAAGACACATTTATAAAAACCTGACATATCCAAGGAACATTGGGGGACAACTGAGATGAAGAATTCAAGCCTCTCCTTGTCAAGGAGTTTAAAATCTAGCAGGTAGTTTATAATCTAGAAACAATCAGCCTAAATTCTGTTTACTTTGTTGGCCTTGCAAGGGGCTTAAGTTTTATTGCCTCAGAAGCAGCTACTCTTGTGATCTCTGTTTTGCAGATGAAAAAAGTGAGGCTTTGAATAATCAAGCAGCTTGCCCAACATCACACAGTGAGTGGAAGAATTGAGATCTGAACCTGGACAGGGACTCTAAGGCGAGGACTGGCAAACTTTTTTCATAAAGTATGTACTTTAGGCTTTCGTACTCAACTCTGATTCAGGTACTCAACTCTGCTGCTACAAAGGCATCCACAGACAATACTGTAATGAATAGGCGTGGCTGTCTTCCAATAGAATTTCACTTGTGAAAACAGGCTCTTGCTCTAAGGCATATACTCTTTATTCCCAGGCTATTGTGCTGCCTCATTCAGCCTTGTCTGATATATTGAGCATCTTCTCTGTGCTAGGTACATCCAAGGCTGCAAAATGAATGAAATGAGTCTCTGCCCTTAAGAAGCTTTAAGATGGGAAAAAGATCATGTGATGTAAGACAATTAAACTCTACCAATGACTTAATTTTAAAGCTATAAATATTGATAAATAGTGTTTTTCCTTACACAATATGGATGTTGTAAAGATTAATGAGACAGTTTACGTACTGTGATTTTACTCAGATGAACATCTTTTTATAATGTTAAATTGATGCTTGCTCTTTAGCAGTCCCAAAGGAGATGAGTAAATAAACCAACCTAGCCTTTGCCCACATAGTTGCCTTATGCTAATAAACTAGCATTTTTATCTGATTGCTACACACTTTATTTTTATGAAGCACTTTTTAAATTATATTAAATTTTCTATTGGGACCAAATAGCTTTTAAAATTTTATTTCTTAATAAAATGAGAAAGAAAGAAATCTTTATAACTCAGAAAAACTGCAAAATGTACTCAACAAGTTACATAGCCACGATATTGTCCTATCATTTAGATTTTCTGATTTATAAACATTCTTGGCATGTTTCTCATCGGCATTCTGACATTCATGGAGTTTCTGTAAAAATAGGCAAGAAGACTCAGACATTTACTTTTAGGGGGTAAAGATAATTTTTAAATTGCTCAAAAATTAAACACTCAGAAATAAAAAGAAATGAACTCCTGATATATGCAACGATGTGTACAAATCTCAAAAGCATTATGCTGAGTTAAATAAGTACAAAAGCCTAGGTAGTGTATGATTCCATTTATACGACACTTGGGAAAAGGCAAAACTACAGGGACCTGTTTCAGATTGGTAGTTGCCTGGGTTTAGGGACAAAAAGAGGCTATTGACAGCAAAGGTATATGAGGGACTTTCTGGAGTGATGGAAATGGTCTATGTGATATGGTCACATGACTATACATATGTGCAGACTGTACTTAAAAAAGGGTAAAGTTTACTGTATATAAATTAGATCTCAATAAACCTGTCCAAACTGTTTAGAGTTCCTCAGGCAAAGATAAATAGAGAATAGGCCTAAAAGTTTCCAATAAATTACTCTTAAGGTTAAATTCTGAATGAGAGCTAATATAATTTGGGTCAGATGCACTCCATTTGTTTAATCGCAAAGACAGACCCAGAGAGAACTTCTGAGAACCTCAGGGCAGGGCTGATCTCTGAAAGCAAGTGGGAGGAAAGAGAAACAACTTAGGCAGTTGGAATGTCCTGACCCAGATGGCAGTTTCTGGCTATTCTTCACAGATTCTTGAGGAGCTCCTGTTTCACTGTGTTAAGGAACTTGAGGTTAATTAAATCACTTTTTTTCTATATTCAGTCTGACCCATATCTTTACCTCAAACTGCTTGGGAAAGTGAAGAGTGCCAATTGCAGACACTTTAGCTGTCCTATTACTGCTTTCAGTACTATTTCTAGGGCTAGTCATTTAAAGAATATCCACTGAGCGTCTACTATCTGCTGGGCACTGACATAGCAGCAAACAAGACCAAAATCTTTACTCCCTCAGAACTTACATTTTAAAGGATGAAAAAAAAAAAAAGTTGCACCCTGTACCCATGCCATTTGAACCTCCTGCAGTTTGTCAAATAAACCTAGCGCATATTTCCTCATTAAATAATTAAATAAAATTTTAAAATTTAATACAGTTGAAAAACCAAAGCTTAAAAATAAAAAAATCAAGCATATACACCTCTGATCCAAAATTGTGCTTTTCAACAAAGTAGGTATTTGTGGTCTCACCTGCGCTGGTTCAGCTGTGGTTAATATCAGCTAAAAGAATGCGTAAGTAGAAGCGTGCCAAAACACAAAATAGGTATCAAGGATTTAAAAGGGAAGAGATTTCATTTGCCAGATATGTGAAGAGTCTGGTGGACATATGTAACAAAATCATTCTTAGGCCTCAGATTACATCAATCTGTGTGGGTTTTTTTCTTTTTTTCTCACTCTCCAAATGCCAGAAGGAAATAGTTTTTCCTTTCCACAGTCCCTCCTAATTTTGCACATTGTCTAAACATGTAAATTTATGCAAAAGCAAAATGCTATTTCAGTCCTTCCTGATAGAATCACTCTTAATAAGTGATCTTCCTATAAAAACAAACATCTCATGCTGAGTTACCTCTACAAATCTGAAGACTGGGAACTAGTTATTACAATTACCAAGCATAATGAACATTTTTTAGCCAATCATTTTCTTTATAGACATTAATGTGTTTTATTAACTACAGGTCTTATTAGGATGAGGAATATCTCTGCAGTTTTCTTACTATATCCAGAGCCCCCAGGTAAAGGCTCTGTCTGGAGTCCTTTACTTCTTCTACATCTTCTTCCAGCACTAAGTACACATCTCTGGGATAACAGATAATGATGAAATAGGTACAAGGTATTCTAGGTCTATTTCAAGGTCTATTTGACAAACTGCAGGAGGTTCAAATGGTAGGCGCACAGGGCGCAGAGTACTGAAAATAAGCTGGACAGGTAGGCAGGTGAACAGACTAGTATGCATGTGTGCATCAAATCATTTCATTTTTATAGTGCCTGAAAAAGGTACTAATGAAGAAATTGAGGCTTACAAGGTTTAAGCAGCTTGCCCAACCAAGTCACATAGCTGACATGGGGCAAAAGCAAAATTCAAACCTGGATTCAATGCACAGTCTCTTTTTATCACAAGGTGTCTTTAATGATTGGTCATATAGCACCTGTCTTCTGCAGAGGGGGAATCTGTCTTTTGTAGAGTCTGTTCATATTAATATGAACTTCATAAGTATCTTTCTTTAAAAAGCAGGTAGTAAAAGTTTCCTTAAAACTTTTCTTAAACCTTTCCTTAAAATCTGGGATGGTTAATTAACAAATGGGCAGAGGACCTGAACAGACACTTCTCCCTAGAGGACATACAAATGGCTAACAAACATATGAAAGGATGCTCAACATCACTAGCTATTAGGGAAATGCAAATCAAACCACGAGATACCATCTCACACTTGTTAGAATACCTATAATCAACAGGACAAGTAATAACAAATGTTAGAGAGGATGTGGAGAAAAAGGAACCCTCATACACTGCTGATGGGACTGCAAATTGGTACAGCCACTATGGAAAACAATATGGAGGTTCCTCAAAAAACTAAGAAGTGATCTACTTTATGATCCAGCAATCTCTCTACTGGGTATGTACCGCAAAGACTTGAAAACCCATATCCGAAAAGATATTTGCACACTGATGTTCATAGTGGCATTATTCACGGTGGCCAGGACTTGGAAGCAACCGAAGTGTCCTACGATAGATGATTGGCTAAAGAAGCTATGGCACATATATACAATGGGCTACTACTCAGCCATAAGAAGAAATGAAATACTACCATTTGCGACAACATGGACAGACCTCGAGATAATCATGCTAAGCAAAATAAGCCAGACAGAAAAAGTTGAAAACCACATGATATCACTTATATGTGGGATATAAACCTAAAAGCAACAAACAAACAGAACAAATAGAGACTCATGGGCATGGACAATAGACTAGTGCTTACCGGTAGGGGCGAGGGTAGATGGGGTAAAAGGGGTCAAATATGTGGTGACAGAAATCTAACAATGGGCAGTGAGCACACAATGCAATGTATATATGCCTTATTGTTGAATTGTACCCTTGAAACTTATTGGATTTTGTTAACCAATTCACCATATAAATGGTTGATATTTTAACCGTCATATATATATTTTTTATATATATATTTTATATATATGATGGTTAAAATATCAAAATATGGAAGTGACTTAGCTACACATTTTCTAGTATGGCTTCTTTTGCTAGATTTTCTATAATAAACATGCATTAACTTTTATACAAAGGAAAATTTCAATAAAAGTTATTTTTAATATTTTAATATTTATAAAGTCCAAGTAGGAGCAGAGGTATTATGGAGTGCCGTGTCCGACAGGTTGAAGAAGAGGTTACTAAGGTTAGTTAGCGTTGGTGATGACGGCATTTGGCAGTGGGACTACGTTTGGAAAGATTTTGTATAAGCTTTCCTAAAGAGACCCTCTCTCAAAAACAGAAGAAAATGTACTAGAGATATGGCAGTAAGTGCTACGACTTTTTTTCTCCTTTGTGAATGCTAATGATAATTTTTCTTCCTTTTTATGATAACTTCATAACAGGACTTCAAGAGTGATCCTTCCCCAGAGGTTTGAGGTACAACACTATAAAGTAATAACTGCCATCACGTAACATACAGCGTGCAATGCCTTCTGTATAGGGGAGGTGGGAAGTGTTCCAGAGAAAATGACTTTGGGCTGGATATGAAGAAAAAGTCATATTTTTGCCAGATGAGAAGAAAAGAAAAAAAAAAGAGCATTTAAAGGTCCAGGAGAGCAAGAGTACAAAAGCCTGTGTGTCTCTGGAGTTCACAAAACAATACTGAAAAAGAAGCTGTGCTCTGAGACTCGTCCTGAAATAGTTCTCTGCCTTTCATCAATAATGTGAACTTAGAATTCAGCCAGAATTCTTAAAGAGCTGATTGATGGCAGTGCCAGCTCAGTGACATCACCCTGATGGTTGTGGCAGTTTGCTGTCACCTTGTGATACACATTCTTCTCTCTCCATGTTGACATATCATCGCAAAGGTGACAGCCGGCCAAAAAGATAAGGCATAAATTTTCTCCTAAAACAAATACTAAGTAGATAAGTTGTAGATCTCATGCAGAGATTTGTCATCTTCTACAAATACAAATAAAATAGTTGCCAATTGAGCTGAAATGATTACAATTCCTCAAAAATGTCCTTTTTTTTTTTGAGAGTAACAGGCAGAGCACCAAAAGGGTCTACTTTTACCCAAGAAGAACTTACTGGATGACCTTTGTTCTTGCCTTTGAGGGAGTGGTGAAAAACATTAATTTAATTATAGGATTTTCTTTAAGGGCTAAGACTTTTAGGCAAAAGCACTATTTTAGAAACTAAAGTACACAAAAACAGGCCACTCACCTCAGAAAGTTATGCCTGCATAGTCCAAACATTTAAAAAAACATATGTGTACTGTAGAAGACAAAGGGACAACACACAGAGAAACAGCATTGGGTATTTTTACTTGATCTGTGGAATTGAGATTCTTTCTACTAAGTGTCAGCCACCAAATTTGGAGGCCTTTCTAAGAGTTGTTTTAGGACTGTAAGAATGCATGCATGTGCATTTATGTATAATTTTCCTCATTCCATAGAGATTTGTCTCAATTTAGTGCCCCCCCAAAGAATGCTCCATTTGTGATTTTCCTTTTAAAATTAAGGGCTAGGAAATCTTTGCTTTCCCAAAGTGTTCCATGCCTCTTCCTTTCTGCTAATGAGCACGATGTGACTAATTGTAGCTCTTTTCATTTTCATTGCCTGGAGCCTCAAAGCCAAACTGGAATTTCAATTATGGCAAGCATATTTGTGTCTTTTGTTTCGGTGGTCTTGAATTTCTATTCTCACATGTTTTCTCTGTCCAGACTTTAAAATTTCTATTAATATTTTACTGTTATTTCTAGGCATTGTAGGGCAGGGATTTAAACTCAGGCCATCTGGCTCCAGAGTCCACGTTCCTAAGCAGTGCAGTAACTGTCCCTTATAGGAGATGCTCAGGAAATATCTTCTGGTGGATGAACAGGAGGACAGAAATGTCAGAGAAATCAGAAAGAATGTTGTAAAGATTAATCAAATCCTTATACTCTGCATTTGAAAACCTTAATGGTCACAAAGTACTTTTAAATGAAGTTACTGAAGCTTCATTACCACTCTGTGAGGTAGGTACTCTGATCCTCTTTATTCAGAGGGGACAGAGCCTGTCTCCAGGTCACACAGGTGGCAAGTGGTAAAGTTGGGTCTCCTGTGCTTTTCTAAGGCACCTCAGAGGCAAGAGTGACAAATGCAGCTTGAGCTTGCTAAGTAAAGCTTCCCAGAGGAGGAGGTATTGAGCAGCATCTTTAATTGAACAAGTAAGGTTTTAAAGCCACATTTCTAGAAGATTAAGGAAATCAAGAAAACTGAAGTGCTAGACAAATAGTAACAACTCAATAAATATTCGAACCAAAATTTTTGCCAGTGTGGTACACTGAACCAAAATGAACCAGATGTTTGCCACTGCAGACTGCAGCGCCCTGTTCTACTGTTTCCAAATACTCCGCCCCCTTCCTGGTTCCTCAGGTATCCCCAGGATGTTCCCGGTATCGCCATTGGTTCCTGCAGGAGGATTATTTGTGACCTGCCTTGGCCATTCTTCTGAGTAGGCATGGCACACACAATGTCTGAGAAGTTTTAATAGCCAATGCAGGTCTCCACTGGTTCTTTCTCTTTTCCCTCTGCTCTGAGTACACCCTGTCCCAAAAATGGGCTGCCCTTCCACCTGGATTATGAAATGAAAAGACACACCGAGCAGTAGCAGATGCAGTGCCAATCTGCCAAAGACGTGTAATGTGGACAAGAAATAAAACTCTTCTGTTATTACAAGTTACTGAAATTTGGGGGCTACCCGTTACCACAGAACAGGTGACTAAAATGGCTGCCATTATTATAATTAAAATTCAATTTTAACAAAAAAATTAGTTTAAAAAACTTTTTATTTTTATAACACTTTATATGTCATAAAACAGTGCTTGCATAAAAATTCACACAAAGTTGCTAGAGAGCATAAAATTTCCAAAAATGTCCTGGATTTTTGTTACATTCAGTTTTCTAAGGATTCACTCTAATCCATGGTAAAATGCTGACATTATGTGACATTTCATTATCTTTGGTAAAACTATTCTCATTATTTTGTCTCCTCACAGTATTAACTCTGACATCTACCTTGTGCAGGGCCCGCTATCACTAGGATGTCAGAAAATCATTAAGCCTGGATCTACACGAGGCAAGTATTTCCAAATGACAGTAATAGCCTCTTGGCCCCACCCCCACTCATACTGTCTATCTAAACAGGCAGGGTGAGAGGTTTTTTTTAAAAAACTTAAAAATCAATAGATAAAATTACCAAATTGTCACAACAGATTTCTCACAGCATATCTGAATGGGTCTAATTCTTACAAATACCTCTTAGAAAAATGAATAACGTGGTTCCTAGTCTTTATTGTTGCTTTTTTCCTTTACCTAGTTAACCTTGTCCCCTGACCAAACTTATAATGACAGCATCTCTGCTGAGCTCATTTTTCCACACTATGTGTACACCTCCTCTGTGGGAGTCATGATTTACAAAACGGAAGTCGCGAGACGGGCTTTTAAAGGCCTCTCTTATAAGCTCTGTAGCCTTGTAAACAAGCTATTTTCCATTTTAAAGATAAAAGAATTCATTAATGCAAATTTCATCATAGTTTATGAATAGATTCTCATCGATCGTTTTCCCGTCCTAGCCTTTTGCAGTTTTTAGAAAAATTCGCTTCTAAAAATCATTTTATTCTCTTTCATCAACGATAGCATTTTACCTTCTCCTTACCTCAAAAAGGGTGCATTTTCCTCTTACAGGCAAATGCTCTGTGTTCATTTCTGGCGGCACTAAGTACTCAACTACTGTCACACTCTTCTAACACTTTGTTAGCACCGGGGCACGAGCTGCTCTTCTCATGACCTCGGAGTCTAATGGGGAAAATATGACAATGAGCGAGTAAACAACCCAATGCCTTCAATCATGTTAAGTACTATGAAGAAACGAGAGCATTTTAATAGGGAATAAGGAGGAATGGGGTGAGCTGAACTTAACTGGTAATCATGGAAGACCATCTGAGTAGGGGACAATTACCCTTTCATATCCTGAGTATGGTTAGAAAAGCAGAGCTGTGCAAAGGGCAGGAGGACACGTGTTCAGGTGAAGCCCTAAGGAGAAAAGAGCTTAGAACGGTTAAGGAGCTTAAAGAAGAGAGCACTTCCCTTGCTCTCTACACCTCAGCAAGAGGAAGAGGAAATGAGATGAAACTGAAGCACAAAGCATATGTCAGATCAGATGGAGCTTTATCGGTTTGGATTTTACTCTGAGAAGAATAAGGAGACATTGCAGGGTTTTCGGCAGAGGTGACACAATCTGATTTGCACTGATTGACGATGTGTGGAAATGGACTAGAGTGAAGCAAGAGTCAAAGTGAAGAAACCGGTGAAGAGGCTACTGCAAACATCCAAGAGGAAAGAGAGACCGAGCCAAGACGAACTAGAGACAGTAGAAGACACGGGGCCTATTTCGGAGGTAAAAATATAAAATTTGCTGACGTACTGAAGCTGGGTATGACAGGGAAGAGAACAAAGACTAAGGGCTGACATCTAGGTTTCTGGCCTAAGGAATGAGGAAGATGGTGATGCAGTTGCATGAGATGGAGATGTCTGGGGGAGGAATCGATTTAATGAATGAAGTCAGAAATTCTATTTTGAACAAATAAAATTTAAGATACCTGTGAGATCCCCAAATGGATAGAAAGGGATGGAATTCAGAGGAAAGACCCAAGCAAGCAATAAATTTGGGAGTGGTCACCTATAGATGACGAGGGCATTCCCATGGCAGGATGACTTAGCATGGGGAGTCAATGCCAAAAAGGATGTAGTAAAAGAAAGAGGGTGACATGTCAACATGACAGAGGCCAGCTTAAAGTGACGCTCACTGGTCAAAAATGCTATTTATCACAAAAAAGATAAGAGTCATTGTACAGTGGAAAAACTCAGCAGTCACCCCCTTAATCAAGTGTTCAAAGCTAACATCATCAGTAATGAGATGAATCGAAATCATCAGCCACTGAATAGGACGTAATAAGAAGACCAGTCCTGGCATGTGGCCTATGTGGAACCAGGCCACACAGCAAGAAGTGAGCAGTGGACAAGCAAGTGGAGCTTCATCTGTGTTTGCAGCCGCTCCCCAGCGCTAGCATCACCGCCTCAGCTCCACCTCAGATCATCAGGCATTAGATTCTCTTAGGAGCACCGGTCCCTGGTGCCAAAAGTTGAGGACTGCTGATAAGAACACAGAAGACCATCTTCTGTGATATTCTTGGAAAGATATCTAACTTGAATCTAAACATGAAGAAACAAATGATCATCAACTGAGAGATATTCAATAAAATAACTGGCCTGTAATCTGTAAAAGTGTCGAGTTCATGAGAGTCAAGGAAAGACTGTGGAATGGTTCCAGATTAGAGACCAGAGGGACATGACAATGAAACACAACATGCAATCTGAACTGGATCCGTTTGCCATAAAAACAGGATTCAGATAATTAGAGAAACTTGTATGGGGTCTGGAGACTAAATAGTAGCATTATAATGATGTAAATTTCCTGATCTTCTTGGTTATATTATGGATACATGGCAGAATGTCCTTGTTTGTAGAGAACACTAAAGTATTCTGGGACATTAGGGTATGATGTTGGCAACTTTCACAAGGTTCAAGTAAAAAAGGTTGTTCAAGTAAAAAAGGTTGTTGGTATTGCACTTGCAACTTTTCTGTTAAGTTTGAGACAAAAAAAGCAATGTGTTCCAATAACACATCTACATATAGAATGTAAACATTAAAAGTCTGACCAATAGTATTTGTATATAAAGTAATGCAAACACACATACAGAGCTCGTGTGAGAGTGAAGATTGGAAGAACCGTCTTAGAAAACTTCTTCGCATTTTCTAATAAAATTTGAAGACACACATTCCCTCTGATCTAGCAACTGCTATCTTAGAAAAATCTCTTGAATATGAGGAGCAGAATGCTCATGGCAGCACTGTTTGCAAGAATTGAATGTTCCATTTCTTGCTCCATCAGTGCTCACTTTATCATTATTTGTTAAAGAGTATATATATGATTTGCAAACTTTATAAATATATATTTCTTAATTTTAAAATTATTGAAAACAATTGCTTACATTTACTGAATGCTAAGTGTGCCAGCTACTGTACTAAGCACTTATACGTGTTTTATCCAATTTAAACTTTCCCAGTCTTTGAGGCAGGTCCTATTAATATATTCTCCATTTCACATATGTACAAACTGAAGTTTAGGTGGCTTATCCAACATCGGCACTAACAAATGGAGACATAAATCCATTCACACTAACTTGGAGCTTTCAAATTTAACCACTAACTTGAGCTTTAATGTACTGCTTTGATTTTTCTCTATTTTTCAATATATTTGAGTTTGGGCTTCTTGAGGATATTTTCTGTAAGTTCCCAAAGTGCAATGCTTTAAAATGGAGGCTCAGTAAGTACTGTTGACTAATTGAGCAATCAGTGATTTCTAGTAGAACCATACCTGTAGTGTAATGTGCTAAGATATTTTTTCAGTTCTTCAGTGCTGAGAGCCTGAGTTTTCATTTATATGGGAACATCTTTAAAAAGTGATTTAACTAGAAAAACATTTACACTGAAGCCAAAGGCAAGAGGTTTACATGATTTTGACGGCAGTCTCAAGGAGGCCTGTGGACACCACACAGCATCCCAGGCCTAGCCCATTTGAAGGAATTATGTTTGTGTGGCCGTAAAAACTCAAACTCACTCTGAAAACCAGGTTTTTGTACTTGATAAAGTTCTGCTGAGTCAATTTCACTATACTACATTTTGAAAAGAAATCAGCTTTTGATTTTTTTGCTGGCTTCGTATTTATGATATGTCTTTTTCCCTAAAAAATTCTGTATTTTGTTTCACCCAAACATTATCCCATTTATTTTCCATTTTTCAAGAGTTATAGTTCCAAAATTTACAGATGAACAAATGTAGAACATTAAGACAACACTCAAAAAGGAATCTTTTTTTCCTCTATTTGGAAGATTTACCAGTCTTAAGCTGTAGGGTTTGAGGAGCTTGATAACTGTGTATTTCTTTTTCAAAGGCTAGAGCCTTGTACTGAACTTACAGTACAGTCCAGGAATAGTCTTCATTCCCTGTGTAACCAGTTTCATGATCAGTGTCATAGGAAATAGAGTTGAAACCAGTTAGTAGCATTGACAGTTGTGGTACTGGAGAAGAAAATTAAAAGATTGCTACAGGCCTGTTTCATTCTTGCTATGGACAGAAAATACACATTTAAATTCATTTATAAAAATCTAAGAATAAACATTATTATAATTGAAATAGGATATTTAACTTATGAACCTCATCAATCCAGCAAAAAATAGGAAAGAAAATAAAAGTAACAACATGAAATCATAATAAACAGAAGACATAAAAGAATCGGAGAATAATAAAAAATACAAAAAAATAATGCTCAATATCATTAGCCAATAGGGAAATTCAAACTAAAAGCACAGTAAGATACCATTTACCAACTAGGATAATGTATTAGTTTGCGAGGGCTGCCATAACAAAATGTCACCAACTTGGGGGCTTAAATCACAGAAACATTTTCTCACAGTTGTGGAGGCTGGAAGTACAAGATCAAGGTTTGGTACGTTTGGTTTCTCCTGAGGCCTCTCTGTTTGGCTTGCAAATGGCCACCTTCTCACTGTGTCCTCACATGGCCTTTTCGGTATATATGTGCATCCCTGATGTCTCTTCCTCTTCTAAAAACACCAGTCCTACTGGATTAGGGCCCCACCCTCATGACATCATTTAACCTTAACCTTTTTAAAAGCCATATTTCCAAATGCATTCACTTTGTGGGTCAGGGCTTCAATATATGAATTTGATGGTGTGTGTGTTGGGGGGTGCGGGGGGCGGGCGGGCAATTCAACCCATAACAGATGGTTATAATAAAAAAGACAGGAAAGGGAGTTGGAGGGATGGATGGAAAAGGAAGAGGGATTAAGAAGTACAAATTTCCAGATATAAAAAGTCACGGGAATATAAAGTACGGCATAGGGAACATAGTCAATAATAATGTAATAACTATGTATCATGTCAGATAGGTACTAGACTTATTAGGGTGATCACTTTGTAAGGTATATAAATGTCTAATTACTATGTTGTACACCTGAAAGTAATATAATATTGTATGTCAACTGTAATTGAAAAATAAATTTAAAAAAAGAGGAAATAAGGGTTGGTGGATAAATTACAACCTTCCTTTATTGTTGGTGGGACTGTAAAATGGTGTAACAATTAGGGAAAACAGTCTTGTCAACTTCTCAAGAGGTTAAACATAGAGTTAACATATGACCCAGCAATTCCACTCCTATATATATACCCAAAAGAAATGAAAGCATAAGACCACATAAAAACTTGTACATGAATGTTCGTAGCAGCATTATTCACAATAGCTAAAAAGTAGAAACCCAAATGTCCATCAACTGATGAATGGATAAATACAACATAATGGAATATTATTTGGGAATAAAAAGTAATGAAGTATTGATACAGGCTATAACATGAATGAACCTTGAAAACATTATGCTAAATGAAAGGAGCCAGTCACAAAAGGCCACATATTATATTATCTCATTTATATAAGGTGACCAGAATAGGCAAATCCATAGAGACAAAAAGTAGATTAGTGGTTGCCTAGGGCTAGGAGTAGAAGGGATGTGGGGGGAAATGGAAGTGAATGCTAATGAGTACAGGGTTTCTCTACAAAGTGATGAAAATCTTCTAAAATTGATTCTGGTGATAGCTCCAAAACTCTATGAACATATTAAAATCACTGAATTAATATACTTTAATCGAGTTAATTTATGGTATGTGAATTATATGTCGATAATGTCAATAATTATATGTCAATAATATGTCAAAAAGGAAGAAATATATCATTGTCAAAACATATATAAATATATTAAATTTCTCTATTAAAAGAGCAGGACACTGGGGAAGTAATGTATAGCATGGTGAATATCGTTAATAATACTATATAGTATAATTTGAAATAATACTATATGGTATAATTAAGAAAGTAGATCTTAAAAGTTATCATCAAAAAAAATGTGTAACTGTGGTGATAGATGTTAACTAGACTTATTGTTGTGATCATTTTGCAATACATACAAATATAGAATCTTTGTATTGTACACCCAAAACTAATATGTCAATTACATCTCAATTAAAAAAGAGCAGGATTCTCAGCATAGGTTAACAAATTATCACTATATATTAGTGAGAAGAAATACATTAAATAAAAATTGAAAAGAAATTTTGAAAATAAATGACTGGACAAAAATTATCAGGCAAACACGAAAAGAACAAATAAGAAAGGGTGGCAATATTACTATTAGATAAAATATTCTTTGATCATGCTTATAACAAGAATAATAAAATATTGAACACACTGATATCTAATCAACTATAAACTAAAACAACAAGCAAAGTCTAATGAACCACTGGATATTAAAAAGTACTCTTTTGAATAATTCTTGGATCAAAACAGAAATAAAAACTGAAATAACAGATTATTCAGAAATTAATAACAAAGGGTCTCTAAATAAAATCTATAGGATGCAGTCAAAGCTATATGCAGAAAAAAATTAATAGCCTTAAAATGTTTATAATAACCTTGAAAGCTGCCAATCAATAAATTAGGCATTTAACTCTAGGAAAGTAGAAAAAGAACAACAAAATAAGCCAAAGTAGGAAGAAATAATCAATAACAATAAAAGCAGAAATTAATGAATAGAAAACAAAGAGGAAATTAATAAATAAAACTAAGAGCTGGTCCTTTGAAATCATCAAACTGTGTTCCACTCATTCCAGGAGATATGTGGGGAGAAAAAGCTTTTGTGGCAAAAATGTTTGAAAAACACTGCATCTAAACCTTCCACTTAAGAATTCACAATGCACATTAGCTTATTAAAGATTAAAGTCCTAAAGCATGTAACTGTTTTAAATAGTGTGATCCAAGTCTCATGTCTTATTTGAGCATGAACATATTTACTTGTCAGCATTCTTTGGAATGAATAGTGCTCTATGGAATACCCACTTGAAAAATGCTGATAAAGGTAAATCTCTGATGTGCATAACCGAAAGTAAATGAGAAAATATGAATATGGAGCATTTAGATTGGGAAATAGGATTTAATGCACACATGGATGAGATTAAAGAGAATTGTGTGTAAGCTTTAAACTTAAAAAATATTAAAATATACACAAAATGGACAATTTTCAAGAAAAACATGCATTACCAAAATTTATTCAGAAAGAGGTAGAAAAATGAAAAATCTAATAGCCATGAAAGAAATGCAAAAGGTTATGGGTAAACACCTCGTTTAGAGGTCCTGGCCCAAGTACAGTCAAAATCTATGAACTCTTCTTGGAACATAAGAGCTGCTTTATTCTCTGGCATTCAGTTACCCTAGTTCTCACCACTGTCACCTCTCTCCAGTATTACCATAACTTTCCAACTGGTCTCCTGGCTCCAGTCTTGCCTCCGCTCCCATCTGACAAGAGAGGTTCCTCTAAGTGAAGAAATCAGATCATATCACTTCTCTGCTTAAAACCTTTTAATAGTTCCTCATTAATCTTAGGAAGAAAATCCAAACTTCTGGATATATTCTACGTGCTTCCCTGGTCTCTGGGAAGCACGCTAGTTTCATTTCTCAGCTCTCCTCTTCCTCCTGCTGAACATGTTTCCTTTTCTCAGAAGCACCACGTTCCCTCTCACCTTCAGGTCTTTCCACAGATTCTCTCATCTCCCAAGGACTCTCCTCTCCACTCCACACTACTCTTTTAAATGGACTGTCTTACTTAAATGTTGGTTTAAATGCTACTTTCTTTAGAAAGCATTTCCCAATTTCCCCCAAATCTGGGAGAGAGGCTCCTGTTTTTCCTCCATAAACTTACTGCAGCATTTACAACAGTGTGTTTTAATATCATGTTTTCTTAACTCCATCTCTCAACAGACTATCATCTCCAAGGTGGCAGATGTTTTATTGCCTTTTCGCCATTTAATCTTTAGTACCCAACAGTATTCCACATGCATAACAGAAATTCAATGTAAGTTTATTAAAAGAATGAATGAAGTTTAACAAAGACATCAAAGATGAAAAAGATAGCATGCATAATAAAACTGTAGGTCAATCTCATCTATGAATTTAGATGTAAAATCTGAAGTAAAATATTAGTAAGTCAAATCCAGCAGTCTAATAAAACAATACATCATGGTCAAGATGGGTTTACTCTAAGACTGTAAGGATGACTCAACATTAGGAAACCTAAGAAGAAAGGTTATATAATTGTTTGGATAAATTATAAAGAACATTTGATAGACTTTAAAATACATCATGATGACCACTCAGCAAATGCAAAATAAAAAGATATTTAATTTTATATACAGCATTTATTACAAAGAAACAGAAAATTATACCTTAACGGCAAGTCAACAGAGACAAAAGTAAGACAGGAGGCCTGTGAGAACATTTTAGCTGAACGGCAGTAAGACAAAAAAGAAGAGATAAAAATTATTTCAGCTTGTGACTATCTACCTTGATACTACTCAGGACTAATGAGAAATTTTATTAAGTTTTTCAGTTACAAGATGACAACTTGCCCATATTAACTAGTTAGAAAATATGATGGAGGAAAAAAAGTACCATTCATGAAAACAACAAAAATATAAAATTCCTGAAGTGAAACTTAACAAAAAAATATAAAACTTAAATAAAGAAAAACTTCCCAAATTAATCTCTAATTTAACTCAAGGCCGACCAAGCCAGTGAAATTTTTATGTCTGGAATTGGACACTATAATCTAAAATTCTTCTAATAAAAGAAGTGATTGACCATATGTAAGAAAAAATTGTGAAAAAGAAAATCACTGAAAAGGGGTTTGCCTTACCAGATGGTAAAATGAACCATTATAACACTGAAATTTAAATAATGTGCTACCAGAACAAGAATGTCAGAAATAATCATGAGGCCAAGCTAGAAAATATACAAATAAATCAAAAACTTACTAGAATTTAATATAGGTCACATTTGGATTGTTAAATTATTATAAAAAGAACTTATTATTTAAAAATTTCTCTAGATGCCCAGCTAGCTCAGTCAGAAGAACATGAGACTCTTAATAATTTTAATTCTGACAACCAAATAAATTTTTGGGAAAAATTTAGATGACTACTTTATAAATCATACCTAAATATATCCCAGGTAGATTAAAAGAGTAAATATTTTAAAAAGTCATTAGAATACTAAAAGAAAATGTTATAATGCTGAAAGATGTAGGTTTTTATAAGCATGACAACAAAGCCAACAACATGAAAGACTGGTAGATATGATCACATAAAAATTTAAATTTCAACTAGCATAAAGTGCCTAGCATAAAAGCTTTTTTTTTTTTCTTTTTAAGGTATAGTGGGAAAAGATTTGATAATTCCCAGACTTTTCTAAGATATGGGGAAATGAATATTTTTCTTACAAAGTGGATAGTATAAATGGTATAAACTTTCAAAAAGGCACTCTGGAAATATTTCTACACAAAAAAATAAAGATGAAGGAATGAAATAAACCTAAATACCATCATTAGAGAAGTAGTTAATAAAATTACGGCATGCACTAGAATACTATCTAGCCATTAAATATCATGATAACATAGACCTACATTTCTTGACTTGGAACAATACTCATGACATATTTTTTAAAGGTTTAGAAAATAATCTGTGTAGCATTATCTATTTATCGTAAAAAATTTACATATATATAAAAACAGACAATAAAATGTTAATGGCTATTTCTGGGTATAAAAAAATGGAAGATTTTTAATTTCATCTTTAAAATTTTTATTATATTCTGATTTTTTCAGTGAATACCTCTTACTTTCATAATGAATGAAGGGTATGAAATCAAACTCAATCAAAACAAGAGAAGTTGAAATTCATAATATCTCATAAGTAAATATCTAAACTGAAAAGAATAATCTTTAAGGAACTTTTAGTCCACGTTCTGGAGTAGCTTTAGTGCCAGGTAAATCACTTTAGATAATGGGTAACCACAACAAAATATTTTTTACAACCCTCTTTCTAGCATTTTAAGATCTTCCATCAACTGGTCCAACTTTATCTCCCAGTCTCCCATTACTCCCCATGTAAACTTTCTGTCAAGTCGGTCTTTGTTTCTTTAGTGGAAAACACACACACGAAAAAATATGTTTGGTGTTTATCTCTGGTATGTAGAGTTTAAACAATTTTAGTTTTGTTGTTAAATATTTGAGTTTGGCCCTTCATAAAATCCCACTTGGTAGCAGTTACCAGAAATAATGGCGGAAAGGTGAAGTAAAACCTTATCCCATCTCTGATTATTTCAATCAATAAAGACCTCCTTCTCCTTTGACTTCTAGAACAATTTTTCTGTACCACCACCACCTTTTACTTGTTTATATACTGGTGAACAGTACCTTTCTCTCATTTATTTATATATTCATTTACGCTCGGCTATACGATTTTTTGTTTTCCAAATGAACTCAGCAGCCTGGGAATAGGCATGCAAAAAGCAAATAGCTGGGGTTCATCCAGGATTTAATTTTTGCTGGGCTTGCATTCTGGAACGGCAAGAAAGTTCAGGATATTGCCAAGGTGGTAGATGTTAAAATGGACTATGAACTCAATATGGATGAAATAAAAATGAGGACGAGAGAGCTGACAGATAAAAGAAAGTGGATGTTTCAAAGAACTAGCCCTAGGAAATGCTAACTAGATTTTTCAGGATTGTTTTTCATTTACCTTTCATTATCTGGGACTACAAAGCCAGATTTTCACATTACAAGAATGTTTGTGTGCACAAGCAATTTTATAATATAGGAATATTTGTCATTCTATTAGAAATCAAAAATATAGAAATTCAATAGTAAGTTCCATGAATCATATTTATTAAGGAAAGATTTTTCTCTCTTTTATTGATGTGTATATATTGGTTCAGAGATACTGAGGTTATTAAAATAACAAATAGCAAAGGGCAGCTATAGTAGAAGGTGCAGAAGACACAAAAAAAGAGCATGCTAATGAACAATGTACCTTGCCCAACCCGCTCAGAATCATCTGCGGTCTCTGCCATGACCCAGAGCAAAGGCTAATAAAGAACAAGGCAAATTCGATGCACAGTGACAGTGCCTGAGAGACTTCTAGCCCTTCTAGATCTCAGATGAAATGAACCTTGGAGGGTATCATGGACAGAAGGGATAAAGGAAGGGCCAGAGTTAAAATATACATTTCCCCCCAAAAAGAGAAGAAAATTGATTGTCTTCTACTGACCATACTTTTATGAAGATAATGAGAAAAAAAAAAACTAAACAAATTTACAGTAATACAGAAAATAAAATGTTAAAAGCATACAAAATTTGTACTACGTGAAGATGGCTTAAAAAGACTGAATGTCAAGTTATATTTATGTTATGATTTTTATTTCAAAATCATTATGAGGTGGGCAAATATTAAAAGAGAATAGCAAAGTTTAAATGTGTGGGGATGGTCATGATCTTTTCCCCTTTTTTTAGATATAAGTATAGTTATATTTGTGCAAAAAAGAAAAAATGCAAACCATTTTTTTCCTCTATGTAAGAATTTTCACAAACACTGTATTCGCAGGGACATAAACCTGTGTTCTACCTTTATGTCAATCATCTCAGCATAGTGAAGCACTTTACTTCCTTTCCTCTCACATAGTCACTGTCTCATTTGCAAGCATTCCTTCTGAAGTAAACTGGGGCTTCAGAGGCTGTGATATAAAATGAAAACTGAGTAGGAAATGCCTCAGCATTCCCTTCAGAACCTCCTCTTTCTTTATCTATTCAAAAACATAGGAACTGCTCTATTACAACATTTAAAGAGGATTGCTTTTCTCTTTGCCTCTGGGGAAAGAACCAGGCTCTTTCTTAAGTAGTCATTACAAAGACAGAGTGGGAGCTGAGAGAGAGAGACTGACTTTATTTCTAGACTCAAAAAGAAGAGAAAGAGATAAAGTGGGGTTTTTCTTTGCTCCTAAGAAAGCTTTAGAGGCATGATTGTTATATTATGACATATGATTATTAAATATTAAAACAATTTCACTAGTCAAGTATCTTACGAAAAAAGATTTTATCATTTAAAGATATTTATAATTGATCACGCGAAGCCCCTTTTTGTGAAAACAAATGTAAAAATGAGTTTTCAGGCTTAATTTAGACCCACTGATATATTAGACACCAGTAACAATTTCATTAGCACTTTCTTCATGTCATCAGTAGGCTTTTCGCCAGAAGAATTATTATACACACTCGTCTAATTCTAAAACCTACTAAAGTTATACTTATTATTGGAGGCTCTAATAATCAGAGCTTTTTGAAATCTGCTGAGAAAAGGAAGATATCTTCAGAAAAGGATAGGAAACAGGAACCATAAAATGTGTTTTCTGTGTTGATTTAAAAAGGGACAAGTTATTTTCAGTTTCTAGGTTAAAAGGTTTGAAATTAGAGGAAGCATTTCTTCTAGTCTTAAGCAGGGTCAAACCTTTTCAAATCTCATGTTTCAGACTCTTCTGATAGAGGATGATAAACTATCATCCTTTTACACACAGAGAGTTCAAGTGTAGTCACATGGTACAGGTTAATAAAGTCTGAATTTAGAATCAGAGAACTAAAGTGTTAGTGACTTAATATCATTCCTTCATTACCTCATTTATCTTTTAAATCAAAGATTTAAACCTTTAAATTATAATCTCAGAGAAAGTAAACAAGGACAAATGTAAGACAATTGGGGGGGTCACTGTCACCTACACCTAGACTACACTATCTAATCCTCTGAAATATATATTTAAAGGAAAGGCTTAATCCTCTAAAGTAGGCTTGATGCAAAAGCTTTCCACTGAACTTCAGTAGAGAAAGAGGTCTTATCCAATTTGTTATCCTAATCTTTAAATCAAAAAGATCAGAATATCTGAAATAACAATACTCTTCAAATTCACATTCTTGTTTTAATTTTTTTCACTCTTTAAAATGTTACCTGAATTATGGTCTTCAGAGAAGGGAAATAAGAGAGGTGAGCCCACTTTATTGACTGGAGAGAATTTACAGCCAACGTACAGGTGGAAAGAGGCTAGGTACAACCTAGTGATTCCTGAGTTGAGGAAAAGTTGAGAGTTAGGGAAACCAAGGCAGTTGGAATTCAGGGACAGGTCAGTAATAAGGAGGGGGCAAGACAGAGAAGGAGGTCTGAAGACCTGCAGAGGATTATCCTCGAGGCTTTAGCTGAGTACTGTTTGGCACAGGCATGTGAGAAAAATACCTAAACCATGGATTAGAGGGCACAGTAAGTAGAGTTCACACAGGACCATGAGTGGTTCGTGTTCCCACCATGAATGGAAAATGGAAAGACCTCCTAGTACATGGACAAAGAGTACAGTCCTTAGAAGGGTACTGCCTGAGTAGTGGGAAGAACTGAATACTAGACTAAAAGCTGTTAATTAGTTCACTCAACGAAGGTGAGTAAGAAAACTTGAACAGATCAACTATTCGTGTAAGATCTAACTGTTCCCCAGTTAACTGTATCCTGGTATAACGTCTAAACTGATTTTGAAGAATTTTTTAAAATCCAGCACCCAACAACATAAAACTCACAATGCCCAGTATCCAATAAAAATTCCAGACATGCAAATAAGCAAAAAAATATGACCAAAAATGAGAAGAAAAATCAATCAATAAAAATAGACCCAGAAATGATATAGATGAGAAACTTAGACAAACAGCTAACAGCCTGAGGGTTTATCTGAGCCTGAGAATATTAAAAAATATGCTCCATCTGTTCCAGAAGGCAAAGGAAAGTAAGAGCATGATACAGAGAGAAATAAAAGACAAGGAAGACCACATCAAACTTCTAGAGATGAAAAATATGCTGGATGAGATTAACAGTAGACAAGATAGCATAGAAGAAAAGATTAGTAACTGTGAAGGTATAGCAATAAAAACTCTCGAAAAGGAAATACAAAGAGCAAAGTTACTGAAAATGAATAAGATGAACAGACCAACAGTGAACTGTGGGACAACATTAAGTGGCCTAACATAAGTGTAATTAGAGTCTCAGAGGAAGAGGATAGCAGTGAGAGGAGAAAAAAGTATTTAAAGAAATAATAATGGCTGAAGATTTCCCCAATTTCCTGAGAACTATCAATTAAGATCTAGTACACTAAACAAAATCTCAGGCAGGAGAAATATGAAGGGAACCATACCAAGATACAACAGAATCGAATTACTGAAAACCAGTGGTAAAGAAGAATATCCTTAAAGACCAGAGAAAAAAAATACAATATATACAGAAGAATAAAGAATGACAGTAGATTTCAAGAGACCAGAAAAGAGTAGGATGATATCTATAAATTCTGAAAAAAACAAAAAACAAAATGTTAACTGAGAATTCTCTATCCAATACAAATTCTCTATCTAAATATTTCACAAAGGTGAAATAAAATCATCACTAGCAGAATGGCACTACAAGAAATTTTAAAGGAAGGTCTTTAGGTAGAAGAAAAGTGATACCAGGTAGAAATGTGGATCTACGCAAAAGCATTAAAAGCATCAAAAATGTAAATATGGGAGTAAATACATACTACTTGTTTTTCCTGAATTTAAAGTCTTTAAAAGATAATTAAATGTTTAAAGCAAAAATAATTATAGGGTTTAAAACCTAAAACCATGTAGAAGTAAAACATATGACAACAACATATAAAAGTCAGTACAGGAAAATGGAAGTATACTATTTTTAAGATTCTAATAGTGTATGTGAAATGGTATAATAATACTTGGATGTGGAATATGATAAGTTAAAGAAGTACACCGTAAGTTTTAGAGCAACCTCAAAAAATGTAATTAATAAGCCAATAGTGGAGATAACTGAAATCATAAAAAACTCATTCCTGCCCCAAAAGAAGGCAAGACAAGAGGGAAAAGAAGACAAAGAACAAATAAGACAAATAAAAAACAAATAGATGGTAGCTTTATTCTCAATCGTATCAATAACCAAATTAATTGCAACTAAAAACGGAGAGATCGTCAGGTTATATAAAAAACTCATTTCAAATATTAAGACAAAGATAGGCTAAAAGTGAAAGAGTAGGGAAATATATACCATAACTACACTAACCAAAAGAAAGTTGGAATGTCTATATTAATATTAAACAAAGTAGAATTCAGAGCAATAAATATTACCTGAGATAAAAAGGGTCATTTCATAATGATAAAATTTTGTGTAACTAATAAAAGCGCTTCAAAATACATAAAGCATCATTATTTGCAGATGACATAATACTATACATAGATAACCCTAAAGATTTCACCAAAGGAAAAAACAAAACTATTAGAACTGATAAATGAATTCGGTAAAGTAGCAGGATATGAAATTAATATTTAGAAATCGGTTCCATTTCTACGCACCAATAACAAGTTATCAGAAAGAGAAGTTAAGGAAACAATCCCATTTACAATCGCATCAAAAAAATACCCAGGAATATACTGAATCAAAGAGGTAAAAAAGTTGTACTTGTAGAATTATAAAACCCTGAAGAGAAAAACAGAAGACACAAATAAATGGAAGCATATATTGTGCTCATAGATGGAATTACCATCATTAAAATGCCCATACTACTTAAAGCAATATTTCAATGCAATCTCTATCAAAATATCAATGGCATTTTTCACAGAACTAGAACAATAATCCTAAAATTTACATGGTACAGCAAAAGACCCCGAATCACCACAACAATCTTGAGAAAAAAGAACAAAGTTGGAGGTGTCACACTTCCTGATATCGAACCATACTACAAGGCTACAGTAATCAAAACAGCATGGTACTGACATAAAAACAGACACATAGATCAATGGAATAAAATAGCCCAGAAATAAACCTACACCTATGTGGTTAATTGATCTATGACAAGGGAAACAAGAATATAAAATGGGGTAAAGATAGTCTATTCAATAAATGGTGGACAGAGACATGCAAAAAAATGAAACTCAACCAATTTCCTACACTATATACAAGAATAAACTTGAAATGGATTAAAGACTTAAATGTTAAGACCTGAAATCATAAAACTCTTAGAAGACGGGCAATGACGTCTCTCACATTGCTCTTAGTAATATTTTTTCTGATATATCTCCTCAGGCAAGGGAAACAAAAGAAAATAATAAATAAATGGGACTACATCAAATAAAAAAGTTTTGCACAGCAAAGGAAACCATCAACAAAATGGAAAGAAAATCTACTGAAAGGGAGAAGATATCCCTTTTTTTGCCAATGATACATCTGATAAGGGGTTAATATGCAAAATATATAAGGAACTCATACAATTTAACACCAAAAAAATAAACAATCCTATTAAAAATAGGCAGAGGACCTGAATAGACATTTCTCCAAACAGGACATATAGATAGATGCCTAATAGACATAGGAAAAGATACTCATCGTCACTAATAATCAGAGAAAGGCAAATTAAAACTACAATGAGATATCATCTCACAACTGTCAGAATGGCTATCAACAATAAATCAACAAACAACAAATGTTGGCAAAGATATGGAGAAAAGGGAAATTTCGTGCACTGTTGGTGGGATTGCAAATTGGTTTAGCCACTATGGGAAACAGTATGGAGGTTCCTCAAAAAATTAAAAATAGATCTACCTTATATCCAACAATTCCACTCCTGGGTATTGATCCAAAGAAATCCAAAACACTAATTTGAAAAGATATATGCATCTTTATGTTCAATGCAGCGTTATTTACAATAGCTTAGATATGGAAGCAACATAAGTACCCATCAATAAAGAAGACTAGATAAAGAAGAAGTACGTATATACAATGGAATATTATTTGGTCATAAAAATGAATGAAATCTTACCATTTGTGACAACATGGATAGACCTGGAAGGTATTATGCTAAGTGAAATAAGGCGAACAGAGAAAGAAATGCCATATGATATCACTTATATGTGGAATCTAAAGAACAAAGAAATGAACAAACGACGCAAAAATAGACTCATAGATACAGAAAACAAACTGATGGTTGCTAGACAAAAGAGGGGTTGGGGGTTTGGGTGAAAAAAGTGAAGTAATTAGGAAGTACAAATTGGTAGTTATGAAACAGTCATGGGGCTATAAAGTACAGCACAGGGAATATAGTCAATAATATTGTAATGACTATGTATAGTGCCACGTGGGTACTAGATTAATCAGAGAATCATTTGTAAATTATATAAATGTCTAACTACTATACTGTACACCTGAAACCAATATAAATATCGAAAGTCAACTGTAATGGAAAAATTTTTTTAAAGAGAGAAAAAGGTGAAGGGGAATAAAAAGTTCAAATTTCCAATTATAAAATAAGTCATGAGGCTATAACATACAGCACAGGGAATATCGTTAATAACATTATAAAACACTGTACAGTGTCAGATGTGTACTAGACTTACCATGATCACTTCTTTAGGTATATAAATGTCGAACAACTATGATGTTGAACTACACTTGAAACTAATATAATATTAGTTATTAGCTATATTTTGATAAAAATATTTTTAAAAGAAAAAATTCATGAAACAAAAATTGATAAAAGTGAAAGGAGAAATAGACAAAATGACACTTAGAATCAGAGAGTTCAATATTTCTTTCAATAATTAATAGACTAAGCAGTAAGAAAATCAATAATAATATAGAAGAGTTATATAACATTATCAACGAACTAGCCTAATTGGCATTTGTAGTACACTTAACTCAAATAGAGTTAACATAAAAACAAGGCCAAATAAATTGAAAAGGATTGAAATCATACAAAGTATATCCTCCGACCACAATGATGTTAGACAGCAATGGGAGAAAGATATCTGGAATACCTCTAAATATCTGCAAACTAAAAATTAAACACTTCTAAATAACTGCCAAGAAAAAGTAGAAATCAACAGGGAAATTACAGAATATTTTGAACTGAATAAAAATAAAAACATGACATATCGTAATTTGGGGGATACTGCTAATACAGCATATACAGGGAAATTTCATGTTATTCATATGTCAAATTTCATCAAATTGTATACTTTAAATACACCCATTTTCTTGTATGTCAATTTTACTTCAATAAAACTGTTAAAAAGTACCCTGAGCATCCAGTTGTTCATTGTTCTTTTAATCTACGATTTCACATTTCTTCATTCCCAACCCACTCAGTAATACCTTTTCAAAGGAGTTCGGGAAGTCTGTCTTCATGGTGTTGGCATCCATCCATGAAATGCTATTTAAAATAAGATACCTATCTTCCTCCTCCAGAAAATATAGGTGGAGGTGAAGGGGTCAGGAAATAGTAGAGCAGATACTTGATAAAAACTAATTTGGAGGGCAGAGGGAGCACTGAAAGCACGTGACATTTCCATGCTCCTTTTCATGCCATCTGGGTACCCCCTCACCTGGAATTGCTCTGGCGCTCCCAAAGTCAATCTGTCTTTTTTTGCCAAATAATGCACTGTTCCAAGACACTGCTTGAGCTGCCCCACATATATATAAACTCAGCTTGTTTACAATTGATGTACTACATGCTGCTCAGAAAGAAAAAACAGTATGGTATGAATCTGTTCTTTCTGTCTGAATCACAGATATGGCTCAAGTTCTACCCTCTCCAGGCAATCAGACTTCCCCAACTCCTCTACAACTGCTGACATCCTTTTCCCTGATCTCTGATCTCTATAGAATTCTGAGACTGATTCATGCAGTTTATCATTAAAACTGTCAGTCTTCATATCTTCTCCCCAAATTTCCAGCTTTGCCTGTAATATGGGAACTTCTGCCCATAGTTCCCCTCTCTTGGGGAAGTAATGAGGAAGAAACTTTCACTCTTACCATTATTCACATTTCCTCTTCTTAAGAGACATAATCTGGGGAGGTCAGCTCTCAGGCATGATCCAGCTTCTGGCTAACCCCTTCTCTCTGACAGAGCTGCTGGCCCATCAGCTAAGCACGTTCTGCTCTTGAAGGCAGAGTGCAGTTTTCAAACTATGGTGCCTCCAATGGAGTAGACATATGAAATTGAGAAGAAGGGAGAAATGCTGTAGGCCTCATTTTGACCTTCGGTCCAAGCCACGTTCCTCAATCCAGCTTGGTCAGCAATATAGCTGATAATATATTTTAATCACTGCCATTGACAGGAGTGGATCAGAGGTATAATTAATACACCAACATCCAGAATGCCTCTCTTTTATTTGACTGTCAAAATGTCTACCATTCTAGGCTTTCTTATTCATGAAGTCTTTCTCAATTGTCGAGGTCCTGATTAATCATTTTCTAGTCTTCTCCCCAAAGTACTATTTTTTATCCCTTTCTACAATACTGTTTGGCATTCTAGTTAGTTGTATAAATCTCTTTTAACATTTAAATTATAAGCTCTGTAAGAGAAGGACGTATGTCATACTTACCTTTGTATCGATCAGTTCAGTTTAATTTTTAAAGACATTTAATTTGGATCCCTTTGTAACTACTTGTTTACTGATTGTTTTTAGGCAGGCTGTAAATTCAACGAGGCAGGGAGTCACTACTTGTTAAAAGCTATATCTCTTGCTTGACACAGAATGTTCTGTAAATATTCACTGAATTGAATTACATTTCCTGTTACATATTTATATCAATTTCTAATAAATATCTGTTGACTGGTTGATTTATTAATTGTTAGGGGGAGGGTGAGATGTGGATGATGAATCTAAAATTAAAGTGCCATCTTATTTAATACCAGAATAACTAAAATTGAAACTACAAATATGTACTCCCTTTGAAGATAATGATAAAATGATGAAATTATTCCTTTACCCACACTGCACATTGTCCTTTGGAGTTATCGTACCTACAAATTACTAATCTACTTAGTGTACTCAATACAAAGGGTAAAATTCAATTTGTATCATCACTGATTGTTCTTATTTCTAAATGACCACTTTCTAATGAATAGGTATTTCGCATTGGAGATATAAAGACACCTTCGACATAGAATCCAGCCAATCTATTCTGAAATAGTGATTCAGTAAAAGAGTGTAAGCTACAAGGGCAATGTGACCTCTAACGGCTTTCTGCTGTGTTTATTTGCTGCTGCAAAATGGGACAGACATTCGAGCTCTCTGCTGTCCAGGGCCAATGGTAATTGGTACATCTTGGCCACACAGTTGTCCCTTGACTTTCCTTTAATACCTCAGCAACAGAGCAAACATTTATTTCAGATGCTCAAATTTAGATTTATTAGCTAATTGATTAGAAAGGGAAGAGAGAAAAGTAAAGTCCAAGAAAGTGCCTGATAACTTAAACAAAAAAATGGGTTATTTAGTAAGTGACTACTGATTGTCCAGTTTTAAGCCTTGGGTTCTTTGTAAATAAAGTGTCTGTCTCCTAAAAGCCTACAGTATGTTTGATTTATACTGAAACAGTATAGCTTATAATATGGTTGATTTAAGCCATTAGAGAATAATGTGAAGTAGAATATAAGAAAGTGTGAGAGTTTGTGGTTTGGCCAATCAGAACAGAGAAGAAGGATAAGAGGAATGTTCCATAGATGAGCTGAATCTTGAATTAAAAAACACAGGTGTTAAGTTGGTAGAGATGAATTGGATGTTCAGGAAAGAGGGCAAATCCGAAGAGTTATAATCTATTTGCAGAAAGAATATTTCCAAAAGCCCACGTTGATTCTGATCTGCCTCAGAGTAGGTAATAATCCATTGACTGATCTGGGTTGTAACATCAAAACAGGTTAAGACTCTCCTGAGTGGCTTCTGAGTGGGTCCCGCTTTAGAAGACCTCTTGAAATTGCTGAGACCACTGAGGGCCAGGAAAAGGGCATCTCACAATCGATACAAATAAACAGAATACTTATTATGTCCCTCAGACAATTACTATTTTACTGCAGCTTTTCTGGAGGGAGATGTCAACTACTGCACTGGCCAAACGGGCACTCCTGGGTGACAGGTCTGTATAGGCTGCCCATAGCTAAGCTAGTCCTCTAGTGCAGTTGTTTCCAATTTGTTGGGAAACATGAAGTTATTCCGAGGATCCCAATAAATTTATGAGCACAAGCACTGTCTGAACAGTATATACGTATTTCACACAAAGATACTACATGTATATGATTACTATTGTTTTTAATTTTTAAAATATATTTAAAAATGTAATTGAGTTCATAGCCAGTTTCTTCACTACTATCATTTAGGACTCCTCAAAGAGCTTAAAGATAATTACCCACCATATTATAAGTCCTAAGGAAAGAAGCACAGAAAAGAGATTCATCGCACAGAGTGGTAGTGAGGTGGACAGAAGTGCCAGCAAAGGCTTTCCAGAGGGACACGTGAGTTGGTGTTTCTTAAAGAGGGAAGGTGCCACAAAAGTCTGAACATTTTCTGTAAGAATGTTTTAGCTTGCATTTTTATTCTAGTAGCAGTCTTTAAAAATTATATAAGCACATTCTGGATCACCTGGGTGTGCCTTGTAACTCGGCATGGTAGCAAGGTAAGAGTGGGATTTGCAATTGCGAAGTGGTCAGGTGCCCAATCGCTTGAGCTGAATTGTGTGCTAAGCCTCTGGAGAGTTTAAAATAAAAGTGACATGATCTTAATTCTACGTTTAAGAGATGATCTTGTGAAGGTGTAGAGAATGGATTATGCAGAGGGGCAAGAGGAAAAGAAAAAACACGAGGTAGGGAGTTTTTAGAGTAGTCTGACATGTCGTAATAATTATTTAGAGTAGCAGTGCTGGAACTGAGATTGAAGGAAGTGGATACTTTTTAGGACATGATTGGGGTTTAGTTCCTTTAAAAGGAAAGCCTAAGTCTGAACTCAGGCCTAACGGATGATGAGCAGGAGTTTGCCAGCAAAAGGGTAGAGAAAGGAAGACAGAGGGAGCAGCAAGTTCTGGAAGCGAGAGAGCATGTGGTACCATCGAAACAGTGAAAGGAGGTCAGTTGTTAGCTTAAGAGTGGAGCAGTGTGGTAAGAGATAAAGCTGGGGCATGAGTGAGGTCAGATGTGACCATATTAAGGAGTCCAAACTTCATCCTAAAAGCAAGAGGAAACAATGGTTTTAAGCAAAGAAGTGACAATCTTTTCAAGAAAGATGTGCACCGAGAGCTGTCAGATTTAGTAACAAGGTGTAACCTGGAAAAGTAGCTTCGCAGGCTGGAGTGCTAAGTTGGCAGAAAAGCAATTTTTGTCTCAGGCAAAGAAACAGAAAACAACAATTATTGCACATGGCGCACTATCCAATAGAGGAGGAAAACGAATAGAATGCAAACTCTTTTTTTTTTTATTCAAGCTACCTATAAGTCCTTAGTTGTGATAGTTGGTAAGATATAGATAGATTTAATAGACAGACAATTGATAAAATAGGCATAAAGAGGAAAGGAAAGGAGGATCCATTGAGTTGATCTGAAATGATTTAGGCTAATTTTAAGACAGTTTTAAACCAAGATTAGAGTAAGAATTGGTTGTTAACAATGGGAGATTAACCTGAAGATAACTGAATACATTAGGACATTTATATTCTTTTAAATATTGCTCTAAATAATTTTCCAACATGTATCATATTATTTTTAGTAATTGGAGACTTAGGTTTTTTTTGTTTTTGTTTTTGTTTTGTTTTTTTAGTTTATGGTTACAGTTTTACAGAAAAACACAACTTATACAAGTCTTGGAATCAGTTATCTGCAAAACTCTCCTCACTTTAACCTAACTCAAGGTGCCGCTCAGATAGATGTTCCCTTCAGGATATCTTCCATAAAATCAAGTTTAGCCATATGTTTTTTCTTTGTCCTTTGCTAGCACTATATACATAATTCTATCATTTTACTGGTTTTGTGTGTGCCTCCCACAGACAGGGATTCTTTCTTAATCATCTTTGTACTCCCCACCCCCAGTGCCTAGTACAGTGCCTGAGGCATAGTAAATTTAATAAATGCTTGTTAAGCTGCTGGATCACTGAGCTGCCCTCCAGTTGGGACCATGTAGTCATGCCTAGGCACCAGCGTCCATCTGGTGGCAGCAGTCCCACAGTGCAGCATACCAGGAAGTAAACAGTTTATGAAGAGTTAGTTTTATAAGCCTAAAAAATTTGTAAAATAATAGCAAATCTACCTATACTCCAAGCATCCCCACTTTCCCTCTACTTCTTTCCCCACCTAAACACCTATATCTAGACAACAAAAAGTTCATACAAAGTTTTAATGCTTTATCTTTGTTTTCTCAGATTCAGATACTTGTGATGAACATTAAAAGAAAAAAATTTATAATTGGGTAAAAAAAATTCAGTAGTAGTTACCTATTTTTTTTAAAAAAAGACATATTATCAAAATACTAGTTCAAGAAATTTTACCTCAGAAGCATTTTGTCTTATTGGCTCAAATAATATTAATCGATATAGCCAGTAATAACAGAATACGATCTTTGATTTTTTTTTTAAATGTGGAAGAGAATATTTTATGTTGAAGTTCACAAACAAGCAATATTTTATTTATAACTTGTTTGAACTATTATTTTTATCCATCTAGTTCATAAAAATCAAAATTAAAACTTTCCTAATTGCCTTTCCAGTTTGGCTACGTCTCGAAACAGCAGAAAATAATCAATCACCCTTGAAAAGAAGTATTTACAGCAATGGAGTGAGGGATCTGCCCAGGAAATTAATTACAAGACCAGGCACCAGACTAAAGAATTCCAGAATCAGCAGTAACTAAAGATTCCTTTACACACAGGGAGAAACAGGAACTGCTTCATCCTGATAAAACTCTGCCATCAGTGTTCTCAGAGGTCTGTAGGCCATGCTTTGCAGACTGCTTTATATTCTATGAAAAGCAGTAAGTTAAAGTCATTTATTATGTTATAGACTCTTAGTGTAGGCAATTTGGGTTCAAATCATTCCCTGGTTTGCCTACATTTTAAGTGGCCTATATTTTTCTAACATTATTTAACTTCCAGTCCCCTCTATACGACCACCACCCCCTACACCT
>NW_006442508.1:10631163-10641238 GCF_000325575.1 Pteropus alecto | reverse complement strand
GCACACACACACACACACACACACACACACACACACACACACAAAAGTAAATTAAAAAGATTCTTCAGTGTCTGCGATTCTTCAGTCTGAAAGCTCCTGTTTGTATTTAGTGTGGAGTGTTTTCCTTAAAGGATATCCTGTTTGAGATTAGTATTGGCTGGTTGCTCTTAACATCCTTAAAGACCACTTCAAAAAAAAAAAAAAAACAACACTAGAGAGAAAACAGTAACATTTCCCTCCTCCACCCACTGATACCAAGGACAGCGTAATAGAAGCTTCCCTTTGTGCAAACAAAGCCAACAGACAGTTTGGAGATGTGCTGCCTCGGAGCTGGCTTTGGATCTCTGGAACAAGGCTGAGACTTAATGAGGCTTTCTAGACTGAAGGTCACAATGGTGTGCTGAGTAACAGCGTTTCTGCAGAGAACCATATGCTAATCCTAAAGAACTGCATATGGCTCACAGACAACTGACACACGCTAACAGAAGACTGATGACATTTCATAAAACCAGCCCCACACACCCGAGTATCTATCTTATGAGACCCTGAGGTAACAGGCACTGTATGATAGGGAAAGCTCCTGTTCACGGGTAAAAAAAGTTCATAATCTAATCACTTCCCGAAATATCATGTTTGGCCTCTGCCTCAAAAATATCAGCCACTTTTCATGTTAAATATTATGGTGGAGAAAACAAGAAAAAGAAATTCTAGAAAACATGATTTCAGTAACAAAGAATTCTATTCTTTTCAAACTGGAAAACTCAGGGGCCCCGCTTCCAGAGACTCCTCAAAATAAAAATCTGCTCTCCTTCTCCTCACTACACAAGCCATTATTTTATTTGAAGGTCTTTTTCTCACTACGTTCCAGAACTATTGTGAGATGTAAGTGGGGTAAACCAGTTCTTTTTCGTGAGAATAAAAAACAAACAAAAATCCTAGACTCTAGTTTGTTTCTGCTGGTGTGTGACCTTAAGGAAGTCACCTCAACCTTCACTGATCCCGAGCTTCCTTATATATAATATGGCAGGGTTGGAACACAACCTAGGATCAGAGGGGTGTTTCATAGAGACGAGTGGGCTTTAGAAGTCCAAGAACTCAATAAACTTGAATGTGAAAAATTTTTGTGTATGAGTATTTTTCCAGGGCTAGAATCCACTTTCATTAGATTTTCAAAATGGACTGAGACTCAAAACTGGTAGAGAAGTGCTAAGACAATTTCTAAGTCAAAAGTTGTAAAGAAAGAGTCTACAACTATGATTCTTTGATAACAGAGAGAGTAAAATTTTAAGTCAATGAAAAAGAGCTTGGAAATTTTTATCCCTAGAGAATAGAAAAACTAGAGATACTGTTCATTCAATCACTGGCAATCCTAAGGGATCTAGGTGTTGTCTCAGAAGGAATGAAGGATCTGGTGGTATCTTCCCTCCATCCTCAGAAGAAAACTTAAGGCCATCTCAAAAAGGTCATTGGAAGAAGCAGTGAGTGCACCTAGTGATCCTGGTTGTAAATATCATTCCTCAATACAGCGGTGGGAATGCTTTAGAAATGGCTGTGGTCAAGTGTGCGGCAAGGAAAATACAAAGTGACCCTGAAATAGCTTGTTGGGCTAGAAGCAAGAAAGTGCTCAAAGACTAATGGATCATGTACAAAAGTTGACTGGAACTGGTTTGAAGGGGATCCCACTGGCCAAATTTGGGCAGTACAAGCATAGAGAAGAATAACAGATTTATAAACATCGAAATTTAAAATCATTGAGTACAAAATAGGGAGTATAATCAGAAAGCAAATAAAAGAGAAAAGTAACATTTTTTTCTTTACAGAAGAATGCCAAATAATAAATCTAAAAGAAACAATAAAATTAGAAAAATAACTATTTTGCGAGCCCCAATGTAATAACTGATTTCAGTAAAGATCATTGATGAATGTAAACATCGCTGGGTAATATTTACATGGTCTCAAAGTATCACCCAGCATATCCTTACTACCAAGATTTCCATTCCCTGAACCAAGATTTTAAGAACGAAGACAGCATTGAATATTCTCATTTTATGATATTCTGATGGAGATTAATTTTATCAAACATCTGTCAACTTATCAGTTTTCAGAGAATTAGAACTAATCACTCACTATACATTCGGCATAATTTGATAAGTATTTGGGGATTCAGAAGGCACTCCTGTACCTTACTATGCCTCTTTATTATCAGTAGAAGCATAAAAGATAAAAGAATCACTGCATAGAAAGATATCCCCAATAGCACACTGGGATTGTAAAGCTGGCTATTGTCCCTCTCAGCTTCCCAGTGGCCAGTGGTTCCACTTAGGGATATCATAGTCCACAATTGTTGTACTATCCTCTCCTGGGCTTTAAGGAAATGAAAAAGCAACTCTTTCTCAAAGGTTAGGGCAAGACAACATAGAAAATTTTACAGAATAACCGTGTTTCTACAACGTGGTAAAAGAGAAAAAAAAAGAGAAAGAGAAGGAATGTTTATGAATTGAAGAGACTTAAAAAACATATCGACCAAATGCAATTTAAGTATCTTATTTAGATCCTTATTCAAACGAACCAACTATAAAAATAAACTTATGAACTCGGAAAACTTGAACACTAACTAGATATTAAATATTAATTATTTATAATTTTTAGGTGTGATTATGTGATTAGGTTACATTTTTTAAGAGTCCTTTTCTGTTAGAATACATATTGAAGAATTTACAGATAATACAACGTCTGGAATTTGCTTTTATATATTCCATTGGAGGTGGTAGTGGGGGAGATATAGAGGAAACAAGACTGTCAAACTGTCAGTCACGTGTCAACTGTCAAATGTGGGTGATGGGTTGGCAAGGATTCATTATACTATCCTATTTTTGCATATGTTTGGAAATTTCCATCATTAAGTAATTTTTTAAAGTAAGGAAGTTCTATTATTTAAGGGATTTTGCTTAGAATGTGAGATTGTTCAGTTCTGGATTTATGTATAATTGATTTTATTTCAGTAACCATTTATTGTATGCCTGCTAGGTTCTGACGTTTCTAGAACTTGGTTATAACCAATGGTCCTTTTAAGTACCATCAAGAGTAGTGGTTAACAGTGTGGTCTCTGGAGCCAGATCGCCCAGACTGGAATCCCAGCTCTGCCATCTCCCAGTTGTGTGATGTGGAGAAAATTGCTTGATCTGTCTATGCCTCAGTTTCCTCATCTGTAAAATGGGAATAATAAGAATACCTACCTCAGCAGACCCACGTGAAGTACTTAGAAGCATGCCTCACACATAATAAGCACTCAACAAATGTTAGCTGTTATTAACATTTATCAGTTGATCATATTAAAAGGAAACCTGCCATTTCTAATCAACTGCTACTGAAAATCTCATATAAAACACTATCTTACTTTGATAGCTATTAAACATTTTTATGCCATTTCAGATTTCCTAAGATTTAATGGATGTGGCATTTGGCTATGACACATCTATGCTTATAACAGTTTGAAGAAACATTATGTTCTTTCATCTTAATTGACAAAAAAAGAGACCAAGATGCAGAACAGCAAGAAGTTGCCCCAGCTGCCCTTTAGTGAACCAATTTATTTGGAAACACATTTTGTCCTCAGGCAATACATCGCCGATATTCGTTCACGGATATAAGGTCACACCAACATAAGCAGGCCTGGAAAATGCAAATCGAGTTGATTCACCAATAACCATTTCTACTATTGAGATTTTGAAACACAATAAAGCCAGAGCTGAATAAAGAGGGATGACCTCCTGCCTCTTCTCTGACAGTGAGGGTTTGGTGAAATTGCTGAGGATGAGGAATAAAGGTCAAAAAGAAGGTAGTGGGAAACTGATGAATCCAGGACAAAGGTCAGGCACCACCTAAGCAGAATGTATAACGCAGATTTATCAGTGCAGGTTACAGTAAATGGAAACATGAAAGAGAAATCAAAACAACAATAACTCAAGACTGATCAGTGGTGTCTCAACCTCCGGACAGTAGGAGTGGTCTGTTACAGGTAAGACAATTAGGGGATGTCTGTAGAGAATTTTCAAACATGGATAAACTGGCTAAAGCAGTCTGTTCTTTAGTATCATCACACATTGCCAATTCAAAATAATGTCAGCGATAAAATATTCCTCCTCCCAGAAATCTTGTTAGTCTAACTTCTAAACAATTACTACAATCACTGTCAATTTTAATATATATGTAAGCTTCAAATTAGCAGATTTTAAATTTCGTATCTCTAATAAACATTTATTCTATATAGAAGTTAATTTGGAGACTGCCCATTTATACATCTGTGGAAGTGGGTTCAGCCTCACAGATTTGTTTTTAAGAGTGGTTTGTAATGGTTCAGAATTGTTATACCTGGCTTCACCATTTATGTAACCCCTGTCATGCTACATATTCCTGCACTTAAACAGATTTGAATGAACAATGATAGTCTGGTGATTATAACATGAAGAAACAGAATTTTCATTGACTTCACTTCTGTCATTTATGTGATCAAAGTTTTTAATTTGCATTTAAAACACTGAAACATTGTGAACTGCAAGGTATAATATTTTTATTTGGAAAGGGCAAATTTTATTTTATAAAGGAAATATTTTACTTAATATGAATAATATCTTTAAAACTGAAATTTATTACTATTTATAACTTTTTTAAACTAAAGAATTCTTTAATAAAATGATTTACTGACATAATGGTTACTATGTAGAAAATAATGATTTTTTGATATGAAATGATTTTAGCAAAAGTTATGTTGCATAGAAGAGGGGGTGTTAAAAAATTATCCATCCCAGGTTAAATACATTAGGTATGCCATTGTCTTTGATACTCTTCTGTTCTGTGATTAATGACTTAATAGTATATATTTAAAAACCCAAGACTTTGAAGATAAGTGTCAGAACTAGTAATGTTGACTAGTGCTGTGTTCTAGCTGTTGAATGCAAGAACAGACTAATCTCTCTTATTTTGTGACATCTTGTGTATGTCAACATGTTGTTTAAAGGGCAAGACAACTCAAATCAAATAGATAACTGTCTTTTACAAAAGAAGTGTAAAACAAGACCCTAAAATGCTAACTGCTTGTACAAATGCTACTAAACCATGGTTCATACATGAATATTTATAACTGTTCTCCTAGTTTTTATGGCATATTATCTATCTTGTTTTCACATCAGATTTTAAGATCTTTCGGATAAGAAATCATAGATCGGAACTTTATAATCAGAACTGAAAGGACACATGATTAGTAGGTAATAAACAGTCGCTTAAGATTTTTAATTAAAGAAATTGTATATTCTGAGATTTAACAACTCGTGTGAATTGATGTGAAGAAGGCTAAAGTTTTCTAAAATTATTTGATCAACTGCTTGCTAACAGAGAACAATTTGGTAACATCTTAGAAAATTTAATTATGCCTTCCTAGTCTTCTTGCAGTTAATTTTTGATGTTACAATTATTGTGAATTATTCCTTTAAGAAGCAAACATTAGGAAATGTTTGCTCTGTGTCTGGCACTATGCTTGCTGGTGGTGGTTGGGCTTCAAAGAGATATAGGACCAGAATCTATGCTATTCAACAGAATGATAAGCAAATAATTATGAAAATGTGACCAATGAGATAGAGATATACAAAGTGCTACAGGAACAAGATGTAGTTCATAGGAAGCTCCAAACCTCGACTACTTTGAAATCAAGACAGATATGTCAGATTTAAATATATAACCAATGAAAGTTGATTTAGCATCGGCTTTTTGTTCACATCCAAACAGTCTGATCACGTTGACTAGTTTCATCTTTATGAGACCTATTAATTTCACCACAAAATCCTGAAATCAGAATATTTTAGATAAATGGCTGGGGAGGGGGCAGTAAAAACCACAGATTAGAGTGGAGTCAGCTATGTGATGGTAGATGAAAGGAAGGGCAACATCTGGATGCTTGTGCTTTGGAGAAGGGAGTAGACAGAGATGCCGTTAACAAATTCGGGAACAGGATGAGCAGATATTGATGAGTAGCTTTTAAATTTATCTTTAGACGAACTATGTGTGAGATGCCTATGGGACAACTATATGCAGATGTCTAGTAGAAGTTGGAAAAGCATGAGAGATAGGGCTTACTGATAAAGTACTAGAAGTCATCAGTTGAGAGATGTAGAATCATGGGCTGGTTAAGATTGGCTAGGGAGAGTGAAAGAGAAAAGACTGAGAAGAAACCTGATTATATATGGTTTCACATTATATTTTAAAGTTTTACCTCGTAGTAAAAATCATAAAAACTTTCCTAAATTGCAGGTCCCTATCTTTTACTTCTTTTATCCAGGGGAGTTGTTAAGAGCATGGGCTCTAAGACACAGTGCTAACTCTGACATTCAAGAGCTAGGGGATCATGGGCAAGTTATATACTCTCTTTAGGCCTCAGTTTCCTTATCTGTACAATGAGGATATCACAGTAAGTACCACATATGATTTTTTGTGAGAAGTAGATGAGATGATGCATGTAAAGTGCTTAGTACAGCGTCTGGCACAGAGAAAGAACTCAATACATGTTAGCTACTGTGCTGGTGAAAATATGAATCTTACTACAACTCTTAATAAATACTGCCTGTATTGTTACATATGTTTTTGAAAACCTATTTCATCTCTCACTGGATGGTCCATATAAAGAGTATTTTATTGATCTGAGTAAAAAATAATTCACTATATAATAAATATGCACTGAGTTCATTCTCTGATTATGTACAAACAATTTTCACTACACAAAAGAACTTGAGAAATTATTGCATTCTTGTATCCTTCTCTGTTAATATTAAGTAACAACCTGCTGCCTCTGATCTTTTCCCACTTTAAACATTCTAAGTATCCATGAATAAAAACAAAACCAAACCCTAAATTTCCTAATCATCCACTACAATAAAGGATGAAAGTGTTTAGGCAGCAGAATTAACCAATGTTTCCTCAGAGCTCCCACAGTTTATGGCTCCATTGCTTCACTTATTAAACTGTATCATAGTCGTATGAGAGTCCGTTTCTTCCCAGATTTTGAAGCACCTTGAAGTCAAAGACAGTACTATATTCACTACGGTAGCCTCGGGATCCAACCCAGTACTTAGCAAGCAGGAGATACTCAGTAAGTGTTCTGAATGAATGAACGAACAAAAGAACTCATGAGCATGCAGGACAGAGAAAGGGATCATTTGGATTGTACAAAATAAGGAGGGTTGGACAAATGATCTCTGCGGTCCCTTACAGTTCAATTCATGATCAGCCGATGGTTGATGTATCTTATCACAATGGCATTACATGTGTCCCACTGTCACTAATGGTAAAAATCTGTCAATTGAATAGAAATAAAAGATACAGAAGATTGGCTTTTAGAGTTTCAATATTTGTAAAGTATTGCTATTTTTATGGAAAAGCAATTTAAAAAATAAAAAATCGAGTCACTTGGAAAAGGCCAAAAAGAAGATGTATCATGGCACTTATTTTTAAATTACATAAGTTTACTTACAATAAGGAGGTTAAAAATGGATAGGGCAGAGGTTTGACAAACTTGAAGATGAGAACTAAAATTGCTGCACTAAAGCCTACGAAGATCCAGTCCTTTTAAAAAATCTGTTAAGCAAAGATCCCTTTCTAATGTCCTCTATGATCACCATGGTGCAGAACAAAGTGGAATGAGAAGGATTTGGGATTGAATTACAGCTCCATTACTTACTCTGACCTTGTAAAATGAAGACTAAGAATGTCTACCCTATAGAAATACAGACAAAAATGTCTACATTGTGTAAAGGGTCCGCCCTGCCATGTGTTGGCTCTAGATAAAATGTGTTCAATTTGTTTTTCTTAACAAAAGTTCCTTTCCCTCTATGCTGATAAACCAGAACATTAGTTCTATACTTCATGAGAGTCAAAGGGGAGTCATGTCACTCACAGAACTGGATATTATCTATATATGCACAACAGAAAGAAAATTTATAATCTCTTACAGGATAGGAGTAGTACAACTTATTATCACTTTCCACACTACACAGAGAAGATGACTAAGCTTATTGATGAAAGCAATTATTCAAGAGTGCAGGCAGAGGAAAACAAGGAGCAGCAAACACCTAACACTGACTGGCAAGGAGACAGATTGGCTGATCTTTTGATTCTGAAAATGGGTCACTGTATCCTCAGCAGTAACCTCGGAATTCTAATGACTGCAGAACTCAGAGAATGCTGACCAGAGGAACACAATTAGCTTTAGTAGTTCTGACTACATTAGTACCAAATAATTTGCAAGACGTGAAATCATTCTGTTTCTAGCAAGAATAAAATGTCCTGAAATAGCATTCTCCTGGGTTCTCACTTCCTCATCTCTCTTAAAATTACTAACTGGAGATGGTGAAAAAAACAGCAATGGGCTGGGAAGTCGCTGGCCCAGGTTGGGTTCCTGGATTATATTTCATTAATTTAATCTCTCTGAATCTCCATTTCCTCAGTATAAATTAGGTGACTTTGGACCACATATCTCTGAAGCATCTTCTAACACTAAAACTCTATGAGTCTAGACATACTCTGATTTTTAAATGATTTTTTTAAATTGGCAACACTGATCTTATATTTCTATAATAGCTTTGCCATCATCTTACTGGAAAAATAATGGAGCACATATATAATCCTATTTTTCCAGTAAGCTAAAAACAACAATTATCATTTGAGACCTGGAGATAAAGATGATTTGTCTAAAAGTCACTCCGATATCCTGAGATTTAGAAAATGCAGTCATTTTAAAAAGAGGCAACATAAACAGGTCCAGAATAAAGATATTCTTACATTTTTTTATAATTCTAAAACACCTTGATTGTGAGGTAACTTACGGTTCTGACACAGGCATGATCAGCTCTAACACAGGTGTGAACAACTCAGTGTATTATAGGGGCAGATAAAACAAGGAGACCCTCCCATCCCTCACGTCTCACTTCTAACACCACATCCTTCAAAGACCTTTCCAAACTTCTGCTTACCGCATCCCCTACCCGTTATAATCACTATAAATCCAACTCCACTGACCTTCCACAGGACTTTATTGATATCTTTTACAGCACACACAGCCTTCTTTCTGTATTATAAATATTTATGAACAGGTTTTTTCTCCATTATAAGTTCACCATATATATGCTCAAATTGCTTGTAATAAATACTTGTAAAATCAATGAATCTCCAGAACAATGGCTTTCAAAGATTTTTGAATAGTGTGCACAGAATATTTTACATTGTGACCTAGTACATATATACTGTATATAAATATAACTATATAAATGAAACAAGTGTTTCACAAAATATTTGCCCTAACAAAGTCAGATACACTTTGTTATTCTCTATTCTTTTCTATTTTACTCTATTTCATTCTTTTTAAGAATGGTAGCAACTGACCTGATGTCTTTATGAACCTTTAAGTCTCACTCTATAGTTTGAAAACTAGTGCTCCAGAAAAGCTATTTAAAAATAAAAATAAATTAAAGGAAGATCTATTTCCTGGTTTATTTTATAGTTTGATTACCCAGAAGTCATTCAAAATCTACTTATTCCTCACCTTCCTACAGATGCTAGAAAGCTATATAATTATCTTCCTAGGCTCCCTTGCAGCTATGCACAGCCATGACTCATTTCTGGCCAATGAAATATAAGCAGAAATCACTGGAGTATTATCAGAAGTTTATTTTAAAGGGACCAGATTCTCCTGATCTGCCCCTTTAGCCCTTTGCCCTTCCTGCCCTCTTCTTGCTTGAAATGTGGAGACAACACCTGGAGATGCAACAGGCACCTACTGACACACATGAGAACAAGGACAAGGAGGAACAGAAAAACAGAAAGAGCCTAAGTCCATGACAACATGGAGCCACCAGATCAGCCATGGGCTGCCTAGTGCAGACATTTTAACATGTGACACAAAGACCTCACTTGCTTAAGCCACTGTTAGGTTTTTAATTCCTTATAGTTGAACATACTGATCAAATTGATCCTACACTTGATAAACATCTTTAGACTCCTCAATGATCCTCCAAGGGAAGTTAAATTTTTA
>NW_006442508.1:10610139-10631136 GCF_000325575.1 Pteropus alecto | reverse complement strand
TCAAATAATTTGGAAAATACTTTGGAGGGCTTTATTTTTACAAGAAAGGCTTTGGAGAGCTCCAGTATGGAAAATGCCTCATGGTCAGTTAATAGAAAATAATCTTGTTTGTAAAAAATTTAATTACATATTCACTTAATTTCATCCCTAGGCACAGTGCTAGTCACTGAGTATACCACAGATAGAACCCAACCCTTATCCCTAAGAGGCCTATAGTCTGGTTGGAGAAACAAGGAGATAACAGGCTTGTGCAATACCCTGAGATAAATGTCATGATAGGGTGCTGTCAGGACACTGAGAGGGAATTGAGATGAGGTAGAAGGCATTCACATGCCCTTCAAGTGTCACAGGCAAGAAAAACTAGCAAATTTTGTTCAATCATCCTGACAACTTCATTTTTCCCCTAAAAATGCATTACAGAGGATTATTTTTTAATGGAATAATGTGGAGAAATATCTTCCCACAGCCTCCAATGAAACCCTTCTGTGATCGCCAGACACGTCCCATGGAAAAGAATTTTTCTTTTTTTTTCCCCCAATTAAATCTCCAAATAGCTTTCGCAAACTAGAAAAAAGACTTATTGCCTGTCATCTCATATTACGTTTATTTTGCATTTGTCAGTTTAAACTGGTGCAATTGTAGGTGTTAACTGACTTCTATTTTAGCACTTTGAAAAGATCAACAACCAAAAATAGTTGATATTTTTATTCATCAACACACACCAGAATAATAGACAGTAGATTAGGACAGTAAATTTTGTCAAATAAAAAAGATAAAGACAAAAATTTGAAACAACACATACTAGAAACAAGAATTTTTCTTAATACAAAGACTAAGTTAGTAGAATCAAGTTATTAGAGTAAAGTACACATTAAGATTGCATTTACTGTGATTACAGTCGTTTCACATGACAACCAGACTCTGAACAGAGAGGCCTACTATTTGAGATTGTTTTAAAAAATCTATCTATAGACTATCTACCTAACTAGAATGCAACCCCCCTTTATTCACAGTGATCATATTTTCAAATAAAAAATTAACGGAGCCTAACTGCTGAATCTGAAACTAACCTAAAAAAAAACCCAATAACCTAATATAAATAACTACTGTGGCTGAACTTCACCTAGCCAGAAAAAAATGAGAGGGAGAATATAGGACTGTGTTTAAACACAGATTTCAAGCAATATGGTCTGGGTGCAATTTCTATTTTAGCCTATGAAGGCCTTTTTTTCCCTCGAAGAAAACAAAATGTTTTTGAGAAAGTTTAGATAACTGGGAAAATGGAAAACTGTGTGTATATAAAGTTGGTGGTTTCTCTAACTAGAAATCCTTCAGTTGTTTCTTACCACTCTTTCTTTCTTTTTAAGCTTACCATGTAGGAGCCATAAAAAATTCACTTTTTGGCTAAATTAAATATTTTAAACTTTCTAATTACTTACATTTTGGGAGGTAGTTTTCACTTTTATTTACTTACTTTCCTTATTTATATTTGTTTCCATTAATACCAAAGTTACACGTACGAGTAGTTTAAAGAAACAAATAGTTTTTTATGGCTCGTTACACAAAACAGCAGTACCTTTCCCATCCCATTTTTCCCACTTCCCAAAGGCAACCACATTAAAATCTTTTTAGTTATTTCTTTTGGCATTGACCTACATATTTCAAAATGCAATGTTACATTGATCTCTTGAGTTTTTAGTTATAAAGGTTAATTATCTACTGATTTCTCACTACGGACCCATCCATACTCATACACCCACACTTCCCATCCTTCACTTTAGTTAAATCATCATTTTGTATGGTTCTATATTCGACATCTACATTACTACATAAATCTATTTACAGCTGAGCCATGTGGTATACTAATGATTATTTTTCTTTTCTTGAACAATCCTATTCTCACCCTAACCCCACCCTGAGTGACTAATTGCCTTATTTCTTTTTAGTTTTTTCTTTATGTATTTAATACCAATTATTTTGGAAATGCTCCACAAATTGTTTAAATCTCTTAATGAATTAAATAAAAAATTCTGTCAATTTCATCTTCTTGAAGACATGGTCCCTGAAGATTTCTGACCTTCTCAAATTTGGACTAATTTGCTCTCTAGGCTACTGCAAAGCTGTCATCTGGAGAGTTTCCTTCATCATCATCCTGGGGATTCCCTTTGCCTCACTACTGTGTTAAATCCACTATTTTCTGCTTTCCATGTTTTCATTTTTCTTTCCTTCATTCCTTCCTTCCCATTCCTACTTTGACGAAGCAAATCTTCTAAGCAACTTCCTGGGAAGTAAAATTTTTGAGACCTTGAATGTCTGAAAATGTATTTATTCCACCCTCATACACTGTTTGCCTAAAGATAGAATTCTAGGTTGAAAATACTTCCCTCAGAATTCTGAAGGCATTGTTTCATTTTCTTTCTGTATTCTTTCTACTGCTGTACTGTGTCTCTGTTTCAACAGTGCTATTGAGAAGTTTGATACCATTTTGATTCTTAATTTTGGATATGTAACCTGAAGATTTCTGACCTTCTCAAATTTGGACTAATTTGAGAAGGTCAGAAATCTTCAGGTTACATATCCAAAATCTCTTCCTTTTCTCCGAAAGCTTCTCTTTATCTCACATATTCTGCAATGTCACGCCAGGAAGCTTTGTCATGGGTCAGCTCTTATCTACTGTGCTGAGTGCTCACTAGGCCTTTTCAATGTGGAAACTCATGTCCTCTACTTCTGTCATTTTCTTGACTTTATTCTTTGATGACTTTCTCCTTTCCATTTCTCCTTTGTGGCTCTCCTGTGATCGGGATGTTCAGCTTCCAGTACGGATATTCTAATTTTCTTGTATTTTCTATCTCTTTGTCTTTTTTTTCTCTGTTTTCTGGGAGTTTTCCTCAATGTTATCTTCCCAATCTTTTTGTTACATTTTAAAATTTGCCTGTGGAATTTTAGTTTCTTTTTTTGTATTTAATTTTTAAAAGAATTTTATATGTACATAAGTTGCAAAAGTTTTACCGAGTCCCCATATACCTTTCTCTCAGCTTTCTCTAATGTTAACAACCTATATAACCATAGTACAATTATTAAAACCAGGAAATTAACATTGGCATGATATTATTAGCTAATATTTATTACAGACCTTATTCAAATTTTACCAGCTGTTTCCCTAATGACGCTTTGCTACTCCAGAACCCAATCCAGGATCTCACACTCCATTTAGTTGTTACGGCTCTTTAATCTCCTCCAATCTGTCCTCAATCATTCCTTATCTCTCATGATCTTTGGATGAGTACCAGTCAATATCTGTACATCTTCTCAATTAGAACTTGTCTGACGTTTTCTCATGATTGGATAGAGGTCATGCATTTTTGGCAAAAATACCAGAGGAATCACGTTGTGTCCCTCACAGCCCGTCGTATCAAGGGTATTAACATATCGCATTGTTGGCGGGGCTGATCTTGATGGCCTGGGTACAGACATGTCTACCATGTTTCCCAACTGTAAATATAATCTTGCCTTTGTAATTGAAAAAAGGCGGCAGGTGGGCAACTAAGCTAACTAGCCCATTCTGACCAAAAGTAACTGCCCTAGATTAACGGGTTACTGCTTTTCATGTATTCCATCTATAACAAAACAAAAGAGTTCTTTTCCCTCTGAAAACTTAAAAAATAAGTAGTTCTCCAGGGCAACAGGGCTCTCGGCATCCTTTGATCTAACGCAGTCTGAGATCTATATACGCAGTTTGTATTCGTGATTCCTTTGTTAAATAAGTCTGAAAATTTGGCAAGCAGCCAGCAATGGCCGAATGTTTGAATCCTAACTTAAGACAAAAATGTACGTACCTCCCTGAGGAGAAAAGGATTCATATACAAATTCATATACAGCCCCAGGGCCTGTAATATCTTCTCCATCAATTAAAACATTCTCTTCTTGCCTCCCAGCAGTAAATGCCCATCTCAACTAGGACAGCAATTACGTTCACCTTCCCTAAGCTAGAATGAACACTGAGTTCAATGATCTGAAGAGGAGGCTCCAACTTAGAAATTTCCTAAGTGGAAAGGACACCTCATTTCTACTGCAAGAGGTGGCTACGAATAGACTAAAGGGACTGCCAGGCCTGGTGGGCTCCTGGGAGGTCCAAAAAATAAAGAAATGACAAATTGGAAAATTGGAAAGGAGGGAAGAAGAGATGAAAAAAGTGTTAGGTAAGAAAAGAGTGAAGGAAAGCAATAACGGTAGCTGAAATTTCCTAAGCACATACGTGCCAGACACTGTTCTAAATGAACTGTAAAAATAACAGCAACCTTTAAGGTAGGTACTATTACTGCTACCCAAGGCACTCGTGTCTTAAGTTGCATGGCCTTAGTGTGAAAACAGAGCTTGGCCTTAAATATGCCTTGTGCTTTTATATTTGTGGTTTTCCACCAAGATAACCAACACAGTTCAATAGTGCTTATCAAATATTCTATGTTCATGTACAACCCAAATGAGATCTGATTATTAAAATCCAAGCTATTACAGAGAAACTAAGGGGGGAAAAAAGGAAAAAAAAAATAACAATTTCCTTCACTGTGTGCAGATAAGCTGGCCTGCTATGTGCTTTAGGGAACTACGTGACCTGCTCTGACTATAAAACAGTTTTCTTATGACTGATGAGAAAATTTCCACACAGCTAACATTGAAAAGGTTTGTAGATTGGAATGAATCAATCTTGCCAGCCTTGGAACTTTCCGAATATATTATCAGATTGACAGTGTCAGAAAGGTCGTCTTTCAATGATGATGAGTGCCTTTAAACATTAGTAGTCTCCAGTGTTCCGTTTTATAATTCTTTAGAGTAGGTTTGACTCCTGGGACATGAACTTCATGTCTCCTCTTACCGTGCTCTTTCAGCTGTTTATGGTTTATAATTCTGAGGATCCCGAGGGCCTTTCCCAACTCTTGCAGAAGTCTAAAGGACAGAGAGGATTTGGCTTGAAGATGTGTGGCCTGAGAACAAATGAGATTATAAAGAGCTTTAAAAAGACAAGAAGCACCGACTTACAGGGACAGTTGGCCCCTGCATCGAGGCCTCTGACTAGGATATCAGAAAAGATGCTATGTGGAAAAATGTCCTATGCATTTTCACCCAGGCCCAGAAGTCCTTCAACAGGAGACCAGATATAACACAATAACTTCAACACATGCCCAGTGACTTTCCAGAAAGCAGGTTTTAATGAAGACAAGAGCTTGTAGCTGAAAGAAGAATCCTGTAAAAAGTTAGAGGTCGCAAAAAGGATTACTTAGAGGCACAAGCCCAAAGCTCAGAAAGAAGCAATTAGATTTTCCGGGGATGAATTTGCAGAGTAGCAAGAGTGGAAAGAAGGGAGTAGGAGTAAATGTAATAAATATCCAACAAAAATCGCAGGCATTCCACATTTAGAATTATATTGTAGCTAATTTGCAGACTCAAGGAATTTTGACAGAAAACAAAGGTATTAGAGGTTGGAAAGGATGCTGTCTCACCACTGAAAAAGATAACCTAGGTTTACTATACTGAAAGGTATCAGATTATAGTAACAACAATAACATAGTTAATAATAACCAACACTTAACACAGAGCTTATTATGTGGGAGGCAAGCTCTAAACTCACTGTTACCTCATCTAACCCTCACAGAACCACACGGGGTATGTCCTTTAATTACAGTCAGTAGGTCCTATTATTTCATTAAAACTGAGAACAGATTTAAGTCTGCACTTTGCTCCTACCACATGAGACAATCCAAGCTCACTGAGTTTCAGTTAGTTCTACCTTTGTCAAAAATCAAAATAACAGGATGTTCTTAACTAAAGAGTCCTTTGAAAGATCAATAATAAAGTACGGGCGAATGTCTTCTATTTCACAGCCAAAGACCTTATACTTACTTGGGGGCAGGTAGTTTTATTTAATTAGCTTCAATGTTCCTATTTGGCATTTTTGCAACAACATAGTTGCTCTTTGCTTTTAGTGAAAGCATAGAGTCCATGAAACATGTTTCACTAAGAACCCTGAGTTCTCAAGTCTGTGAGCAAAATGAGGACTTGTAGAGGAAATTCTTAACTGCCTAACAAAAAGATACCAAAGCTAAATGGAAAATGCGACAATTTGTTATCCATCTTGAAAACTTGTTTGCTACCTATTGCTAAGTGGACAATCCAGAGATAACTTATTTCTTTTGATAGTGAATTAAGAATAACATACAAGAATTATGGTTACTTAATGTTTTAAGAATTCTTGACATGCTTATGAAAAACTAAAGATGTCTGCTCTTCTCTTCCATCCTAGGCAATTATGATATTACAAAAGACACAGGATAGAAAATCTAATAATAAAATCAAGATTTCTACTTGGACATAGAATCTCATTGTCTGGGCCATGCCAGGACTTTAATTATTCTTTAAGAATTAATGTAACATAATGATTAGCTATATAACAGAATCCACATTTGTCTTCTGCAAATAAAAGTCATCGCTTTTTGAAGGGGGAGTAAAACTGCTTTTTATTCTTATATTGTATCCTCATTTTGAATTCTTCAAATCAGAATCTTAAAAGGACAGGCCCAGCTAAGATCTATTCAGGGGTTTTCCCCTTAATAATACCTGCTACTAGTCTAGAAGTGGCTAGTTCTACCACAGTCCACACACTCTCAGATTTGGAGTTCAGCCAACCAGCCAGCGGTACTGGAAACGCTCAACGGGGGTTCAAATGGCCCATTCTGGGGGCTACCTGCTTAGGCAGCTATTGATCTAGCTCTCCTCCTTCCAATGTCTAATCCTCTCTTTCATTTTCTCCTCTTCTACCTATCCCCATGCCATATCCTTTGAGCCATGAATATCAACCTTTAATACAGTCCAGTTGGTATAGCTCTTTTCCTGAAGAATACAGTGTAGGGCTAGGTTGAGAAGGAAATGGGTGAGTCTAACTAGATACAGTTTTGCATCCAAGGAGTTAGATAAGATAAACTTTTAAAAAACTGACCATTTATTCATTCACTCATTCCACAAATATTTATCGAGTTCCAACAATATATCAGGCATATTGCTAAAAGCTGGGGATAGAATGGTGAACAAAAAAATAGACGCAGTCCCCGACTTCATGGGACCTAAAGACTAGTAGAGAAAAGAGACCTTAATAAATAATTGTACACTTACATGCAAACCTGTTCTGAGTGCTATGGAAGGTATAAGGCCTTATGAGCAAAAACTAGGGCGTGAGTTAGTAGGAGAGTTCAGCAAGGCTTTCCTAAGAAGGTGACAGCCAGAGCTGAGAGCTCAAGAATGAGCTAGAGGAAGAGAACTGCCTGCCGGCAGAGAGAACGTGAGGCCCTGCTGAGGAAGGAGCCCAGCAACTGTGAAGTTGAAAGAAAGCCAGTGTGGCTAGAGGAGAGATAATGAAGGATTCAGAAGAGTCTGAAGAGGCAGGACAGGCCCAATCCAGCAGAGTTAAGCAGTTCTGACTTTCCAGTGAACAGTGAGAATCCTAGAAGGGTTTTCAATAAAAAGGAGATGGTTCAGGGTTTCAGAAAATTCAAACATAACAAAATCAATATGTAAGTCTCACGTGTTCATTAATTAAACTCTTTTGTTAGGTCGGTTTAGCGCCAGACCCTGTTCTTAACAACGCCAAAAGGTAATTCATCCAAAAGCATGATTTGAATATTTGGCATAATAGGACAGTGGAATAGGCGTCACAGTTGAGACCTTCACCTAGTCACTACATTTCTCTAGCCTCCATTTGCTCCTTCGTAAAATAAGGAGCTGGACACTAAGGCCACTCAGTCCATTCTGGCTCTGGGCCTTCATGATTAAAAAAAGAAAAAAAAAAAAAAGAGAGAGATACACTTTAAAAAACCCAAGTGGCCAATAAACATGGAAGAGATGCTACTGTTCATTCATAACCAGAGGAATTAAAGTGCATTAGATTGCCACAAAATCATTGCTGGCAAGGATGTGAAACATCAGGAACGCATACTATTAAGTAGGAGTGTAAACTGGTACAACCACTTTGCAGAACAATTTGGCAGTATCTGAAAAGACTGAAAATGTACACAACCTATGACTTACTGATTCCACCCACAGACACATACCCTAAATAAACTTTCACACATATGTACAAGGAAATATATATAAGAATAATCACAGCAGAATCATTTTTGAACTAGAAGCATCCTAAATATCAGCAAGAAAAATACAGTACATTCATAAAATGAAAAACTACATAATAGCGGAAATGAATGAAATGGAGCAACAAAGATAAATCTCAAAATTGAGTGGAATAAAAACAAATTAAGAAAAAATACATTTGGTATACCTTTTATATAATGTTTAATATATGTACAATGAATGATACTATATATTGTTTGGTAATATATTTATTTTTAATAAAAGTACAGAGAGATATATATGGGAAAGTTAAATTCAAGACAGTACTTACCTCTAGGAAATGGGAAGAAAATATGACCAGGGAAGGGCTTTAACTCAATCTGTAATATTGTAATCGCTTAAAGTACATGATGGATTCACAGGTAATTATTATGTTATTCTTCATGCCTTTTTGTATGTGAAAAATATTCTTAACAACAACAACAAAAAGGACAGGAGGGAGGGGGAGAAAAAACCAGAATACTTTTCTAAATCAATTTTGCCCAAACAGCAGAACCTGATTATATAGACTGGAAGAGATATCAACTTAGAAGAAAAGGGGTTGGCCCTGGCCTGGAAACAGACAGAGAGATCTGCGTTCTGGGTACGGATGTGCCAGTAACTAACCATGAACCCCGGATGAATCCTCTAAACTCCAGAAAGAGTTTCTTCCTCTATAAATAAGTAGGTTGCAATAGAAGATGTCTAAGTTCCTTCCTTTCCAGATCTAAAATTACATTGTTTTCTACTGTACTTCCCATCTCAACTGGGGCTCTGGCGCTGGCAACAGAGGGGCTAAACCATGGTTTTTCCCACTCAGATAACTCGTAACCCAAATGCAGATTTTAAAACTTTCATTTACTTATTTAGCTATAAAATATTATCTTTTCATGCTCTTGTTCACACTTGGTACATGTACTAGTTTGGTAGGGCTGTATAACGGAGCACCGCCACATGGGGTGGCTTAAATTATAGACACTTATTTTCTGACAGTTCTGGAGGATGAAAGTCCAAGATGGAGGTGTGAGTAGCGTTGGTTTCTTCTGAAGGCCTCCCTCTTGGCTTGTAGATGGCCACCTCTCCCCTGTGTTTTCACACAGTCTTCCATCTGTGCGTGTCTGCTTCCAAATTCTCTCTTTTTATAAGGACCCCTGTTTTAGTGGAGTGGGGCCCATCCTAATAACCTCGTTTTAACTTAATTACCCCTGTAAAGACCCTATCTCTAAATACAGTCACACTCTGAGATACAAGGGGTTAGAACTTCAATATATCAATTTTGGTGAGGACACAATTCAATGCATAACAATAGGAAAACTCTAAATCTTCCTACTGATAGGTTTGTGGAAGGAGGTAGCAAAATTACTTACTAATTTAAATTTGTTAACCACTCTAATTCTATAACTGTTTATTTCTCGTCACGAAAATGTCACACTTTTTCATAATTAACCTAGGGACAATTGGTATCTAGGGCTGCTTAAAACTGAGTAAATCAATGATTAGAATTAGCTGGACATGGTTCCATAGTACAGCGGTTAGCACGTCTGCTTTACATGCAGAAGGTCCTGGGTTCCCGCCTCAGTGGAGCCATGGTCCATGGCCTACAGCCATGCCACCCTGAATAGGCCTGATGTCTGATCCTAGAAGCTAAGCAGTGTCGAGGCTGGTTAGTACCTGGATGGGAGACCACCTAGGAAGACCAGGTGCTATAGGCATAAATAATAATAATAAATAAAACAATTAGATTTAGCTATTTATGCTATTCAAGCAAAGTTAATGCTTTCTGATGTTGAAATTAAATAACTTTTTTTCTTTTAACAAAAATTCATTCATTTTCTAGAATTAATCTGGTTGGAAAAACAACACACGACTGGTTTCCAAGAACCAACATCTGGTGCCAAAAGTGACATATATATGATTTCTCTGGCATATTATTTCAATAGGCTCCGCTAATCAAGCAACATCTCAGTTCACAGCAGTACACATGGTATTGTATGATGTACGACTGGCCAGTTTGTCCCACTTCCAGCATGCTGCTCACTTAATTTAGCCCAGTGAGTGACAAATTGAATCCTGTTGGCTTGGCCTATGGAAGTCTCTATGTCTGCTAACCCACACAGAGTTGCCTTTCTTAAGCCTGTAAGTCACAGGAAAGAGAGCCAGGTCTCATTAGGGTAAAACCATCAAAGGACACTGGGAATCATGGAAACTGGCCATTTCGGAACAGTTAATATGCCAAAACCTAAAATGTCCAGTGTGGGCTGACAGATACTGTTCCTTAAGCCAGAGACACATTTATTTTTAACTTGGGGAAACTGTGGTTTTGGCCTAGTCATACCTTTCCCCAAAGGCAGGTGAGTACATCATCAAGGCATGTCCCCAAAGCACAAGTATTTATAAGGTCCAACTTCATTTGAAAAAATAAAGGAGCCAGAGGAAACAGAGAATATCAAATACTAATGTCAGATCCTAGCCCTAAAAAATAGTATGTACTTGAATAAGATAGTCATTAGCAGATAGATAAAAGTCCAGGCTATCCAAAGTCTTCTATGTCAGTGGTCCCTAACCTTTTTGGCACCAGGGACAGGTGCTCCTATGAGAATCTAATGCCTGACGATCTGAGGTGGAGCTGAGGTGGTGATGCCAGCGCTGGGGAGCGGCTGCAAATACAGATGAAGCTTTTGCTCACTAGCCCGCTGCTCACCTTCAGCCCGGTTCCTAACAGGCCAGGGACTGCTTGGGGCTGGGGACCCCTATTCTATGTGACTCTAAAGGTATCGACAATACTCTTGAAAGATGAAGGGCCAAGTTCTAAAAAACAGACTTGATGATTCAGACAGAGGTCTACGATTACCTATACATTCAAGTGAAACTAAACAGCCACCTCTTCCTCAATGAATAGTCACTGAATCGATGCAAATGCTGTTTCTAATGTAATCAACAGGAGGGAATTCAGCAGAGAGTTCATGCTGCTTACCTTGGTAAAGAATAGCCATTGGTGGCAGCACCAAGTTTAAATGTGGCGGTCTCCTGGGAAATGAGTCGTTGACACCTGGGAAATATCTTGTTGACACCTTAAGTTCTTATTATTAAGTGGAAGAAATGTTAATCATATCAGTTATTAAAAATGAATCTAAATCTGTGACAACTAAAATTGTTCTTAAAGAGTAGGTCAGAATAAGCCTCAGTAATTAATATTCTTTTTAAAGTTGATCACACTTTATAGAACTTCCCAAGACTATATTTACTTACATTTTTACCAAAGTAGCATAAGTTCATGCATATATAAGATATTAACATTACATTTATGTCATATTTTAAAATGAAAAGCTTGAAATTTTTTTCAAAATTTTGTACATGAAAATATGAAAAATCAAGGAAGAGTTTACAAAGTGTCCATAGCAGAATCGAACACATTGCTCCACCATAAAACCTTAAGTCCTTCATGTTTTTCACATTATGCTTTAGGTGCCGGGTAATTTAACATGTGTTGCTGCGAAACAGCCATCAAGTCAGTGCAAAGCTAGCTTAAAGCACTAGAATTTCAAACTGGAAGTCTAAAGTCATAGGATTTGCCAAAGGCATTTTGAAAAATATTTTTAAAAACCAGCAAGACATGATTTTATGATTTTAAAAATCACTCCTTTTTTGAAAACTAAACATACATACAAATTTTCTTTTCACTTTAAGGTTCCTTTAGAGAAATTTAAGTGTTGATTTATAGACTATTAACAACTGAGGGGAAACTAGGTTAGACAAAGAATTCTTTAAAAAAGTTGCCAACTAAAAATCAGATCAAAAATAAAAATGCCATTTTTCTAAAATTATCAATAACAACAACTCCTTTACCTAATTCTCTATCACTTCCTTTTTCCCTCCAATTATCTCTGTCAAACAATTCCTGACCCCGTTGTAACTGCAAGCCATTGACGCCATACCTTTTTCACCATCACTATTTTCTTGCCCTCAAATTTCTTCTCAGCTTAGATCCACAGGCCATCATAATAACCACTTCAATGCACATATCTTCGCCTCTCTAATTCCTTTTCATTTCATCCTATTCACATGTCAAAACACTACACCTGGCTAAATCCAATCCTTACCTCTTCCACAATTCTAACCATGTTGTTAAACAATTCATGATCGAGATCTTCAAGGAGCAGAGTCCTTGGTGCAGTCAGACAATCCCAATATCTACTACCATATTATCCATTCTTCCACTCTCCTAAACAACTTCCATATCTTGCTCTCTGTCTTCGAACCTTCAGCAGGGCCTCCTCGCACCATCACTCTCAGTTGATGAAACAAAGACAATCAGAAGAGAACTTCCAGAAGCTCTCACACTGCATCTTTCTACCTTCCTGTAGCTGGGCCCATGTACGGTATGCTCTCTTCCCTCTGATTACTATGGATGATGTGTCTATTTCTCTAAGGTCAACACATCCACTTTGTGCACTATATCCCATCCACTTCTATCCACTCAAGGAAGGCTCAAGCAATTCTCCCTTCTCCTATATCATTAATTTTCCCACTCTACTTAAGCATCCATTGGCACATATGGGAGCATACAAACATGCTATATTTCCCAGCTTAAAAAAAACTTTCTTGACCCTTGTCTCCCTTTACAGCTTCTGTCCCATTTCTCTGCTCCGCATTATAGCAAAACTCAAAAAGTTGTCTCTATTTGCTGTCTCCAATTCAACCCCTTCTATTACCCCTTTAACGTATTCTACTCAGTCTGTTGCCACCGCCGTTCCAATGAACTGTTTTTGTCCATGTCACTAATAACCTTCATACTGCTACATCCAAAGGCCAATTCTCAGTCCTCATCATCCTTGACCTCTCAGCAGCATCGGAGCCAGCGGGTCGGTCCTCCTTTCTTGAAACACTGTCTTCTCTTGGCTCCAGAACTTCCTCATCATCTACCTCACTGGAGACTTTCTCAGTCTGAGTCCTCCTCACACTCCAAGCCTCTAAAGACTGAAGTGCTCCTGAGCATCATCCCTGAACCTCTTCTTCTTGTGATTTATACTCACTCTCTGAGTAACTTCGTCTAGTCTCAGAGCTTCAAATACCAACTACATGCTGGTGCTTCCCAAATGTATATTTCCAACCTAGATCTCTCCCCTGAACTCCAGCCTCATATATTCCTCTGCCTCTTCTACATTTCTACTTGAATGTCTAATATAAATCTCACACTTCATGTGTCCAAAACTGAACCTCTAGTCTTCCCCTCCTCACCAGCTCCTCCCACAATCTTCCCCATGACAACAAACAGCAACTCCATCCTTCCAATAGCTTGGACAGAAAACTCTGGTGTCATCTTTGACTCTTTCTCTCACCTCCCACATTCAATTTATCATCAGATTCTGTTGGTTCTATCTTTGAAAATAATGAAATATATAAAAACATATATAAAACCTGACCACTTCTCACTACTCCATAACTAACATCATCATATCTCAACTGGATAAGCGAAAGCCTCCTACCTGGTCTCTCTCTGACCCTTCACTGTGACTCTCCACATGGACATCAGAGTGACCCTTATAGGTTAGATTATATCACTCCTCTGCTGGAATCCTCCAATGACTTTCCATCCCTCTGAGGTAAAAAGCCAAGGCCTTGCATAAGGGTAACAGGTGACCTTATCTCCCACCACTATGCCCTCGACTTACTCCGCTCTGGCCACAAGGTCTTGCTGTTCCTTGAACAAACCAAGCACACCCCCACCCCAGAGCCTTTCCACATGCTCTGTCCTCCCTCTTTCCCATCATAGCCACATGCTACCATCTCTGTTTCTTCAGGCCTTCGCTCAAACATTACCTTCTGAGTGATGGCTCCCTAACAATTCTATTGATAATTTTAACACTTCCAATTCCTTTTCCCTTTTTCTCTATGGAGGTCATTGATATTTCTCCATTGCAATATTGATAGTACTGATACACTTTATATGCTTGATTTTTAGTTTATTATCTGTCACTCTTTCTAAAATGTAGGTCCAGAAAAGCAGGAATTTTTTAATAGTATATCCTCAGGGCCCAGAAGAATTTCTGGCATACTGTAGGCAATAAATACTTATTGAATAAATGAAGGAATGAACATATATGATTTAAACTATATGTTATATTTTTAATTTTTATGTAGTCTTAATTTATCAATTTTTTACTTATTACTTATGCATTTTAACATCTTGTTTAAGAAATCTTTCTAATCTCAGATATAGCTTTATGCCATTTCTTTAAAAAGAAACAAACAGTATAAATCATAAAGAAGGAAATTGATAAGTTGCTTCACTTCTTCCTAACTAAAAACACCATAAATAAAGCTAAAAGACAAAGGTGAAGAGAAGATCCAAAACATATAAAGACTTTCTTGAAATTAGAAAGAAAAAGACAAAAACAAAACACAACAATTGAAAAATAGGCAACACTGATGAGGCAATTCATAGAAGAGGAGGTTCAACAAGTCAATGATCCTAAGAAAAGATGCTCAGCCGCACTGCTGATCAAAAAATGCAGATGGAAACAACCATGAAATACCATTTTATACTCATGAAAATAGGTAAAAATCAAGCTGTCAATAGTGACTGGTGGTCAGGATACAAATAAATTGTAACTCTCATACTTTTCTGGTGGATATACAAATTGGTATACAAAATGAATGATTTTCTTTGCTTTAATTACAAGAAATATAAATTTTAATATTTATGATAGATGATAATTCTGTTACATGTATGTAGATAAATGTACATGGAGTTATGGAATATGTATAAATGAATATATATGAGTCATTACATAAATATCTTCTATATTTTCCTATGCCTACATTTCCAACTAAAAGATTGCAGTAGCCAATGTATTACAGTTGCAAACATTATTATGACTTGTTAGGGAAGAGAGCATACACTCTTAGGACACAAGGATTCAAAACAAACAAGTAGTTATCGGAAGAAAAGATATGTAAACCAACCCAAGTTTCACTGTGTTTCAAAGAATTTTCTTTCAAATACAACTTTAAAATCCCTGAGATATTAAAAAAAAAAAAAAAAGTAAACCATTTTTCTAACACTTGACTCAAAAAAATATTCTTTGAATTGAATTAAAATTTAAGCAAACCTTTCCATGCTACTCAATTGACTTCTGGTTGCCATCCTAACAAGGAGCCAGATCAGTCCTCCAAATAGTTTGCTCATTCAAATCAAATTATCAGTACTGCCAGTGTCCCAATCTGAAGCCCAGGAACTTCCAGCCATGGTGCACTCACTACTGACAAGGAAACAGAGACCACGTCAGAAGGAAAGACCTTTGTGTTTCTGCCAACATAAAAAGCATCAGTATTTTCTTCCAACCAATCACTCTCTAAAATGGCCTTGGGCCAGAGGGCCTCTGATTACCTAATTTCTTGAAGTATAAACAAGGTCTTCAGGATTCTGATATTGTCACTTTTGTAGAACAAGAGTATCAAAAACATTCAGAAGATAAGGTGCCAATCATTCTGCCATGGAACCTGGTACCAGAATTCCTATTCAGGACTTCCAGTGGAAGGACTCACCTACCTTGTGGAGAAAGAGAACAGCATTCAAGGAAAGGGCAGGGAAGTTAGCTTGGATGTAGGAACATGAGGCCAGGCTCTATGTGCCTACGGAAATCTACTGGGCCACTCTGGATATAATGTAATCTCTTTATTTGTATAATGGGAATAATTATTTTCATCATACAATATAGACCTCAAAAACCTCATGTAAAAAGAGTAAAGCAAAAATGCAAATTAACATAGTGTCATGAACCTGTATAGCAATTTCTCAACTTTCTGAGTTCCAAATATATTCCCAGGCATGACTAACTTATATCACATAAGGAAGAGGGGAAAGGATCTAACCTTTGTAAATTAGAGGCCAGCATGACTTCCCAGTGCCTAGTACACAGCAAGCACTCTACCAAATCCGATTTCATCCTCAAAACGACCCAACAGGGTTGCAGTATTAGCCCCATTTGACAGATGAAAAAGAACTGAAGAGAATCAAGTAAATTGTGCAGAGTAACACAAACACAGAAACTACAACAAAACTTTAGTAAGTACTCAAATCCCCATCAATCTGAATCCAAAGCACTGGCTAGTTCATCTGTACCAGCACTGTCCAACAAAAACATAAGTCACAGATATAATTTTGAATTTTCTAGTAGTCATGTTAAAAAAAGGAAAAAGAAACCAGTGAATTTTATTTTAATCATATATTTTATATAAGTTATATGTCAAACTATTATCAATTCTTTGTATAATCACTATAAGAAAGATTGAAAATTTTTACACTTTTTTTTTCAATTTGGAGTAGCCACCTCTAGTGCTCAATTGCCACTTGTAGCTACTGGCCACAGAACTGGGACAGTGCAGGTCATTATCATACTGACCCCCCCAGCAGAAAGACCTCAGGGTCCAATTCTGACAAGTACTCTCCGCCTCAGAATTGATGGTAGAGAGGCACATTCCTGGAGGCACCACATTTCCTTCATTCTCTAAGTCAAGTGCATCTCACCCGAAAAGTTCTCTCTTTAGTGATACCTTCGCCGACCTTGAAATGACTCTCCGCCCTCGTACACCCAGTCACTCTCCTCCACAGCACCCTCTTTTATTTTTCTTCGTGGCACATATCACTAACTTGATTATCTGTTTATTTATTTGTTCACTGTTTACTGACCATCTCCCTCCCCCCACCTTAAAATTTAAGCTCCATGACAGCAGAGCCTTTTCTCTATCTTTTATCACTATTTCCAAAGCTTGGAACAGTGTCTGAAACATAGAGAAGACATTCAAAATTATTTACTGAATTAATGAATTTCTACAGCCAAAGGGCAAAAATTCTCCCCACCAACTAGGAAATGCATTTACCACCGAAACAATGTAATACAGAAGTTAGTTTACCAGACTAGTCCCCCAAAGTCTCCTTAACCCTTAATGTAACTGAAACTTAAAAAGAAATAACAGAGCGTATGACAACGTCAGCAAGTGACTGAGTAGCTAGCAAAAGCTCTTCAAAGGCCCAGTGCATTGTAATCACTTTAACCTCCCCAGTGCCTACTACAACCCCTGGACCATAGCAGGCTTTCAATATGAGTGAAGGAATCCATTCTAAAGAGACATAGAAATCAATTCCAGCTACACTGTGGGTTAAATGATCATTTATAGCCTATCCTGGGAATTGAATCAATAATCACAACAATGCAAGTGACTTTCCCTGATTCCTTAAGTTAAGTCCCTGTGCTATACTGTCTGTATTAGGAAAAACACTGCTCTGGTATCATATAAGAGAAATTCAACCCAAACTACATCAAGCAAAAAAAAAGGAGGGGGGATTTGTTGTAAAGATTTGGGGCACCCTGGATGCATATCATGAAGAACTCTAACCAGAAACCCGAACACTGCCAGCACTTTCCCCTCTGGTATCCATACCTGAGAATTTGAGGCATTTCCTCCCACTCTCTTCCCGTGGCTTCTTCCCCAACTCCAGGCCTCAGGGTGACCCTAAAAGCTCCCATGCTTCCATATCACTATAAAGAGAGACCCAGAAATTCCTTGCCCTTTCTGCCTCTGTTTCATTTCCAAAATTCCTGGGAAAGAACAGTTATTGGCCTAGTTTGACAGGTGCTCACCTATGAACCAATCAAATGAGACTCCAGCGTTGATTCAGATTGTACTAACAATAACCATACAGATGACTGGGTATAAGATCTGATTCCTAGAAAAGGAGTGCCAGGCAGATGACCACACTGTAGTCCATTAGAGCTTGCCTAAACCCTGCATTTCCCTTTTTATTAGATTCATGTGAGTATAACTATCTGTTTAAAATTTACCCTTCAGATTAAGCCATAATAAGCTCAAGGAAGGCAGAACATGTATCTCTCTTGGTCTCTATTCTATCCTCTCAGAGGGGTAGTTTCTGGCACACAGATGCCCTTCAATATATTTCTGTTAAATAAATATAACTATTTTTAAATGAAAATTTAAGGTGAAGACATATAGTAAATATAAAACTTGTCTTTAAGAACTTTTTATACATTAATGGTAGATTGAAACTCTATCGGCCCATGAAATAAATCCTCCACCTTTACAGGGAGGCACCTGGAGAATTCAACTGAGAACCCAGTATTGCAGACCATAAAATCCTAGAACGCCCTCACCAAAACTACTTTGTCTGATGAATCCCATACATACACTAGCTAGGTTCCCTATGGGAAGTAATGACCATAGGTGGCAACTTAACAGTAGACATTCTATCAAGAAAAGTGAGAGGGCTCAGAAAAAAAATCTGCAAAGTGAACCCTCAAGTAACAAAAGCAGTAACATTGTGAGGGAGAAGAAAGCATCGTGTTTACAGCTTAACAAAAGGAAGGATAAGAAGCCCTGTGACTGGAGCGACACAAGCTCCTTTCACTTAGAAAGTGACCCAATTTAGCTGGCACAGGAAATCCTACTTCAAGTTAAGGTATGAACTTTTCAAGGCATGTAAACTTGTACTCCTAAACTTGTATAGGGCATTCTAAATGTTGCACTTTACTGGTGATACTAAATATTAATTCGTTTACTCCTCAAAGTTAAAGGAAAATATCTCTAATTTGAAAGAAACTGAGATAATATTATGAAAAAACTAAAATAATTTGCCAGAGTCTGGTCTCCAAGGTGTACCCAAATATGTGAACTAGAATGAAAAATGAAGAATAAGTCAGACTGGTACAGCCTTTACAAAGCACTTCAACATGCAGTACACAGTCTGTTCAATTATTACTATGCCTATTTGAAATATGAGGAAAAACTGAGGAGTAAGTAACTTGACTTCATTCAGTTTAGCTAGAAATGGCCAAAAGAATACTCTAAACCCAGGACTTTGATACTAAATCCATTGTTCTTTCTACTGCCTCAAAAATCACAAGATGACTTGGGTAAAAGTGAGTATGTCAAACTTACAACTGCAAGTTATTGTTTCATTCTGTGTGTATAACTAGCATGTGTAAACACTGACAAAATCCCGGTTCTCCTGCTACACTGCTGGATGGGACACTGAGCAGCTTCTTTTCAGCTTCTTTTGAGCTTTAGTTTCTTCATCTGTAGAATTGTATAATAATGTCAACTGCACAGGGTTATCAACAGAGATAAATTAGAGGGAAAGATTTCTCTTTCTTGGAGTGCACAATCCATGAGGGAGACGGTATCAAGAAACAACTTCAATAAGAGTGGGAAGAGAGGGATGCACATGTGGAAGCAAGTCTGAGCTGAGTTTTGAAGTGCACGTAGAGTTAGCCAAGATCAAGGGAACAGCACAAGAAAAGGTACGGAAACACAAAAGAGCACAGACTGCTCCAGGACCTCAAGAATGTGGTATTACTGGAAGGTAAAGTGGACAAAGGGTGTCTAGAAACAGGTTTGGAGAGTGGAGGGGCCACATAAAGAGTCACGCAGGCACACTAAGGGGTTTGCATTTCATTCTGTAAGCGATGGGTTGCCACTGAAGGGCTTTAAGGCATGCGACATGGTAACAGGTTTGAATTTTAGATATGGCTACAGAGGGGAAGATGGATTTATGAAGGACAAAATTTTAGAAAAAGATAATGGAGAGGGGTGATGAGGGCCTGAATTAATGACGTGGTAGCAGAGCAGGAGGGATACGGAAGGTAAGAGATTATGAGATAAAATCAGCCGAACTTGCTAAGTGATTGTGTGAGTTGGGAGTGAACAACAGAGAAACTTCAAGATATAGAAAAATGTTCACACTTTTGACTTGGGTGACTTGGGTAAGTGACATGGGAACAGAAGAGGAACTTTAGGTTTAGGGGAGAAGGCAATGAGGTCAGTTTTGCATATATTGAATTTCGTGATGTCTGTGGGCATTTAACTAGTTACATCTAATGGCATCTAGGTGAAGAAGTGTGAAGTTAGCAGGATATGCACATTTGGCAGCCACAAACATAGAGCTGACAGTTAGATCAGCTCAAGAGAGCATATAGGAGAAGAGGGTTTTGGAAAAAAGCCATGGAGACTGCCACATGAAAGCAGTGGGCAGAGGGGGAGCCAAGGGAGAGGACGGGAGAAGGGACAGCAAGGAGCATGAGAAGGATCCAAGAAACCTGGTAATAAAGCATTCCAGGCATCAATGGCCAACAGTGACTCTGCAACAAACAAGTTCAGTTAGGAAGGGACTGAAAAAGTGTCCCTTCCATTTATCAATGCCAAAATCAGGAGTGATCCTTCCAGAAGAAAAAAGAGGCAGAGAGAGCATTTTTGTGGCATGGAGAAGGTTATCTCTAAATTACTGTGGTGGGTAAGTGAACAGAAGGCATAAAAGTAGTGTGTAGGCTTCATTTTCAAATGTGCCTGAGGACAGAAGGAAGTGTTCAAAGTGGTTCTGGAATCAAAGCCCCAAAGTCCATCACTAGACCCCACGCATTAATGGGGACCAGGCCAATTCGCCAACTGTATCAGCCAACAGCAACAGTGCAGAAAGAAAGGTAAGAAGAAACTCACTGGGCAGTGCTGGGAAAGTGATGTGGCTGGACAGTTCCTGACTGTCACGGAAATCAGATAAGAGGGCAGAGAAAAGGAGAACAGGAGGGGGCACAGGACGTGGGTGTTTGGGCTGGGGCAGAGGAGGAGGGAAAGTGGGGGAGTTTGGGGTACATGGTCCACAGCACCCTCTTCTGGATCTTGTCCTCCAGGAAACCAAAAGCCAGTACATATCAATAAGAGCGAAGGGGGGCTCTTTAAATAGCATTTTGGGCCATTGCTTAAGTATGAGTAACAGGATTCAACACTGTCAGAAAGGAAAGACTGGAGTTATTTCTTATCATTCACTCCCCA
>NW_006442508.1:10608117-10610070 GCF_000325575.1 Pteropus alecto | reverse complement strand
GTCTGCCTGCTTAATGCTCATTTCTTTGCTTAGGTCTCCAGGGGCAATAAAATGGCTGTTTCCCTGTTTGTAAGTGAAAAGTTACATCTCCACCAGCAAAGAAAGCCATTTCTCTATCCTGTTTGCTCCTCTCGTCTGCCTGCTTAATGCTCATTTCTTTGCTTAGGCCTCCAGGGGCAATAAGATGGCTGTTTCCCTGTTTGTAAGTGAAAAGTCACATCTCCACCAGCAAAGAAAGCCATTTCTCTACCCTGTTTGCTCCTCTTGAAATTCATTTGCAATAAGAAATTTGGGGAGTGTTAGGATTGTAAATAGCAGTATAGTTAGAGAGTTGAAGAACAGGCGATAAGAGTGAAATCAAATTTAAAACCCAAGAATTACAAAAAGAAACTATATTATGAATATATAATATTTAAAATAAAACAAAACACAAATAAGCAAACAAAAACCCTTGCCTCCAATATCTACCCTTTAGCCTGGTGCTCCTCAAAGAATACATCAGAGTGTTATATCTAAAACTGTCAGTTCGAACTCCGCTTTTTACATTTTCTCCCTTCTTTTCTATTTATATAGATCAGGGGTTGGCAAACTGAGGTAAGGGGAACAAATCCAGCCTACAACTTGCAGCTGTGTGGCCCAGGAGCTAAGAATGGTTTTACTATTTTATAAGGGTAATGACAGAACAAGTAAAACCAAAGTAGAATCCTCAACAGAAACCATACGTGGCCTGGGAAGCCTAAAACAGTTACTTTCTGGTCCGTTCCAGAAAAAGGTTGTCAACCTACAGTACAGATGAAGACTTCGGTTCCCAGCAGAGACTTCCGTAAGGCCATGCAGCTGACCAGCAGGGGAGCTTACAGAAGAACGTTCTCAGGGCTCAGAGTCCAAGGCGCTCTCCCAACCACCACACTTGTGCTGATAGGACCGTTGGCCAAACATAGACTTGCAATAATTCCCACATCAAGGTTAAAAAAAAAGTCTTTAGGGTTTCAGAAAGAACCACATAAATAAACTTTAAAGATTCTACTAATATTTTTAAGGAATCCTGGCTGAGTAATGTGAAATGGGAAGGAAATATTTAGTGATGGGCTACACACATCTCTCAAACTCTTTATACTATTTTCCTCTTAAAGTGCCTCCTGAAATCTAATCTATGTCACCTGGATGAGAATGTCTGTAGAGAAGGTATGTCAAGATATATGTTTATTCTTGGCCAAACACCTGCACTCCACTAAATCCACATACACTCATGCATGAAACCAAATTATGCAGCTATGTGGCAACCTACAGGCACTACCTGCCGTGAAGACTGTGCCTGAAAGATACTTTCAATCTAATTAAATGATAACCCAGGTCAAAAATATGTTTTAATACTTAAAACTCTTTCATATGTAACCCATTCAACTAACCTTGATGAAGTTGTATTAATCAAAATTCAAAGGAAAATTCAAATGGTAACACTTCCTGCATAAAACTTTCTATACTATCCAGACCACTTTCCATTTTAGCTCTCTATCTTGAATGGCCACTTGTAAACAACAACTCTTGTGGCAGATATTTAGTATCATTCACCAGGAAGGAGCAGTGATAATTTATCTGTCTTTATAACTCACAACACATCCCCAGTCACCTCATCAGACATTTCTCAGTGCCTGTGGTCTTGTTCTGCCATGGAGCTGTCAAGAGCTGACTCTGATGGGTAAAAATGTTATGAACATCATCATAAGAATCCTAAAAGGCAAGAAGGCAGGACCAGAGGACAAATGCAAGTTTCATATTTAAGTATTAGTTTTGAACATTAAAATAGATTTTAGAAATCCAGTCTAGTTTTTACACAGAATACTAGGACAATTGTAAATAACAGAACCCAGGTGTAATGTCTTGTTTTATGTCCTCTTAAGGAAATATATAAGAATTCAAAAGGAAAAAAAAAAGGAAAAAAACAAGGAGAGA
>NW_006442508.1:10574348-10608077 GCF_000325575.1 Pteropus alecto | reverse complement strand
ATAAGGGAGGAATAAAAAAAAAAATCCTCAACCAAATGTAGTTCCTGACTTTTCAGCCCAAGGTAGTACCATAGCTTTTAAACTCAATCATTTTTATTGTTTATGATACAGATTTACTGGTCTTTTGGGGTGAAGCAGAGTGGAAGTCCCAATAATGTACCTTCTCTTACAGTATACCTAGCATTCTTCTTGGTCTTCTAATAATATCCTTAGCAAAAATCTTGTTCTTCGTATTTCCCCACTGATTCATTTGTAGGTTCTTATGGATTTCTAGTAACCACATTTTTAACCAATAACCAGTTTTTAAGAAAATTAACAATGGATCTAGGATCGATGTAGATCAAATAACCAAACAAAAAAATTCAAATGTTTTTCTGTTCTAAACAGAGCCTATATATTATGTCAAAAAATTCAGGTAGATTTAGGGCATGGTATAGTATGGTATGGAACTTAAGTATATATTTGTTGTGTTTTTTGTTCATGTGTTTATTCTTTTAACTTAACTTATTGACAGTTAATTTCTCATTTTTTCCATTAAGGAGGAAGAACACCTTTTGAGAGCCTCTTTTCTTTACAAAATGAATAACTGCACAGTGCTACTGATATATCTCAGGTCATTACTGAATCTACTGCTTAGCTAATAACAAATTGAAAAATCCATTTTCATCCTGGAAATATTTCAGGGTACAAGATCCTCAACTAATAACAAAGAATGGAATAAAGGCAATTTTCCTACTTCAAAAAAAGATTTGGTCTCATTTGCTTTTGGTAGTTCCCTTGGTATCACTTCCACAGTAATTATAATGAAGAAAAAAAATGTTCCGACCTCCTTACAATTGCCTAGCATCTCTCTTTAGATCTATGTGCAGAATGCTGAAGAATGCAGAATCTGTGTGGGCATCCATGTTCTTTGTGTCTAATTTTGAGTGTCTCCTTTGTCTATAATTTTTCTTTCTGTATTTATCTCTTCTTTGTGTCTTTCTCTGATTTGCCTTCTTGTTTCTATTTTCCATTCTTATTTCCCCAACCTACCTGGTCTACTTCCTCTCCTGACAGCCCAGCATATAGAAAAACTATATATTTATGTTTTTTGAATTTATTGAATAGAATTTGATGTCCTCTGTTCTTGGAAGCATTGAGGAAAAGTTTTTGTTTTTATCAAGTCTTAAAAGTCTGCTCCATACGCCATGTCTATTCCTATCTCCATAACTAAAATCCCTGGCTCCTTTTCTCCAAATCCTAACCTTTCCTCAAAGTTTGCCCTTTCCTTAAGCCAGAAATCTACAAGTCATCCATTTCAAATCTATGAGCAGATTCTGTAGGCTTTATATCCAAAACGTATCCTGAATCTATCCAACTCACTCCATCTCCTCTATTACTCTCCTTGGAAAAGACACTATAATCTCTTGATTAGGCTTCTAATAATTTGTGTCCCTGCTTTTGCTCTTGCCATCCTTAAAACTGTTCTTTACACAGCATCCAGAATTAAATTTTAAAACATAAACCAGCTGATGGCCCTCCTTTGCTTAAAGTCCTCTGTGGCTTACCATTACAATGAGCATTTAATCCAAAGTATTAAAAAGACAAACAAATCCTACATGATCTGACCCCTACCAACCTTTCTGATCTCATCTTTTTGTTCCTCCAACATAGGGAGCTCCTTCCAGCCTTCGGGCCTGGACACGGGCTGCCCCTCTGCATGGAGTGCCCAAATCACCACAAAGCTGGTTCCTTCTTGTCCTTCAGGCCTCAGCTTAAACGTCACCCCTTTAAAGCAGCCTATGTTGACCAACAATCTAAAATATCCTCTCAAGGCACGCTATCAGAGCACCCTATATTAAAGTTATTAAGAGCTGTAATCAGATATTCCTCGTTAGATTTATTTTTTTGTTTATCGTCTTGTGCTCCCACCAGAATGTAAGCACTTCAAGCGCAGAGCCCTGGTCAGTCTTTTTCACTGTTTTATGCCCAATACCTAGAGAGGTTCCAGGAACTTAGTAAGCTCTCAATAAACTTTTCATAAATGAGTGAATGAACACAAATCCCAGTCTTTCCAAAGCCCTCTCTTGCCACTCTAGCCTACAATGTTATTCTTCCTTTCTGACTTCACAGCAATATTTTGACTCTTAATGCTTTGCTACATCTCTTATGCTGATGCTTTAATATATTACTTAACTTTCCATGATGTCATCATCAACCACAAATATTAAATAAGTACCTTCTGGAAGTGAATGAATAGAGGCAGGAAACAAAAATGCTTTTATCAGAAAATTAATTAGCCATTTTATCTGAGCATTCTCCCTCAATGAGATCTTTGCATTTTTGGCAAGCATGCTATACAGATACCTAGGTTATTAAAAATAAAACTGTATGGGATACATTCTCCATAGAACAACCAGGTAGGTCTTAGGCAAAGCAGTGCTAAGTACAAAGTATTGCTGATAGGAAAGAATATGCACAAAAGACAGTCATGCAGGTGTTTAATTTGATCTAAGGTTAACAAGATAATTGGGGTAAGAGAGAAAATGAGTGGGTCGATCTAATGCAGCTTTAGAAATGATACACTTTAGAAATTTGTTTTTAGAGAGAAGGTCAGTAGTGACTCTAAACATATCAGCTGTCTCTGTGAATAAAGGCCTGGTGTCCTGGTTGCCGGTCACTAAAGGGTAGGTGCCTTTAAAGGTAATAAATACTTTAAGACTTGTACCTTGACTTTGCCACTGAAACTATCTGTTGATGAGACAGGGGCCTTTATTTTGTAACTATATCTTTTAGAAAACTGACCTTACTAATGAGTTGGCAAGCTACCCCCATTTACCACAGCATGTGCAATACTCAAGTTCAGAGGAAGGTCCATAAAAGTAGAGTCACTCTTTAATTTATAACCAGAGATTATCTGGCAAACAGAACAAGAATTCTTAAGTCGCCCATGCAGTAACATATTGTGTGTGTGTGGTGTGATAGCTCTGCAAAAAAAAAAATTAAAAGTTACGTAGAACTTCTTAGGCAGAGCTGATATCTGATCTTTGGACTTATGCCATACTAGGCCTTTAAGATGAGCAAAAATCTGGTGCAATTTAATATCTGATCCAGTATACTTGGTTGCCTACAAAGAATGTAAGATGATTTATAAGCATCTAATTTGGAATTGTTCAAACCATCTCTGAAAAAAGCATTTTATAGGCCGGAACACAGTCATTTCCAGCAAATGCTACCATTTTGAAGAATTCCTTCCAGTTTTTTACAATTATTCAAAAAATATTTTATTTTTAAAGTATAGTTGGTATACATTATATTATTTGTTAGTTTCAGGTGTACAATATAGTGATTTGACATTTTTATACCTTACAATGTGATCACTCCATTAATTCTAGCAATCACCTGTCACCATGCAAACTTACATGATATTATTACCACCATTTTTCTAACAGAGTTCTGAAAGGTATTTCAAAATACTAAATACTCAGCTAATAACACAGATTATAAGCCATTGGAATATGGTGTTTCTAAGTTGCAATTTTTCTTATCTTGTCTTATATATCCCCTCGCATGTCACTCTTCTAGTGCTCATGTTTTGATCAAATTATTAAATTGTTCAAACGGTAAACCTACACTTGCCTTCTGTTGGTTGGAAAAAGACAAATCTGTTATTGCACAAAGTCGAGGTTGTTACATTTTTAAAGAGAGAAGATTAAAAGAAAAAATCATCAGGGGGACATTAGAAATAAGTTTGTTTTGACCCAGATGAAATAAAAATTGTTAGGCAAAAAGGACAGAGAAAAACAGTCTCTGAAGTTGGAAAAATGTGATGATTCAAATATAAAGTAATTTAAAATATTTTCTTTTTAATCTTTCTTCCACAAATAAAATCAGGAAGGAAACATCTTTGCATACACACTTTTAGAGCCAGTCGTACCCTTCACTGTATCACAAGGAACTGAAAAGCCTATTCAGCCTCGCTCTAAAGTTGTTTTGGGAAAACCTCCAGAGCCTGGTGTCTGGGCCGGCGTGGTGCCTTTCAGTGGCTTCCCTGCCCTGGCGAGGCACGCTGGGCTCCACATAAAAGGAACCTTCCACCACCAGCCAAGTGTCTACAGACTTGGTTTCCTGTACAGCCCCACCTCACCTGTTGGATTTCTTGCCCCGTTCTCTGGACCTGCAGTGCTCTCTGAGAGTTCCATCTGTGGATTCTTCCCTTGTAACTAAAATAATTCACTCCTTCCCAGTTCCCTCCCAGCTACCCTTTCGTCTCATCTTCCTGGTTGAGCACACTCCACTAACTGCATGCAGAGTAAATTCTCTCTGCTTAACTAGGCTAAAAGACACCTATATACGTAAGCAAAGGATAACTCTCCCACCAGGCCTATGCTGGCCTCCCAGATGAGTCCCAGTCAACGGAAACTCAAGGAAAAAAGAAACTTGGGGTCTGTTTATCAAAAAAAGAACCAAGTGGTATCCTGCTCTGCCTTCTCTCCGAATAACAATGTACTCGCTTGGGCAATACTGGTGTTTTAATCTGGGTGTTAAATTAAGTACAAACATAGGCAATAAGAAATAAATCAATTCACTCTAAGGCTCTGATACAATAGTCACAGGCTTTTGTTTGATTTTGAATTATGAAAACAATAGAGCGATAATATTAAAGGAAATTCTGAAAAAGAAAAAAAAGAAACCTACTCATAATTCTACAACCAAAAAACATCAACTATTCAACTATTTATTTCAGAATATTCCTCTTCAGTTTTTTACCATATATTCATTTTTAAACTACACCTTTCCATAGATTTGTGTCTTTGTGTATTTCTTTCCCACTTTTCATCTGGTAAATTCCTACTCTCCTTTCAAAATCCAGCTCATATATGATGCCTTCCCAAAATACCTCCAGGCAGAGCAGCTGCCAGGCTCATTAGGCCTCACAGCATCCTGTTCCTATCTCTATTGTACCACTAACCTTGCTGCAGCAGAATTAGCCTGTTTTCATGACTAGTCTTCAATAAATTGTATATTCCACGCAAGGAAAAGCCTTTCTTAGTCACTTTTATATCCCCACCTGCAGGGTCTATGTGAAAAGAAGGAATGCAACAATTACAATCACGGTGTATATACAATTTGGACTCAGCCTTGTTACCTTCATGTTATATCCTAAACATTGTTCAATACCCATCTCTGACAATTGTTCAAAGAAGTAATGTGTATCATGATCTCCAGTAAGAGGTTACTGGGAAACTGTAAAGGGACTAACAGGAGGCTTTTTCACTGTTGTAGGTGGCATGATATCCTTTGGGAAACAAGTCAAGGTTGAGACCATTATACATATGCATGTATACGCGTACACATGTATGCATATACGCATGCCGCACTGCCAGAATGTGAAAGGGGTCTGCAGCACAGTGCAGAGAGCAGACCCCATGAGTATTCTTTTACACTCAGGGACAAAACCACGCCCATTAGGACAAATAATTCAGATGAATTATTAGAGAAGCAGCATGGTATCATTGAGAAAGAACTGAATATAGATGCTTTAAAAACTAAGTTCAAATTATTAGCTATATTAATTGATTCATCCTTTAACAACATATATTTGCACTCTGCTGGATGCTGGAAATTCGGCTTTGAAAGAAAGAGTACCCACTCACAGGGCTGCCAGTCTGGGAGAGGAAATATACAATAAACAGGCAACACACAGTACAGCACGCTTGACACCATGGTGGGAAAATACTAAGTGCTAAGGAAGCAAGGTGGAGAGTCGAGGAATGTCTCCTGGAGGAAGCTTGGTCCTGAAAGAATACAGCAGAGAAGAGGGGAAGCATGTAGGAGGCAGGGAAGTGTCTTTCCAGGTAGAGGAAATGACATGTATAAATGCCCGGAGGCATCTATAATATAGGAATCTTAACACCTAATCAGTATATAAAGAAATTTTGAGGTTCGAATTAGATACTGATGTAGAAGGGTAAATTCTTTTGCAGATGGCACTTATTAATAAGCTTATAAAATTAAAAACCAATTTTGCAGTAATATAGAGAATCAGAAAGAACTACGCTTGAAGTAAAAGAGCATAAAACATAGTCAAGTTATTCACCATTGGTGTTTCTCAACCTTTTTGTCATTATCACTCCCTCTACTGGTTTGTTAGGACTGCCATAACAAAGTACTGAGGCTGGGTGACTTAAACAACAAAAATTTACTTCCCCATAGTACTAGGGGCTGGAAGTCCCAGACCAAGGCATCGGCACGGCTGATTTCCTCTGGTGCCTCCCTCCTTGGCTTGCAGATGGCCAGCTTTCTCTTTTGTTTTCACACGGTTTTTCCTCTAAGCTCATCTTTGTCCTAATCTCCTTTTCTTAGAAGGACATCGGTCATAGTGGGTTAGAACCCATCCTAATAACCTCATTTACCTTAGTGATCTCTATAAGGCCCTATCTCCAAATACAGTCACATTCTGATGTCTAGGGGTTAAGACCTTAACATATGAGTTTCAGGAGTAAGCACTCCCCACAAGGAGCCTTTTTGGACATTTTTCCTATTATTCCCCCACCCCATGAAATTTAAATATCTATTTATACACTGTGGTCCACTGAGGGTCGCAAACTATTATTATTATATCTAAGATTTTAGCCTCCCAAGAAATAATTTTTGTCCCTTTGGAGGCAATATCACCCTTGATGAGAATGTATGCTCCACAGTAAAAACCGAACCTGATCAACTTCTAGCTAAAGGTCATGAGTAAATAATTCTGAACTAAAATTTCATGTGACTCCAATGTAGCTAACAGGATGATTTTTCCTTTTTTGCTAATACTTTTCCGAATTTCAAACATTTCTAACAATGATTAGGTTGCATTCTTCCAATCAGGAAAATAAGGAAACTGTGTTTTGTTATTATCTATTTGTTCATCCATCTCCCACTAGTCAGTGATCTTCTTGAAGATCTCGGTAATCTGATGCTGGCACAATAAATGTTGACAGAACAGAACTAAACTCCAGAAAACTATTGGGAAGTATAGAAAATTGCTTACTAGTCATCTGTAAGGGCTGTGTTGAGAGAGGTCTCACTGCACTCTTCTGCCCCTGCCCTACCCTCTCCAAAGATCTTCATCTGGGTGAAATCGAGAAACATGAACAAGGCCATTGACTGGAAGGAAGTCACCAAAAGGCAGACTAGGGGATGCCTGTGAAATGGAGAAGGACAACCCCTTATAAGTTCATTGAGTATACAGAAATCTTAGGGTTTATTTCTTTAATAGAACCAGAGAAATCAAAACTGTAAGGGACAGCAGTTGGTTCATTTTGTATACATTTTAATTTGGGGTTATAATAAGTCATATTACAGCCATGTGAAGATACAGAAATTCAGCAAAGTGTATTGGAGAGTGAGATGGAAGCTAAAAGAAAGAAGGAAGGGGTGAAATGGGAAGAGAGAGGAGAAGGGGAAAGAGAAGCAAGAGTGGGAGAGAAGAGGGAGAGAGAAGCAGAAAGGGGCAGAGACAAAGGGAGAGAGAAGGGAGAGTAGAAGAGAGAGGAGCAAAGGACAACTAAAATGAATAACGTAAGTAATTCTGCCAGTCTCCAGTCCATGAGCATATATGCAATGAGGGCTTGGAAAAAGTAATATAAATCTGCTTTGGATCTTATTTCTATGTATTTAAAGGTATTTTTCAACTAGCAGAGCCCCTAAATGAAAGTCAACTCCATCGGCTGGCCTCAAAGAAACAATTAGGTAAAGACTGGCTATATCGAACCAATGAAAACTGATGCTTCACTTCCAACACGGTACCTCCCTAGGGATTTTCAAGGGTAATTACACCCATGTTTGTTTTGTACCTTTTACATTGGCTTTATTACCTAACCAATAAGACAAGGGTCCCCAGTCCCAGGGCTGTGGATAGGTACCAGTCAGTGGCCTGTTAGGAATCTGGCCACACAGCAGGAGGTGGGTGGCTGGCAAGAGAGCAAAGCTTCATCTGTATTTGCAGCTACTCCCCAGTGCTAGCATCACCGCCTCAGCTCCCCGTCAGATTATCGGGCATTAGATTCTCATAGGAGCACCGGTCCTGGTGCCAAAAAGGCTGGGGACCGCTGCAATAAGAGACAATTCCACTAAATACAATTTAAATACCCTCTTTTTTTGTCATTTGAGTATTAAAAGGAGAGCAGTTAAGTCACACTAATCAAGACAACATGGCACCAGCATAAGGATAAACACATAGAACACTGAAATAGAACTGATAGTTCAGAAATAAACTCTCACATTTATGGTCAATAGATTTTTAACAAGGATGTCAAGACAATTCAATGAATGAAAGACTATTGTCTCTTCAATAAATGGTACCAAGACAACTGTATAGCCACATGCTGAAGAATGAAGTTGGAGCCCTACCTTATACCATATGCAAAAATTAACTAAATGGATCAAAGACCTAGATGTAAGAGCTAAAACTACAAAGCTCTTAGAAGAAAACATAGGCATAAATCTTTGTGACCATACATTAGACAATGGTTTCTTAAATATGACACCAAAAGCACAAATGACAAAAGAAAAAAATAAATTGTACTATGTCACAATTTTAAACTTTTGTGATTCGGAGAACACCATCAAGAAAGTGAGAAGACAACCCACAGAATGGAAGAAAATATTTGCAAATTATATATCTGTTAAGGAGCCTATATCTAGAAGATGTAAGGCGCTCTTAGGAAACAATTTTTAAAAAACCAACCTTATATAAAATTGGCAAAGGATCTCAATAGATATTTCTCCAAAGAAGATATACAAATGGCTCATAAGCACATCAAAAGGTGCTCTACATCATTAACCAACAGGAAAATCAAATCAAAATCACACTGAGATACCACTCACAAAATCACACTGAGATACCACTCACAGCCACTAGGATAGTTACAATCCAAAACACTCAATAATATGTGTTGGCAAGGATGTGGAAAAAATAAAACCTCATACACCGCTGGTGGGTATGTAAACTGGTACAGCCACTTTGAAAAAAGGTCTGACAGCTCCTCAAAATATTAAACATACGGTTACCATAAGATCCAGCAATTCCACTCCTAGGAAAATACTCAAGAGACTGAAAACATACATCCACTCAGAAAGTTGTACACAAGTGTTCAGTATATAAAAAATATATAAAATTATGTATCCATTCATTCACTCAGTTTTAATGAACATCTTTATGACACACAAGATAGAAAGCCTCATATATAAGTAATTTATGGACGTGAAAGTATAAATAGAAGGATAATTTATGTTTCTTTTACTATGAACCTTAACCAGAGTTCAGACTTGACTTTCGGATATTCTAATTGTGCAACTTTTGTGAAGAATTTAAAAAATAAATAAATAATACAACCTGCTCTAACAGTAATTGTAACTACCATACATATTAGAGGAAAACAATCTAGATTGTCTATTGAAAAGGTAAATACAATTTTAGACAGAAGAGCAAAGGTAAATACAAGAGGATGAATCCCTCATTACTGTCACCAAGGACACTAGTATTTATCAGCCCTTGAAGCAAGAAAGTATCTATCTGAAAAGATACTGTTTACCACCGGCACACATCACTGTTATCAGTATCTTTCTTGCAAGAAATCAATTTTCTCTTTTCCTGGGTTATCCTAAGTTTATCCTCATGCAAAAACTTTAGGAGAATAAAAATGTTACCAAAAGAAGTAAACTCTTGGATTATTAGAAGTTATCCATATAAATAGGGATATGGCGCTATTTTAATTCCGATGTTATGAGAGGGATCCAACTTTAAAGCCTTGTAAGGTCTTTTTACAACAAGGTAATAAATGATGGCAAATGTCACACAGGCAATGCCAGACACAACACACAAGTTGTTAGTGGGGTTTCAACAGGGCAGTGGCCAAGTAAAGAAAAAAAAGGTACTTTTCTTCTGCCTGAGAACCCAAAGGTGTACATGTGTGTACGTGTACATACATACACATACACAGACACATGGCATAGCCCCTGGACTGCTTCCCTCAATATTCACCCAGCAATTTCTGCTCTGCAATACAGACAATGTCTGCTGGGGGCAGAGGGGGTGGTGGCGGGGCGGGGGTCGCAGTGCTAGAAGCCAAGAGCATTTCACTCACTACCACTTTAGCAGCTGCAATATCCAGACAGTGTCCTAGGAATCATGCTAGAGAATTTCAAAGAGAGTAATATAGAGAGGTAAGAAGAGTTCACAGGTGTTGTTAGAGCTGTGAAAATGAGCAAGGACATGGGTAGGGGGAGAGGGAGTGGAAGAGACTGCAGGCAAAGTGTACATGGGGAGAGTATGTGTAGCTTAAGGGAAGTACTGCTGGTTCCTGAATATCTTGAGTCTCAATTTCTTGATCTGTAAAATGGTAGTTTGGGATTAGAAAATAGCCATTAACTAATAATGACATAATTTGCTCACCCATTATATGTAGAGCTGTATGCCGAGCCTACACACATTATCACATTAAGCACCTTCTAGTCGCAACCTGCTATAGCTATTTGAAAAACCATATCTAATTGATTCTAATTTCTCCTTTGATCTGGTATATTCTCTCTTTTGGAGTGAGAAAAGGACCGAAGACACAGCTTCTGTGCTGCTCCAGTAAGTATTCTGGCAACTTCATACACTTGTTCGTGAACAGTATAAAAGGGCCCCCCTATTCTTTCATCCTCCCCTAATATAAAATGTTCCCTGACACAAGACATCTGAGGTTAGTACAGAACGAAAGCTAACTGAGTGCCTTAGAAGTAGGAGGTCTCTAACTCAATACATCATTTCCCCGCTTGATACTCAGAAAGGGAGAAAGATTCAAGGCTTCCCCCAAGACTTCGGCCCAATGAGCTCACCAGCTGGTCTTCCTAAATCCCCCTAACCTGCCTGATCTCCAAACGTAGAGCCACAGGACTCGGTCTTTGGGCCTATTCTATTCTCAAGACACTCTCCTGGGGATCTCATCCACTCTCATTGCTTTTAAACATCACCTCTATACTAAAGACTTGCCATATTATATCTCTGGCCCAGATCTTTTCCCTGAAATCCAAATCGATTGGTCAGTTCAACTTCTCCATGTTGATGTCTTCTAGGCATCTGTATGAGCTTCCCAGGGCTGCCACAACAATGTACCACAAACCTGGTGGTTTAAAACAACAGAAATTTATTCTCTCACAATTCTAGAGCCAGAAGTCTGAAATCAAGGTGTCAGCTACCCATACTTTTTCCAAAAGCTCTAGGGGAGGATCCTCCTCTGCCTCTTCCAGCTTCTGGTGGCTCCTAGCATTCCTTGGCTTGTGGCAACATCATTACAATTGCTTTCTCCATCTATAGATGGCCTTCTCCCATGTGTGTCTTTCTATGTCCTCGCTCTCCAAAATATATCCAGAATGTGACACCTCCTCCATCATTATCACTTCAGTCCAAGCTATGAACAACCTTCCAAGTGGTCTCCCAGTTGTTACCCTTGTTCTCTCAAAGTCACGCCGCTCTGATGCTTAAACTCCTCCAATGTCTTATCTCATCTGGAGTAAGGACAAAGTCCTTCTGATGGACCCCGAGGCCCTAAAGAGTCTGTTCCAGCTTTCCTCAGATCGTTTCTCCTGCTGCTCTCCCTTCTATCAGCGAGGGCTGCAGGGACTCCTCGCTTCCCTTAGACATGGCCTCAGGTCCACTGCATTTATTCCCTCTGTCTGAGTGCTTTTCTTCCAGACAACTACATGGCTTCTTGTTCCCTCACCTCCTTCAAATGTCAGCTTCTCAGAGAGGCTGTCCCTAACCACACTATCTAAAATTGCCATCACCACCATCTCCCCACCCTAACATTCCCCCATCCTCCTTCCCGATTTTTTTCTTCCAAACCTAAACCATGACCTGAAATACTATATAGTTTACTCATTCATTTATTTTCTGCCCTCCCCACATACGCACCAGAATGTGAGCTCTACGAGGGCAGAGAGTTTCGTCTGTTTTGTTCACTGTTGTTTCTCCAGGATCCAAAACAATCTCTGGCACACACTCAATAAATATTACCGAAAAAATCCAGTACAACCATCTGATCTGAAAAATGAGGTGGAGAGAACTAACCATGTCACAAGGAGTTGTAGAACCAGGATCTGCTTCTCTGTTAAGTCACTTAAGCTAATTAAACCCACTAATCCATGTTAATAAGAGGTTACTCTCCCAGGCAAAGAATTGCATTCTTTAAGAGGAACCCTTAACGTCGCATATTCAGCTCCAAAGAAATCAATGAAATAATCGAAGTCTGAGATATAAGGCATGTTTGGGGACAGGCCAGGTTCTTCAGCAAACCAAGTCATACCAGTAGCCACTGCACGCCTGAGCAAGGGCAAGGGACTGGCTCCCGATCATGATGCTCATCCTCTCTCACTTTTTCCATCTTTAGTAAACGCTCCTCTCCTGCTTCTGACTTTTCTCTAGAATAGAATCATTTATCTGAGTTTTTAAAAAATTCCCTTTTCCTGTTCTGAATTCCCATTTTCTACTCTTGATATCTGACAAGAAACAGAATTTCCTGGATGAAGACCCATCCTTTCCTGAAAAGGCAACCATCTTATCTAATCTGATGACTCAGGTAATGCTTGTTCTATTTTATAACTTTCCATCTGAATCACCTTGGCTAATTCTAACTTTCTCATTAAATTTCTTTTCAATGTATCTGGCTCTAATGTTTACTTTTTTTTTTTTTTTTTTTTTTTTTTTTTTTTTTTTTATCTTAACCCATTTACTTTTTTTACTTTCTCTTATCACCACTGGCTTTCTTCCTCTATGCTGTTTTCCGGTCACATATAACACCCAGGTACCCCTAGTCCTCAAGCATTCATTTATTTTTTTTCATGTACAAATTCAATAGCTATTTATTTTCTTCAGTGCACACAGCACTGTAATAGGCTCTCCCCATTGTGTGTGTGTATGTTCCACCTAGATATGTAGGGCTAGGAGGCCAGAGCAAAACAATCCTGTTTACCACGGAGAGTCATTACCACTATTCATCACCTGCCTCTGAGCAGTGATGATGACTGCAATTAAAATTTTAGATACACTACTGTTCCCCAAATGAGGTGGAAAATTCCTCATGCAGAACCTTGGAGCTCTGATATGTATTTAACGATGTCCCCAAGATAAGTTAAAGATAAAGGTAACAATACAATTGTCTAATTTCTCATCTCTGGACAGGGTATTCAAAACAAACTAACTACTGCGGCTGCCTTCTGGTGTTTGTGGAGGATCACACCCCTGGTCTGCATCATATGACATTATGAGGGCACCTTAAAAAATATGAGCCCAGCAAGCCAACCAGGACAGCACACGCTCCATGTGATGATGAACTGGCCTGCACTTTGCCTAACTGGAGGTTGTAGGTATTACAGAGAAGTTGGACTCACCTGTAGGGGCATGAGGAAAAGACAGAAGTACTTTTGCCAGTGGCCTCACCTCACAAACAAGTAACCACAGAAGGAAGGCGATGAATTATAGAAAATAATAGTTCCCTGTCACCTATGTGGTCCTAAAGGCTCACATCTAGAGGTCCCAGGGGTACTTCTTCACCTTCTCCAAGGACTGAGAGTTCCTGATAGCCTCTGCGTTTGACTCATCTCATTCACCCACTGCCCAGCAACCACAGTCAATCGTCCCGAGCCACAATGCCAAGACCTCAGATGACTTTGGTTGTCTTCGAGGGTAAAGAATCACTGCATATATCTGTAACTAGCCTGTAATCAGATACAAATGTAAAAAGAGCACTTTGCGGGGCTGTGGTTGAAATTGTTACTGAATCAGTAAAAAGCAGTTCATTGTGAGAATACGAAGCCAGAATGTATGCAATAAGGAAATAGTGGAAAACTTAAAAGTTAGAGACTTAAGGCTACACTTATGAAAAATTTGTAAGTGAATGAGGGAGTCAGTGGAAGAAAAAAGATAGAATGACATCTCAAAGACAGAGTATGTCCGGGGAGATTTTATTTGTTTGCTTGTTTTTTAATAATAGGCCAGGCCTAAGGATATTTATATCAAGAAGGAAAAGAACTGTTGAGAGAAAGGAGATTGTCTAAGACCAAAGTTTCTGAGGAGGTGGGAGGTAATAAGGGTAAGAGAAGAAATACGAAGTATAGCCTTGGGAAAGGGAAATTTTTCTTCTGAAACACTACACAAGATGACCTTGGATGATGATTTCATGAGATGATGTATATTCAAGTACCCTGTAAAGTGTACTGATCCACTCTAATGTAGCATCTACCAAATGTCGACAGAACAGGCATTCAAGAAATACCTGTTAAAATAACTGAGACCGAGGGAAAACCTAAGATAGTGAGGTAGTTATGGGAACTGAAATATCTGAGAAGTAAGAGAAAAGCAAGTTCATGCTGACTTTCCTATGATAAGCAAGAAGCCAGTCATGCAAAAATGAAAACAGGTTTGAAGTGTATGGAAATAGTTTGAAATAACTGTTCTGAAAATTTTTGTTAAGGACTCCAGGGCAATAAAAATAATAAGTCATTGCAATTTTTGATTAGTATTTTATTGGAAACCTTTTAGTCCTGTCAAATAATGATGGCTCAATCAAGGATGAGCAATATAAACGTCTAATAGGATCAGCAAAGAGAGCTGGAAGCAGAGGGAAGCATTCAGGGTATGCAATAATGAGGTTCTGGGCGGGTGTTTAAGGGTGCTAGAAAGGCAAGAACTGATGAGTACTGAAATGTTTGCTCATGGAGCCCAGGCTGAGAATGAGGGTAGGTAAAACAAGAAGACTGATACACTGGGAAAACAGGAAAAGGTAAAAAGGGGGGAAAGTCATAGTGAAGGCATAAAAGAAACACCGAGTAAATGATGCGGTTAAAAGGCAAGAAGACTGTGGTTGAGGAGGATGCTCCAGTCTACAGGGTTTGGAAGAAGAAGTCCACAGAATGCCGGCAGGTGGAGACAAGTCCTATGTGCTCATAATTCAATCGTGAATCCTGGCTGTCTCTACTCTTTAAACAGCACAGAGACATTTAGAGATGTTGGAAGAGAAAAGATCTGCCAAGGCTAGGGTCTGGAAGTTTCAATCTATGAAGAAAGCAGAAGTCTTTATTTCTTCCCTTGTTGCAAGGATGGTGGTGGTATGAAATTTATATTAAACTATTCTTAGCTCTGGGACAGATGCTAACACATTCATTGTAATTGAAGGGAGGCCAAAAATTACTGCAAGACTCTATAACCTGAGGCTAGGTACAGAAATGGTTCATTTCTTTTATACCGAACCATTATTCAATGCAGTAAAACTCTGAAATATCCTCTGAGGAAATACTTGTTTCCTTATTACCTTTTAAAAGATACTGGCTCTCTAACCAATAAAATACAAATAGTATATTTTGAGAAACTATTTATAAACAAGATTTCATAAACACAAAGTCATACGTATATGTATACACATATTATATACATAAAAAAATTCAGTAACCATAAAATTATCCCAGCAAAGCAGTTTTGTGGTTATTATTTTACTAACTAAAGATTTGACTGTATCTGAGAACAACTTTTGTTCTTTTAAAGACCCTCCCCAATTCTATACTGGCTGGATCTATTTGTGCAATACTGAGGTCATGAAATTTGTCCTTTCTTCAAACTGAGAGAGCATCCTGGGATTGGAAAGACGACGCGATTAATATCTCTATTCTTGCATTATATCAACCTATTTATCAATGCTAAATCTACAGCTTTGAGTTGATCTCATGCACAAAACATGGGCTCTTCTATGCACTCCTCTTATGAATTAAAGGCAAAACTATAAAGGTCAGCATCCTTGCACTTCTACAAAGACGTGTCAGAAAACATCACTATTTCTAAACTTCTTCATGACCTTCATTCTCCAAAGAATTTGTTCTGGTTTTTTTCCACTTACTAGAATTAAAGACGAAGGATCATGTACTGAAAACTTATGCTATCACCTCATGCTGTTTCTCACATTGTAAAGACAATTTCCTGAAAATCTGTATTGCAAGTTTTTTGCTTACTTACTCAGCTTCACATATCACCACAAAGTAGTCTTTGCCAGATGGAGAGAGCCAATAAGTATACATTGGTATTTTCTTCCCACTGTCCTAAGTATGGGTTTGGGGAGAGTAAAGATAATTTTCTTCATCATGACAGTGAAAACCATAAGCACACCACTGCAGCTTCAAGTTGTAAACAAACAATGACAATTCCGGTCAAAAAGGCAAGTTTCTTGAGAAAGTTGGATATAGCAGTTGCAAACTGAAGACTTATAATGAAAAACATCTTGTAGAAGGAATTGTAATGCATAATCCTGCCCCCAAAAGAAATAACCAGAGTGAAATCTTATCTGGTTACTCACTGAACTAGTGGGTAGCTTTTCTCTTGCCAACTTGAATTATGGGCACATTAGGGCAAATGTGCAATTTGCAAAATGTATAATTAGCACAGGAAGAGATATGACAAGGAAAAGCAGGTGAATGCCACAGACAGAATATCAGTGCTGAGTCAAAGTGGATAGAGATATATAAGAAAACCAGAATATGCAGGTTATCAATAAATTTTGGGAAGCAACAGGGAGGAAAAATATATGAATGACCAATACCTGACTCTACTCTGTGTCAGTTGCCATGACTGTAGGAAGCCCCACATTTCCCCCAGATTCACTCATGGGCTTGCCCACTGACTTCCCAGGGAAACTGAAATAAGATTGCAACTAAGAGACTTTGGTCATTGTGTCTTCTCCTGGTAGCCTTCATCCAATAGCAGCAACATGACTATGTACTCAGATAGCTAGGTTTTTGCTTGCTGCTTGCTTTTTATTATATTAATCTGCTTTCACATTTATGTATAACTATTATAGTTGAAAAGCATGTGAACATTATCAAAAGAATGAAAAGACAATCTACAGAATAAGAGAAAATACTGCAAGTCACATATCTGATAAGTGATTAATATCCAGAATATACAAAGAATTCCTACAACTCAACAACAAAAAAGCAAGCACCCCAATTCAAAACTGGGCCAAGAGGAGAGGACTCTGGGAAGATGATAGAGTAGGAAGCCCCAGGAATCTGTCTCTCCACGTAGAAAACAATCACTGGCAGAATCTGTCTGATGTAACTATTTTGGCGCACTAGAGTCTGTTGAAGGCTTGCAACTTCCATGGAAAGACTTGCAAGACTGAAAATTGAGACTAATTCAAGTCGTTTTCAGCTCTTACCACAGTAGCAGCTACCTATCCCCTACCCCCACCAAATGGCAGGCAGCTGTGCATATTTCCTGGAGCACACCATCTGAGGGACCTTGAGTAGGCAAAAAGGACTCAGTCCTCCAAATATTCGGGATGTATGCTCTGACTGCTGATTGCTGCATCTGATCAATAAGGTACAAAGAAGCTGATAGCCACTGATGTTGCACCTACCCCCAATGTTGCAAGCCCTTCCTCCTCTGGCTGAAGTGACGTCTAGAGAATTTAAAGGACCAGAGCCCTTCACCCACCACCATTTTTCACTTTTTACTCTTTGAAGAGCCAGACATTGAAGACTAAGAAATTCAAAATCAACTGCACATGCAAGGGAAAAAAATTAGAAAGTTACTATGCATGCCAAAGAAAAGTCTCAGAAAAGAGCTGAGAAGATATTAAGTTTATATTTAAGGTTAATCCTCAGCACTGAGATGGGCTACAAAAATCACAACAAAAATAACAAAAAACAACAAACACTGGAGAAGGGGAAGAATTTGTTTTCCAGAGTTACTACATTATTAGATTCAAATGTCCAGTGTTCAAAAACAACAAAAAAATCACAAAGCATACAAATAAACAGGAAAGTATGATACATTCAAAGGAAAAGAATAAACCAACAGAAACTGCCCCTGAAAAAGACCTAATGACAGATATACTACGCGAAGACTTTAAAGCAACTATCTTAAAGATGCTCAAAGAACTAAAAGGAGATGTGGAGAAAGTCAAGCAAACAATGTGTGCACAAAGTGAAAATATTAATAAAAAGAAAACCTTAAAATAAACCAAAAAAATTCTAGAGCTGAAAAGTACAACAGAATGAAAAATTCACTAGGTGGATTCAAAGGCAGATTTGAGCAGGCAGAAGAAGGAATCAGCGAACTTGAAGAAGGACAATGGACATTTTTGAGGCTGAGGAACAGAAAGGAAATAGTTTGAAGAAAAGCAATCAGAGCCTAAGGGACCAGTAGGACACCGTGAAGTAGACCAACAGATGCATCATGGAAGTCCCAGAAGGATAAGAAATAGAGAAAGGGGAAGAGAGAGTATTTGAAGAAATAATGAAACTTCCCAAATCTGAAGAGAAATGAATATAAACCTCGAAGAAGTTCAAGAAATTCTACATAATTTGAACTCAAAGAGACCCACACCGAGACACATTATATCAAATGTTCAGAAGACAAAAAGAGAATCCTGAACACAGCAAGAGAGAAGTGAACCATTACATGCAAAGGATCCCTAGTAACAATAACGGAAGACTTCTCATTAGAAACTTTGGAAGCCAGAAGACAGTGGGCCAATATATTCCAAGTGATAAAAAAAAGTCAGCTAAGAATCCTATAACTGGCAGAACTGTCCTTCAAAAGTGAGAGAGAATTTAAGACATTCCTAGATAAACAAAAGTTGAAGGAGTTCATGACCACTAGACTGGCCCTGCAAGAGATGCTCAAGGGAATCCTGCAAAGTGAAATGAAAAAACACGAGACAGCAACCCAATGCTGTATGAATAAACATCTCAATAACGACAAATACATAGGCAATTATAATAGATGTAATTATTGTAACAGTGGTTTGTAACTGTACTTTGTGCTTGTTTTCTACATGATTTAAGAGACTAATAACATTTAAAGAAAAAATTATTAGTGGAAAACCTAGTATTACTGTAAATTTGGCATGTAACTCCAAATCTTACTTTCTATATAATTTAGGAGATCTATGCATTTTAAGAATTATTAGTTTATATTTTTGGCATAAATTTATAGAGATGTAATTTTGTAACAATAACAAGCAAAAGTGGTGGAAACAGCTGTAAAGGAGCAGTTTTTGTATGTTATTGAAGTTAAACGTATATAAAAACAAATTAGAGTATTATAACTTTATGATGTTAAATGTAATTCCTATGGTAATCGCAAGAAAATAGTTATCAAATATACACAAAAGGAAATGAGGAATTTAAACATTTCACTACAAAAAGCAACTAAACACAAAAGAAGACAGTAGTGCAGGAAATGAGAGACAAAATAAGCTACAGGGTACACAAAATAAATAGCACAATAACAAAAGTTCCATCCTATCAGCAATTACTTTATATGTAATTTAATTGAACTTCCCAATCAAAAGACATAGATTGGCAGAGCTGATAAAACACATGAGTCAACTATATGCTGTCTACAAGAGACTCACTTGAGATCCAAAGATACAAACAGGGTAAAAGTGAAAAAATGGAAAAAGATATTCCATACAAATAGTAACCAAAAAAAAAAAAAAAAAAACCAACAGGGGTGGCTATACTAATATTAAACAAAACAGATTTTAAATCAAAAAAGGTCATAAGATGAAGGAGAGCATTATATATTAATAAAAGGTTCGATATGGCAAAAAGATAAAACAATTATAAACAAACATCTAATTAACAGACCATCAAAATATATGAAGCAAAAACTGACAGGCTTAAGGGAGAAATAGTTCTACAATAAAATTTGGAGACTTCAATATCCCACTCACAATAATGGACAGAACAACCAGACAGAAGATAAGTAAAGAAACAGAGGACTTACATAAGATAATAAACCAACCAGATCTAAAAGACATACAGAACACTCTACACAACAACAGCATACACATTCTTCTCTAGTGTACATGGGACATTTTCCAGGGTACACCAGGTATTAGGCCATTAACACATGAGACAAATTAAGTCTTAGTAAATTTTGAAAGACAGAAGTCATACAAAGTATCTTCTCTTATCACAATAGGATAAAGTTAGAAATCAATTTAAAAAAAACAACTGGAAAATTCATAAAATTGTAAATTAGACAATACACTTTTAGACAATCGATCAAAGAAGGAATCACAAGGGAAATTAGGAAATACTTAGAGGTGAATGAAATAAAAAACACAACATACCAAAACTTATCAAACACAGTGCAAGTAGTGCTAAAAAGGAAATTTATAGCTTTGAACACATTAAAAACAAAAAAGATCTCAAATCAACAACTTAACTTTGAAACTTAAGGAACTGGAAAAAGAACAAACTAAACTCAAAACTAGCAGAAGAAAGGAAATAATAAAGATTCGAGCAGAAATAAATAAAATAGAGAACAGAAATCAGTGAAACAAAAGGTGGTTCTCTGAAAAGATCAACAAAATTGACAAACCTTTAGCTAGATGGACTAAGAAAAAAAGACAGAAGACTCAAAATACTAAATTCAGAAATGAGAGTGAGGACATTATTACTGATTCTATAGAAATAAAAAGGAGAAATAAAAGAGAGTACTATGAACAACTGTATGCCAAAAAATTGGATAACCTGTATGAAATGAATAAATTCCTTGAAACATAAAACCTACCAAAATTAAATCACAAAGAAATAAAAAATGGAAAATCTGAATAGACCTACAATAAGAAAATAGAATCAATAATCAAAATATCACACAACAAAGAAAAGTCCTGGACCTAAGAGTTTCATTGGTGAATTCTACCAAATGTGTAAAGAACTAACATCAATCCCCAAATTTTTCCAAAAAGTTGAAGAAAAGGGGACACTTCCTAATTCATTCTATGAGGGCAGCATAACACTAACACCAAAGCAAAACAAAGTCACTACAAGAAAAGGAAACTACAGACCAGTACAACTTAGGAACATTGATAAAAAAAATCCTTAAAAGAATACTAGCAAAAAGAATTTAGTAGCATATTAAAAGAATACACCATGACCAGGAGGATTTATTCCTAGAATCCAATGATGGTTTGACATATGAAAATCGATCGGTATAATATGCCACTTCAATAAAATGAAGAAAAATTACAAGATCATTTTGATGGATGAAGAAAAAATATTTAACAAAAGTCAACACTCCTTCATGATTAATAACACACAACAAAATAGAAATAGGATAAAACTACCTCAACATAATAAAAGCCATATACTAAAAACCCACAACAAACATCATATTCAGTGGTGAAAGACTGAAAGCTTTTTCTCTAAGGTCAGAAACAAGGCAAGGATACCTGATTTCACCACTTCTATTCAACACAGTACTGGAAGTTCTAGCCAGAGTAATTAGGCAAGAAAAAGAAATTAAAAGTATCCAAATTAAAAAGGAAGAAGTAAAATGATCTCTGTTTGCAGATTATATGATTCTCTATGTAGAAAACCCTAAAGAAAAAAGCTGTTAGAATAAATGAATTCAGAAAAGTAACAGAATACAAACTCAATACAGAAAAATCAGTTGTATTTCTACACATAATCTTAAAAGAAAATTACAAAAACAATTCCATTTATAATAGCATCAAAAAGAATAAAATTCTTAGTAATTAATCCAGGAAGTGAAAGGCGTGTACAATGAAAACTGCAAAATGCTGCTGAAAGAAATTAAAGAAGAAAAATAAGTGGAAACACATTGTATGTTCATGGATTGGAAGACAGAATATTGTTAAAATGTCAATACTACCCAAAGTTATCTACAGATTCAATGCAACCCCTATCAAAATCCCTAAGACTATTTTTGCAGAAACAGAAAAATTCACCCTAAAATTCGTATGGACTATCTAAGGGCCCTGGAGAGGCCAAACAATCTTGAAAAAGAACAATGCTGAAAGACGCATACTTCTGATTTCAAAACTTACTACAAAGCTACAGTAATCAAAACAGTGCTGTACTAGCATAAAGACAGATATTCTGACCAATGGAATAAAATAGGCCAGAAATAAACCCTCACATATATGGTCAAATGATTTTTTTAAAAAAATTATTTTATTATTAGTTTCGAGTATACAGCACATTGGTTAGACAATTATATAGTTTATAACACGATCCCTCTAATTGCTCTCTCTCTCTCCTCTGACTCTCCACCTAGCCATTATATTAATGCTAACTGAATTCTCTGTTTGGTCAAAGATTTTTGACAAGGGTCCCAAGATAATCTTTTCAATAAACAGTGCTAAGAAAACTGGATATCCACATGCAAAAGTATGAAGTTGGACCCGTACCTAATACCATGTACAAAAATTAATTTGAAATGGCTCATGGACCAACATATAAGACCTAAAACAATAAAACTCTTTGAAGAAAATGTAAGACAAAAGCTTCATGACACTGGATTTGGCAATGATTTCTTGGATATGACACCAAAGGTAGAGGTAACAAAAGAACAGACAAATTAGATTTTATGAAAATTTCAAAACTTTGTACATCAAAAGACACTATCCACAGAGTAAAAAGGCAACCCAGAAAATAGAAGAAAATATCTGCAAATCATATATCGGATAAGAGATTAATATCCAGAATGTATAGAGAACTTCTAAAACTCAACAAAAAAAAAAACCAATCTGATTCAAAAGTGGGCAATAGACTTGAACAGACATTTCTCCAAAGAAGATATAGGAATAACCAATAAACACATGAAAAGATGCTCAACACCGTTAATCATTAGGAAAAATGCAAATCAAAACCACAGTGAGATATCACCTCACACCTGTCAGGACGGCTATTGTCAAAAACCAAAAGACAAGAGTTGGTGAGGATGTGGAGAAACTGTGACCCTTATGCACTGTTGGTGGGAATGTAAAATGGTACAGCCACTATGGAAAACAGTATGGAGGTTACTCGAAAAATTAAACAGAATTACAGTAACACCCAGTGATTTCAATTCTGGGTATACACTCAAAAGAACTGAAAGCAGAGTCTTGATATATCCTTTGTATACCCTTATTCATAGCAGTATTATTCACAATAGCTAAAATGTGGAAGCAAGCCAAGTGTTTATCAACAGATGAATGAATAAGCAAAATGTGGTATATACATACAACGGAATATTATAACAAGTAGTAACAACAAGTGAGAATGTGGAGAAATTGGGAAACTTGTGCATTGCTAGTGTGAATGTAAAATGGTATAGTCACTGTGGAAAACAGGCAGGCCCTCAAAAAGTTAACACAGAATTACCGTATGAACCAGCGAGTCCATCCCTATGTATATATCCAAAAGAACTGAAAGCAGGGACTCAAACAGATATCTATACATCAATGTTCATAGCAGCACTATTCAAAGTAGCCAAAAAGTGGAAACAACCCAAATGTTCATTAACAGATGATTAGATATTTAAAAAATGTTATGAACATATAATGGAATCTTATTCAGCCATAAAAATGTATAGAGGTCTACTATATGCTACAACATGGATGAACCTTAAAAACATTAAGCTATGTGAAATAAGTCAGTCGCAAAAAGACAAATATTGTATGATTCCACTTACGTAAGGAATCTAAAATAGGCAAATTCACAGAGACAAAAAGAATAGAGATTACCAGGGGCTGGGAGGAAATGAGGAGTTATTTTTTAATGGGTACAGTTTCTGTTTGGGATAACAAAGTAGTTCTGGAAATGGACAGTGGTGATGGTTGTGCAACATTCTGAAGGTACTGAATGCCAATGAACTGTACATTTAAAAATGGTTAAAATGATAAATTTTATGTTATATAAATTTTACTATAATAAGCATCTTTTGATATTTGAGAGAAAAAAACAGAATATTAAAAATTCAGATATAATTAAATCAAATCTAACATGACTTGTTAGTAGTGTCCAAACAGAATTCCCTTTCTTTCTTTCCTCTCTCCCTGCCTTCCTCCCCTTCTCCAGCTCTGTGCCAACTAAACATTCTGAGGAAGACAGATACATGAGAGAACTATAATGAGAATTTAATTTTTAAAAGATAAATCATAATACAACAGGCAGTAGCAGAATGAGGTCATCTAGAGCGGGGATTATTTAAAACAAAACAAAACAAAACACCAGCAGGTAGAACGAAAGACCCAGGAGGTACTTCTATCTTCGGTAAATGGGAAAATAAAGAACAAAAATATGTAAGACCTAAATTTGTAAGTCATTCAGTTCAATATGAACTCCTTGTTAACTACCTTAAAGGATGAGTTAAATAATTCAGGCAGAGCCAGTTTCTCTGGCTGTGAACTACTAGGCAAGGAAACAAAGAAGCACAGCCTGGATTCCATGCCAGCGTAAGGTCAAGGATCACATCTTACACTCTGTCATTGTCTTCCACTCTAGCCTGCCAACCTGTAGATATAATTTGTGGGCAATCAATGTAAAACTCTATGGGAATGGTCGTCAAACAATGGTAACTCACAACCTAGTATTTCTTACAACAAGCCAGTATTAAGCATACGCCTACTGATTAACACTCAACTGCTTCAGATCTCCAAGAAAAAGGTTAGGGCCAAAGAATGTTTGCATTTTTCAGCCTTTCACTTGATTTGACAAGAAACATCTATATACCAAACTTTAAGACCTTAACATAGACCCAGCTTTTTAATGATTCTTTTAAAAAAATCATAATGCCACTGTTATTATTATTACCGGCAGAAATGGTCTCCTAAGATGCATTCCAACTCTAATTAAAACAGGACTGTCCCATAGCTCCCACTTAATTTTAATTTACATTAAAATAACATAGAGGAGCTATTCAATATATTGAACAACTGCCTTAAATCTGGTTGGTTAAACGCTAACATCTTCCCCCTTCCATAAGCCACAGAGGTTTGAGATGAATAATGTGCCAAGGGAGACAGGCAAGATCCAAAATTACCAACACGAGTGGCATTTTTCCAGAACACCAAAGAAATTTTCTAAAGTGAGATTCTGCTGTACTTAGCCAAGCTATTTAAAAGGTGGAATGCTAAAAAGATTCTGCCCATCAATAACTATACTGGTGGAACTAATCGAAACTGTAAGAACAATGTCTATTTGGAAACCAATTTTAGTCAATGTTGAAGAGACTGAACTCCCATAGCTTTTCACTTAATTTTCACTTAATTTTATCTACTATTTGAGATCTAGAAGAAATTCCAAATATTTCCATGGCTTCTTCTACTTCATTCAAAGTTCTCCAGGCTACTCTATTTAGAAACAGCCTCACTTTTTACTCCACTCACTCAGCTTTACTTTCTTTATAGCATTTATCATGACCTGACATTCTATTTACATACTTATTTGTTTACTGTTTATTGTCTATCTCTCTCACTAGAATATCATCGCCACAGTACAGAGGTCTTGTCTGTGTGTTTGCTCATTTAACATGAGAGCACAAGAAATCAGCTAGTGAAATGTAGAATATAAATCAAAATGCACTCATTCTACAACAGTAATTTTTAAAAATTTATTCTGTAAAAAGGCTACAGTCTTTTCTCAGATTAGAAACTACAACAAAAGTTATGAATGCTTTGAGCTGAGAGATACCACTGTTGCATTCAAATAGCCAATACTCCCCTAACCTTTGTTCTTTTCATGCTATACCCATGGTGCCCAGCACATAGTGTGTGCTCAATACATGTCTGCTGACATGACATAAACTGGGTTTATGATGACTCAGGGTGAATGTCATGGTATTTTGCATTAAACTTCATACCACAGGACAGTTATTTATTTCTGACTGCTCGAAGGTAACCATTCAGATTGCTATCTTCTTTTGTTTCTCAGTACCCAGAATCAACTGGAGTTGTTTTTAACAAACAAAAAGCATTAAAAAATAATAATCAGGAACTGTTTTTATAAGCCAGTGTTCTGAAAGTAATCACTTACCTTCTTTCAACCCCCACACAACCCTTCCTAAAAGGGAAATTCATGCACATTACTAGCTAGTACGGATGATGAGATTAAATGAAGTCTCAGAGGTTGCCGACTGACAAAGCTGTTCATCAGTTGTCACTGGGTCACTGATAATAAACTAGTAATGACTTAGAACTCTAAGTGGGCCAAAAAAGAAAGACTAGATCTGAAGGTGCACAAAGTGAACATCTTTAAGATGTTAATTTGAGCTGCCTCTGTTGATAAGGAAAACAAAAATCTCAACTAAAAATGACAACAAATTTGGTCCTGAGATTTCCTTCCTTTTTATCTTTGTCAATCAGAACAATTATTTTCACAAAATTAACAGAAAAACCCACATTCTGGGGCCATGGCTTTTGTACTAGCCAACACTAGCTACTTCTTCCTCAAATGGCACATCAGGAGCACCCATGGTTAAGAAACAGTAACAGCTCACAAGCTTCTTCTTTAGCACACAGGGTAAACAATCTCTCATCACTCAGCTCTCCTCCATCCAAACGAGATATAGCCTGAAAACCTTGCTTGCTGCTTTGTCCACAAAGGTTCATTCAAAACTATCTAAAACCTTCTTTGTAATAAGAAATACATATTAAAGTACCCACTTGAACAAGCACCACATCTTATTTAATCCAGAGTGACAGCTGTTAATGTCTAATATTTTAATGTGCTTTTCTTAGAAGCAAATAAAGCTGTAGGGCCTCTGACCTATATAGGCAGGTAAAACTGAACCTAAACATAAACATTATAAACAAAACAATTTCTCCCTCCTAGGTACGTGTACACACACACAAAACAGGCATTACACCTAATAAGCAAGGACTCAGGCACAGATCTTGCAACATACGATAATTGCCAGGCACTAAATAGCCCTCTAATGGTCCAAAAAGCTCTATCTTCCTGAGCACCTAACCTATTAGCAGGGTGAGATTACAGGCAATGGAAAGAACTCAGCTCAGTTACTTAACCTCTGAACCTAAGCATTCTCATCTATAAAATGAGGGGTTGGTCTAGAGCAGCACTGCCAATAGAAATATAATAATGCAAGCCACAAATGCGAGCTACATAGTTTTTAATTTTTTACCAGGCACATTTTAAAGAGTAAAATTTAGTTTAACAAGGTTTCTTTTATGCAACCTACCATAGCTAAAACATTATTTTAATATGTAATCAATATTTTAAAATTCGTAATGACATATTTTACATTCTTTTTCATACAAAGTGTTTGAAACTTACAGTATGTCTCAATTTGGACAAGCCACATTTCAAATGCACAATAGCCACATGGAACCAGTGGCTACCGTATGAGACTACTACATAAGTCTAGTTGACCTCAGAGATGACATTTCTCTCAATACTATAAGTAATTTTAATAAAAAGAATACAAGATTCATAGATCAGGAATACTCAGAAAAACTATGAAATGTTTCCCCGAATATCCTCAGTCTATCTATTCTCATTCAAAATGGCCCTCTGCTCTTAAAACTTTTTTAACTCAGTGGAAGTAGATCTAGAAACAACTAAGTAGGTGGTCTGATCTGCTCCTTGCAGACTTACCCTGTTCTTGCTACCACAGCCAGCATCCTATAAACCTAGAGGGAGGTGAAGAACATTCAAGACGATGTACAACTGCTGAATGAATGAGACTTAAAAAATCCTAATTAGAGAAAAACCATTAAAATTAGTTCAACTGAAATAACAAAGAAAAATATTTGACAACCATATTATCTTCCACATATTTAGATAATGCATGAAACACAAATTCGCACATGCTTTTGGAACTGTTTCTCTAATTACTTAACATCCACTGAGAAAGATTCACGCTGCTCCTCCCACACTGTCTTGCTTATTAGTCCCTTTGTGATCAATGGTCTGCCTAGCCAGATGGCTGGTCTGGGTTAAGAGTACCATATGAGATCAGAGAACAAAGCAAAGCTAACTGGCCTGCCCAGGAATTGAACCTGTGACCCTGACCTCATTAACTCCAGAGAACAGTTAACCCATCACAAACATGGCTGAGGCAGCTGCATCATAAGTGCCAAGAAAGCTCACTGCGTCTGTCACAACGATACTCTGGTAGAGAAAAGGTCACTATATTTATTCTTCTAAAAATGAAGAAAATCCTCAGTGTAATCATTTAATGCAGCCTGGAATTCATCATCAGTGTCTTACCAGCTCTGCTGAATCTGGCACAAGCTCCCCTAAGAACATCAGCTGTGCCCCCCACCTGAGACCATAAATGGCTTTGACAATGGAGTTCTGATATTTCCTTTCCCAAAAACAGGGATCTTGGGACCATGCCTTTCCTTTTGATTTCTCCCAGGTGAGGAAACTGTGGGCTAACAACTGTATACAAGAATTTTCACAGGCTATTTATTGAATCCAGCTTATCCTAAATTTCAGCCATAACCAAGATTCTCCCTACCAGCACTCCCCTTCTCCCTCTTCATGCCAGCCAATCCCTCACCAGGTGAGTGGAGCGAGGCCAGTGGAGCTCTGGGTGGATTGTTCTTACTTTCCTGGTAAAAAGCCCAACACCTTTTTAGCAAGTCGTCCTTCCTTTCTTGTTACCTGAAATAATTCCTCCTAGCAGCTGCTATCTGCTCTTAACTTCTAACAACCTATATCTATTGAACTGAGTACTTCTAATTTAAATATTTCCCAAACTGTTTCAGGGATATAGTTTCTGCACCTTTTCCTCAAACACTCAATATTTAATACCGTACTGGTTTCAGAAGCAAGTTTATTGACATTTCCACTTAAGCCTCAATGATACTAATTGAAAAATTCTACAAACATCTGAAAGAGCTGAAGATTTTAAATCTGATTGAAAATATTTCTGCTTTTCATTTTTGACATTTTAAATGGAATGACCTTTCCACATGAAAACTAACTAGAATATAAAAGCAATTACATGTGGTTGTGCTATTTCTAAAATATTTCTGATAACATGACTTTAAGGCATTCAACATCTCTTCAAAGTTTTTATTTCCACAAAGTTACTTAAAATGATTTTCCAATTTATGTATTGAGAGTTTGTAATCTTGCACTTCCCATATACCTGTGGAAATCATACATATACATAAACCTAAAATGTGCATATGTATCTGCCTCAAAGCCACTGGTACAGGTAAATATCTAAACTGACTTTGCTCTTCTTATTTCTAAGAATTTTCACATCAAGAATAAAAGTAGTACAAAATGTAATGGTAACTGAGTTTAGTATCTGCATGAACATACAAATTACAGTGAACATTCACTAGCTGGAATATTTCTTGATGCTCACAAAAACTATCCCAATCCATTAGGGGTTAAGTGTTAGACAAAAGAAATGAATTAATAAAATAAGCATAAAGCATGAGCTTACTACATTTGTAGACAATCTCATTAAGGGGCAAAACGATTTTTTAAAGGCTAACCTCAGCATGTAATCTGATATTCAACAATAAACAATACATTCATTATTATCTAACCTTAATAACGACTGATGAACAGAAATAAACAGATTTTCAAACCTCATTAATAAACCATGAAACTGCTGTTCTTTGTCTAATATATCATCATGATCTACACAAATTCTGACTTCAAAATTATCAGTTCGAAAAGATTAACCTTAACAAATAAACTGTGTAAATATATGGTTAAAAGTATAAAGTTCCAAGCATATAGAAACTATAATGCAAAAGCAGGAGCTTATTTATATATCTTTAAGCACCTGGTAATCATCTTATTTATAAGATACACTCCTGCATGTTGACAGCAATATACAAACCAGTCACTACAAGAGTCAATCTATAAGATATAGTGAGAAAGAAGCAGTGAAATTTGCCTTTCCATTGTCATTTAAAATCATGTATTTGTGTATTCTAAATACTATTTATAAAATATATTTCCTGGACATTCTTTAATTCTTTCTCAATATTTTTAAAAGAGGAAAGTCCCAAAAATACCAAAATAATTAAATTAATTTACTGAAATACAAAAAAAACAATTAATAGGATAGTTAATGGTGGTTTCTTATAAGCATTTTACAAAATAAATACTGGTGATTTGGGGACAAATCAATATACTATAAAGCATTCTTTGTAGTTAAGTTCTTCATTTTGTGCCTTAAAAGCTGACATTCATTCATAATGAAGTCTTTATATAGTTACATAGTTTTCATGTCTCTTCTGAAGATATAGTAAATCTTTGGGTGCTCAATAAAACTGACCAATTAATTGGTTCTGCCATAAAAACCTGAGAAACTATTCTAATATATTTACATCAAAGACTAGCAAAGTCAAAATAAATTACTAGTCTACCCAGTATATTCTTACTTTACCAAGTTTAAAATTTTCTTCAAATGGGTTCTTTCGAAGGACACTATAAAAGATGTACCACAACAAATAAATTCTCAATATTGCCATTCAAATTTACCAAAAGAAGAAATGATGCAACTTCAGAAATCACTATGAGGGAATATCAGAACAGAATATAGGGGAGAATAGAGAGCTTTGGGGTCAAACAGAACTCAGTTTGAATTTTTGCTTCAGCTCTCACTAACTTTATGACATGAGCAAGTTAATAAAACTTTTTGAGTCTTAATTTCAATTATCAAATGGAAACACAAGGCCAAGCTACAAGCTGTTGTGAGCACTAAATTAGATAACATATATAAATAGACTGCTTAGCACAGTATCTAGGCCATAATAACTACTCAGTACATGACTGTAATTACTAAGAAATGTTTAAGAACTCATGTTCAGTGTAATTTAACGTAATATCAAAATTCCAATTGATGTTGTAAATCATTAGAAAAAATATATTCAATAACAGATTTTTTAATGCACTTAACCTGATTATCCTTTACATTAGTGTTCTTTAAACTGTAGGTGCTGACCCATTAATGGTATGTGAAATCGTTTAGTGAATTTCAACCAGCATTTCTATATAAAACAGAAAAAAAAATATAAGAATGCACTGCATATGGGAAGTCTAAGCATTGATTCAGGAATTTTTTTTTAAAAAAATTAACATTTTGTTTGCTGGATAGCAAAGTAAATGCTTCTCTTACTGTGCAAAAAAAAAAAAAGGTTTAAAAACCTCTGCTTCACATTATAACAAGAATAAAAATAATTAACTGACACTGAATGCTTGTTTCTACAAGACATTGTGCTAAACATCTACACTATTTCGTTTCATCTTCCCAAAAATGCTATAAGGCACGTAATATAACTTCCCCATTTTACTGATGAGGAAACTTAGATTAAGTCACTAGCCAAAGATGCAGAGTTGGTAACTGGTAAATCCAGGGTTCAAATTTAGTTGCCTGACTCCACAACTTGCACATTTAACCACTTCATAAGTATTTTGTTACAAAACATAGTTTTCCTCATACAAAAGTTACTTAAAGGTAGACTTTTTAATGAGGCCTAATTGAGAGTGATTTTCTGGAGGAGCAGCGTATCCTGGAAAAGGCAGTGTGATTCAAAGGTGAAAGCACTAGGTGTGAGATCCAGCTTCGGTCCCTGGCATTGCTGCTTTAGTGGCAAGGAGTTGGCAAGTCATTTAATCTCACTGTGTCTGGATTTCCTCATCTACAAAACAGGAATGATAGTATCTGCCCTGCCTCCCCACAGGCCATTGTGAGGAAGTATATGTACATATAACAAATGTTCTTTTGTGCTACTCAGTTATATGAGATGATCATTAATATCACCCAAGGGGCCCCATTCGTCACAGAAACATACATCAAAAAAACATACATTCAAAACAGGAAGGTTACCGGGCTTTTATAAACTCTATGTGAAAACTCTCTGCACAGTTCTTGGCACACAGTAGGCCTTCAGTAAATGTTGATTAAACTAAAAGAAGTAAACCAACTTGACATTTATGTATGTTTTATCCATTTGTATTTTATTTTTCATTAATTCATGTTTTTTACAACAATTTATCGAATAGCTATTATATACCAGATTAGAAATGTGGACTACAAAGAAAGACTGAAAGACCATCCATTGCCCTGAAGAATTTCACATCAATTTCAGTTAATTTCTTCCAAAACTGTATAAGAGAAAATTGTAAAATACAGCTTCTTTTTCTAGTAATAATAACTTACATTTATTATACAGAGCTTTATAGTTTAGAAAGAACTACAGGCATACCTCAGAGATACTGCAGGTTCCACTCCAAACCAGCACAATAAAGCGAGTAGTAATCTTTTTGCAGGTGGAGGGCCTTGCTTTCAATTTGTAAAAAACGCAACACCTGTGAAACGCAATAAAGCCAATAAAACGAAGTATACCTGTGTGTGGTAGCTTTTGTTTCTCAAATCAATTGCCTTTAAGTCTATATTATCTTCTTGACACCAAATTCAATGCCAAGTACTGCTAAGTCTTTAAAGTGAAAGTTTCTCAATGTCAGAGGTGAGTATATAAATAAGATTTTGTAGAAAATACATTTTAAATAGTACCGGAAAGGTGTGATCTAGTAGCATGATTTTTTTCCCTTACAGGCAATTTTCTGTTGAATATCTGAACTAGGATTCAGTGTTCTCATACAATAAAAGAGATAGTAGTGAAGGTGTCCTTCCTTTGTTGACTTTTAAAAATTAATCAAAATTGATGTATTCGGATTCCTGAGTCACATACAATGTCAAATAATTGTTAGCCATTTTATGTAAAATTCAACAACTAGTATTGGTGATTTTTACAGGGAAACAATGATATAATGACAACTTAATGAACTGAAATTTTGCAATAGAATATCTACTAAGAACCCTTTGCAAAATTGCCTTATCCTTTGTATTCTAACCACTCCCTCTCCATCGCCACCACCCAACACACACACACATACACACACACACACACACACATTTACACACGCATACACACTCCCTCACCTACACCAGATCAGTTTCCGGGCTATTATTCATAAAACCCTATTAAAATTTCACAACACATGGTCGCAGTTACTAGGTTTTGTCCCCCCTCCCCACATCCACGGACTCAATGTGTCTTTACATATACATATTCTCTTAAAATCTGGAATTCATAAAATGATTCTCATGCATCTATTCTGAAAACATCTAATGTAAAATGTAAACGTCTGCCCTTCTGCTTACTGATAACCATGAATAAAAGCCGTACCCCACCCATCGTATCTATAGGGTTAGGCGGTGCAATCGCACCACTACAGAGCCCTGCAAAAAAGGACGGTTATAGAACCAAGAAAACCATCGCCAGAACCCCCGGGAAAATATAAGGAAAACGCATTTTACACCACTGGCAGCGTGCAGTCTCCCGGCGGCTCCAGCTTTTGGTAAACAGGGAAAACCTTTGTCCTGCCTCAGCCATCAAACTGGGGGGCTCGTCAGAACTGGGGCAACAAGAGTTTGTGCGAAATGGCTTGGCAGAGGTTAAACAAAGCAATGCCGCTCTGGCGAGAGTAGACGGCTGACGGTGATCAGCGTCCGCGATCCCAGCGTCCCGAGATCCCCTACCCTGGTCAGCGTCGGAGATCCCGGAGTCTTGCTCTGCGCCCTGCTCACCCGCCCCGCGCCCCGCCGCAGCCGGGACCCGCGCCGCGGACCCGGGGGCAGGACGCCGCGGCGCGGGAAGGAGGGAACGAGAAGGTCCCACGCTCTCGGCAAGTTCCCGAGGGCGCAGCCGGGTCCGCAGGTTCCCGCGAGTGGGATCCTAGCAGCGCACACCGCGCGCGGGCGCCTTGGGGAGGGTCCGTGCCACACACGCCAGGACACCACCGCCCCAGAGTCCAGGGCGGGCCACGCCGAGCCCACGCTCCCAGGGCCAGGGCAAGGTCGGGAATCCAGGGCCCGCGGGTGGAGGGGAGAAGCCCGCCCGCTGCCCCCATTGTCTGGCCCCAGCAGCGGGC
>NW_006442508.1:10545547-10574011 GCF_000325575.1 Pteropus alecto | reverse complement strand
CGCTGCGGGCCACCGGCTGCCCCGAGTCCCTCTTAGGCCCTCTGGGAATGGCGCGCGCCAGACGGCTCCTCTCCCAGGGAGTGTCCAGAAACCGGGAGCCAGCCGCAGGGAAGGGCCCAGGATTGATCACTGCCTCCCCACCAGTGTAAGGGTATCGCCCGAGGTATGGCTAAACGCGTGGGGTCTGAAGTTACTGCGATGGGTTCACAGGGAGGCGCGCATGGGGCAAGAACTCACGACCATCAGTCACCACCCCATGGGATGCAAATCCGGTCCTTGGTACCTGGAGGAGCTGGAGACTAACGGGAGCCACCTGGACTCCAGAGGGCGTTTCGTCCTGCAGAACCCCTGCAGTGAGAAATGGCATTGGAACTCCTGAAAGTTGAACAAATTGAAAGATGCACAGAAATAGAAAAGCTCGAAATCGCTTTTCTGAGTCGCTGTACATCAAAACAGAGTGACAATGACATTGGGCATTATTGTCTTCAGCCATAATGAAAGTAAATATTGACATATGTTTTAAGGAAAATATTTATCTTTTCCTTTTGTGGCCTAACTGGAAACATAGAGACTTTTTCTCCATACTTTTCGCTATGACTATTTCAATGAAACTCTTGGAAATCGGTTTCTGGTGATCTTTTCCTTCATTATTCATGCAAAAATGCTAAAAATAATTTAGTATCGTTATTAATCAGGAAATTAAAAACAAGGCCAAAAAAATCCTCAGTGACAAAGGATGCAAAAGTAACTACTAGATACTCAGTCTTGAGCCTGATGTCTCAATGCAACTTTGATACTAGGAGAATCTTAGTTCTTGTTACCTTTTCCAACTGGGTTTTTGTAGATAAACATTTTAATTAATACCATCATAAAATATGGTTGTGTATTGTTGTGAATATAGATGTCATTCAGTTATTTAATGTTTATATATCCTAAAGTGTGTCTGCTTTATTCCAAATAAGAATGATGAGTTTTATAAAGGGTTGAGCAAGTTCCCTTTGATTTAATACAGTAGCACTAGAAGTTTCCCAAAGTCGAAAGTTAAATCTGATAGGGAATGCAGAAAGCAGTAATGTAATGGCTATGTGTAGAGCCAGAGGGAAGATATAGATAAAGCAGGGAGGTTGTTTCATAAACTATATAAATGTCTAACCAATGTACTGTATACTTGAAACTAATAAGAAAACAAAATGCTTTTTAAAAATTTAAATTTGTGTAGAACATATAACTGGGGTCTTTTATTTGATATCTTATAGTCTTGTCAACTACATGAAAACACCAAAAATTCAAATGTACATAAGTCAGGTACAGGTCTACTCTCCTTTAATTCTTCAGGGCAAGGTATTTCAAATAATATAACTTTAAAATACTGAAAGTTCTAGGGAACTTATGCTCATATTGGAGCTTTCTAACTAGACTGTCTTATGGGCCTCAGAAATCAGAACACCGCTTTAGACAGGTATGGCTTTTCCCCTCACTTTTCAAACACATTGGTTCATAGTTACTACATACAGGGCACATCAAACCAGGTAGCAGTCTACTATACCACTTTTGAAATAGCCTGTTAGTTAAGACAGATTTTCAGAGCCCATAATACAATACCAACGAAAGGAGAGCATTAGAAATTTTTAAAAAATATTTAACCATTTAACTGCTGCTTGGGGTTACAGAAAGGATGTGAAAAAGATTAGTCAAACCAGTAGTTCTCAATTGTGGGTAATTTTGTCTTCTAGAAGATGTTCGGCAGTATCTGGAGACATTTTGGTTGTCACCACTGTTTGGCAGGTGCTACTACTGGCATCTAGTGGGTAAAGGCCAGAGGTGCTACTAAACATTCTACAATGCACACGTCAGCCTTCACAACCAAGAATTACCTAGCCCAAATGTCAATAGTGCCCAGGTTGAGAAACCCTAAGTTACACCACAGATTTCTAAAGCCTCTTGATTCTATTCCCGCCCCGCCTAACCCCCCCGCCCCCACGTCTGCTTATCATCCTTTTCCCTGTGTATTCACATTGCATTTTCTTAGTGCTTGGGAAAGGCTTTCAAAAGTAAAATCCCTTACTGGCAGGGGAGACTAAGGAACTGAGTGGAACAAAAAGTAATTGTATAAATAAAAGTCATATAAATAATAAAGAGAAAAAGATAGGAAAAAGCTAAAATAATAGAAATATTATGATATAGGAAGTACATTAATTGTCCTTTGCAACTTCTTCAGAACCTATTGTGTCTTCCCAACGGCCTTGACCTCCAAAGTGAGAAAAATGAAATGTACCATCATTTTGAAAATTTCCATTAATCAGACATAAAGTCAGTAATTCCTTCTTGGCCACTCCATGGGATGGGCTGTTGTGACTATTCAGAGTTCAAGATGAATGAGGTGGGTTTATTTAAGTGGCTCAGAGGGCAGGCCATAGCTCCTGGGATGGAGTGAGAATCTGTACTACCTATCCAAGTACAGACTTTCTGTCCCTAAGCATGGGTCTATGGATAATTCATTTGACTTCAAACATTTCTTTAAATCTGTAAAATGGGGATAACTGTTACTATCTCAAATATCGTACATCTAAATTACAAAGTTATGATGGTATCTAAAGATAATGGGAAAGTACATCAGGCAAATACAATAAGAATGTATACGAAGACAACTGGAAATCTATATGCAAAAGAATGAAGCTGGAAAAAAAAGAATGAAGCTGGACCACTATCTTACATATACAAACAATTCAAAATGGACCATAGACCTAAAGGTAAGAAGAGCTAAAACTATAAAACTTTTAGAAGAAAACAAGAATAAATCTTGACATCTTTGGGTTAGACAATGGCTTCTTACATATGACACCAAAAGCACAAGCAACAAAAGAAAAAATAAAATTAGACTGTATCAAATTTTAAAACTTTTGTGCCATAAATGCAACCATCAAGAGAATGAAAATATGACCCACAGAATGGAAAAATGTTCTTGCAATTTATATATCTGATAAGGGACTTTTAAACTGAATATATAAAAACTTGTACAACTCAATAGTTTAAAAGACAACTATCCCAATTTTAAAATGGGCAAACGCTGTAGATAGACATTTCTCTGATTAATATATACAAATGGCCAATAATCAAATGAAAAGATACTCAACACCATTAACCAGGGAAATGCAAATCAAAACCAGAATGAAATACCACTTAATGCCCACTAAAATAGCTATAATAAAAAATATAATAACAGATGTTCGTAAGGATGTAGAAAGAATAGAAACCTCATACTTTGTTGGTGGTTATGTAAAATGATGCAGCCACTTTGAGAAACAGTTGGCACTGCCTAAAAATGTCATGTATGACCCAGAAATTCCATTCCTAGGTATATACCCAAGAGAAATGAAAACATATCCACACAAAACATGGATATGAATATTTATAGTAGCATTATCATGGCCAAAAGTAGAAACAATCCAAATGTCCATCTACTGATGAATGGATTAAACAAAATAAGGTATGATCTATGTAATGGACTATTATTCATCAATAAAAAGGAATGAAATACTGATACGTGCTCTCACATGAATCAACCCTGGAAACATTATGTTAAGTGAAAGAAGCCAGACACAAAAGACCACATAGTGTATAATTTTATTTATATCAAATATCCAGACAGGCAAATCTGTAGAGACAGTAATAGTTTCATGGTTGGGAGGAGGATAGTTGGGGGGGAAATATAGAGCAATTCTTAAGGGATATGAGGTTTCTTTTTTGGCATGATGATAATGTTCTAAAACTGATTTTTGTAATGGTTGCACAACTCTATATACTGAATATACTAAAAATCATTGAATCATACAATTTAAATGGATGAATTGTATTGAAATATATGTTATATCTCAATAAAGCTATTTTTAAAAGAGAAGAAAGTCTAAGTAGTAATATTCATATCTGATAAAAGAGATTTCAAGGTAAAAAGTATCAAATGCTAAAAGGCATAAGTCAACAAAAATATATGTCTTGAAACTTTATGTATCTAACAATAGAATTTTTGAATTATTTAAGCCAAAGAGTGAAATAGTTAAAAATCTGCTTTTATAGTGGGAGACTTTTTGACTTTTCTTAGAAATTGACATATCACATAGACAAAAATAACTAAATAGAGAATTAACAAACTTGATTTAAAAGATATCAAAATATGTGCACTCAACAAACAGAAAATATGCATTCAAAAAACAAAATTCATGCAGACCATATTCTTTGATCAAAATTCAATAAATTATAAACGTGCAACAAAATCCTGTGTGAACATTTTTCTTTTAAATAACTCATGTTAAAAATAGGGTGACCATACTTTCTGGTTCACCCAGAACAGTCCTGACAAACACTGATTGTGCTGACATAATATATATATTTCATTCACAGAAGTGTCTCAATTTGGATGATAAATTATACAGTGACCCCGTTTGAAGAATAATCCACAACTGAAATTGGAATCTATTTAGAAAGCAGTGACAAAAAGTAATAACAAAAAACCTGTGGGGATATAACCCAAGGTTTTCAGAGGAAATTTTGTAGCCTTTGATGCATACATTAGAAAATAAAAAAGATTCAAAATTAAGTATATAACTCAAGAATGAAAACAAATAAAAACAAAACAAAAAAGGGAGGAATGAAAGCAGAAGTTAATGAAATAGAGAACAAATCAAATAGCAGATTTGATCAACAAAATAAAAAGTTGATTCTTGGGGTGGAGGGGAAGGCCAAACTCTAGTAAATCAGTGGAGATAAAAAAAATAATAATAATAAACATTTCACAAGAAAAGAGAAAAAACTGAGGTATGGATTTTTAAAAATCTAGATAAAATAAATTTTCCAAAAAAACTAAATTACCAAAAATGACTTAAGAAGGGGTTGGGGGATTTGAATAGATCAATATTTGTAGAAGAAATTGAAAAGTTGGTCAAATGTTTTCCTCTAAAAAGACACCTACCCAGGTGATTTCATGAGTCAGCTCTAACAAAGGAGCCAACCTTTCCCATATAAGGCAAATGGTTTCAAAGCAAGGGAAAAGAGAAATTTCACAACTCATTTTACGAAGCTAGGATACTATGATATCAAAGCTAGACAATGCTGCATTCACACAAAAGATGACTATAGCCCAGTCCCACCTATGAGCACAGATTTAAAAATCTAAATACTAGAAAATCAAAACCAATGCATTAAAAATAATATTACAGTTCTGGAAATGGTGATAGTTGCACAACAATGTGAATGTACTTAATGCCACTGAATTGTACACTTAAAAATTGTTAAAATGGTACATTTTATGTATATTTTACCACAATGAAAAACATATAACATTACAAGTGTTGGGAGAGAATTCTCCACAGAGCTGTCATTTCTGCATGTCTTTTTAGCGGAGGCACTGACAGTTTTTGTTCCTGACTATCTTTTATAGGATGTTTGGAGATAGAGATAGTGTCACCCCAGAGCAGAAGACAGATTTGTTTGTTGTCCAATAGAAAAAAAAAAAATAACATCTCCCTCCAGAGCAAAGGTTGGGGCAGGGTTGCTTGAAGCCCATTACAGAAAACCAAGGTATCTTAAATTCTGGTTCCTCAGCTGTGACATAAACCCACTACATTTGCGGCACCCCTCTAGGCCTACCTGTGTTGTCTCTATGAGATTTGGTGCAAAGCTGCAGTAATAAAATCTTTGTCTCTGACCCAGAAGTCTCTTGTCTTCTGCTGGCACTCATGAACCTATGGCAGGATATCTCACTAGGTTGGGAGTAGGGTAAAATCTCAGACTGCTCACAGTTCTTCACAGTTTGGGCAACAAGGGTAGGCTGCTGACAGACATGGCTATCTGGAAAAGAAAGAATGAAATATTAGGGGATGTGAGAAGAAGGTGTAGAAACTGGTAGTGAACGCTCTCTCTTAAGTGTGGGTGAAGGGAAGGAAATAGGGGTCCCTGACTGTCTTTCCTGTTAATGAGCAATGAGAGGTAGAATTGAAACAAGCTGTTTGAATAGTTTTCTCAGATGGGATAAGAAGAGAATGTCATGACAATGGGGCAGCAAGTTCTGGGAGCCCAGTCAAAAGACAATATGACTATGACTGTTGTGTCAAGAAGTCTTCAAAGCTAAAATAAATGGTGTCAGCAGTAAAGATACAGAATATTGATTTCATTTAGTTGAGTAAATGCAAAGCTTTGCTAACCGGGGAGGAGCTGCTCTCTCCTTCTATGACCTCTGATCTCTCCCTCCTCCTCTTTCCTGACCTCAGGAAAATCCTGCTACTTTAAGAAACCAAATGATTGGGTCAAGGTCTTCTTGTTGCCCAAGAAGACTGGCAGCCACACAGACTTTGCACAAACATACTAGAGAACTTCAGGGAGGGAAGGGACTCAAATTTCTATGGCTCCTTTAGATTTAGGCACCCAATCACCATCCTACCTGGCCTGATAGTGTTCAGATTTAACTGATTTGGGGAAGGTTCTGAATGGGGGAAGAGAATTTCATATGACATTATGGGTAGGACCTTTTGGACTAATCCAATGTACCGTCCTACTTCTGAAAGAATAGTAGGAATTGCAGTGTTATATGCTAATACTTCCCTCCCATAACTGTCAGAGGTGATTATCTCAGCCAGGGAAGAGCTGAAAGTAGACACGTGCTAAGTGGGACAGACTCCCTGCCATTCGTTACAAGTGGGTGAGCCAGGATTTAGCATGTGTGGCTCAATTCTCTGACTTCAAAGTTTTCACCCTATAGATGATGTCCTATTGGTGGCAAGTCAGAAACCTCTGTCTCAAGGCCCCTATCACACTTACAGCAGCAGGCGTGGCCTGCTTACCAAGTTTCTTTGAACTATGTGGGCAGAATCACAGCAATCAATTCCTATGGCACTCTAGGAAAAAGTCCTGTATCTTGGGCCCCTACCACCAAAAAGAAGGTTCAGCTTCTTGTTGGACTTTTGGGGGAACTGGAGACAGTAGGCACCTTTCTTGGGCAAACTATTTGGTCCTTGATTTCAGCTAATCCGCAAACCAGCATTCTTTGAGCAGGGCCCAAAACAATAGCAATGAATGCTCTCTTTGTCCTCCTCTACAAAGAGCCTACATTGCAGCCTGGCAAAAAAAAAAAAAAAAAAAAAAAAATCATATGGTCTGCCAGAGTCAAGACACTGCAGTGGCTGGCAATTCGACTGCCTGCTGTATCTGTCATCCTTGTCCACATGCTATGAAGACCAAAAAACTCATGTGGACGTGGCTGCTCTTGAATCACTTTGCTATGTCAGTGCTGTCACCGGCAGCTTCGCAACATGGACTCTGCCTTGCACATATACAAACACACAGACCACAACCTTTTAAAAATCTGATTGATTCAAATTCATATGCTTCTAACTGTTGAGCAGGCTTGGGCTATGCCACGTATGGCTAGCAAGGCTGTAACTATTTGGTGACATGGCCCAAATTTCTTAACCAAACCTGATGATCCAAATCAAGTTTAGTATCAAGCCTCAAACTGTGGCCCCTCGGTCTCTCTGTTTGTATGTGAGGGAGAGATGGCCATGGACTATCTCTGCATTATGGACGAGGGTTCCTTTTTGCTCATCTATTATCTCACTGGCAATGATACCACAAATTAGCAGGTCAGTCTAAATTGCATGAATCATAATGGATAACAACAGATTGGCTTTAGACTACATCCTGGATGTCTAAAATAATATCCAGCACTCCCATGATGGTTACTCACAGTTGGCTGTGTCTGAAAACCTGGCAGCGATGACTGAGGTCAGCATTGCTGATAAACTTCTTCCTGCTGGTTGGAATCCTATTAATATCAGCATTAATGCTATATGAGACAAATTGAACAGGTTTGGTCCCAGCCTCAGTTAGTCAGATTAAGCAAGGTGGCCAATGGAGAGGTCCACTTATATGAAAACTCAAGTTTGGCTAAGAATCTATAGGGTTAAGGGATGCATTATCCTTGGGAGAGGCAATTTGCTATGAACCCTAAGCATCCTCTACATTCTTGTTTTGGATTTGCCAAGAATGCAATATCCCGATCCATCTTTACTCAAGACATTTCTCAGCATTGTATTTGCAGTGAGTAACCTTGAGAGATGTCTTTATGATGGCTATATCATCTTGTTCTATTATTCTTTGTCTTGTTCACTAGTATATACCTTTTTTTTCCTGTTGCCCTAAAATATTATCTTGTTAGATAATAAGATTAGTACTCTAGCTTTTTGGTCCCCATTTGCCTGGTGCATCTTTTCCTGTCCTTTTATTTCCATACTGTGCCTTTAAACAAATTTATTGGGGTGACATTGGTTAATAAAATCAAAGGTTTCAAGTGTACAATTTGCTAATACATCATGTGAATATTGCATTGTGTGTTCACCTCTCAAAGTTAAATTTCCTTCTGTCACCATATATTTGAACCCTTTTGCCCTTATCTTCCTTTCCTCCCCACCTTCCCTCTGGTAACCACTGAACTGTTGTCCATGAGTCTCTGTCTTGTTCTTTTGTTGCTTTCAGTTTTATATCCCACATAGGAGTGAAATGATGTGGTTCTCAATTTTTTCTGACTTATTTTGCTTAGCATGATTATTTCAAGATCTAGCCATGTTGTCACAAATGGCAGTATTTCATCATATGGCTGAGTAACATTCCATTGTATATATGTACCACATCTTCTTTATCCAATCATCTATCACAGAGCACTTCAGTTGTTTCCATGTCTTGGCCACCACGAATAATGCTATTTAAGTACATTTTCTTGTATTTGACATATTGTTTAAAAATCCAATCTGACTCTTGTTTAATTGATGTTTTATTCATTTATATATTTATTGTGGTTACCCTTAAAGATTTATTTCTGCCATCTTGTTTCATATCTTCCATCTACTGTATTTTAATTTTTTTCACTTTCCCTGCTTTCCATTAGAAAGATCAAGTTTTCTTCTGTTGGTTTAAATGTTAAGTAACCTTAAAAATTAACTAAAAGCGACAGCACCATTACTAGTTATATGTCCGTGGATATGTCTTGCCTGTGCCCTCATCTGTAAAATGAGAATATGAGAATATGGTTGTTGTGGGAATTAAATGAGTTAATAATATATGTGAGGTTCTCAGAATAGTGCCTGGTAAGAATAAAGTTCTATATTATATCATTATGATAGTTGCTCTTAAGATTCATATTTGTGTTCTTTCTCCTTGCTTTTTGCATCAAAATTGGCATCTTTTCCCAACAAGGCAAGTATATTACCTCTTCTCATGTTCCTTTGTTCTTTTTCTTCTCTTCCCCACCATCCAGCATGCTGGTATTAATCCAGATTCAAGAAATTTTGGTCTAAATTTTTATGAATATACTTTCTCTTTTTCTTTTTTTGTCTTTCCATCTCTTTTTATTAGTATAATAGACTTTACCAAGCTATCTGATTATCTTTAATTCACACATCTTTTGCAGCATCTTTTATACTTCTTGATTACTTCCTCCTCGTGTTTTCAGTATGGATCTTCACTTAACAAATCTTGAGACTTTGTACACCTAAGATCATTTTTATTATTTCTTCGATATGAATGACAGTATAGATAAATAACTATAATAGGTTCAAAATTATTTTCTTTCAAATTCTAAAAATATTAGGTTGCTCTCATTTCCAGTGTGGCTATTGAGAAGTTTAATGTTGTCTTAGTCAGTTTGGACTGCTATAACTATTTACCATAGATTTGAGAGCTTATAAGCAATAGAAATTTATTTCTCACAATTCTGGAGCCTGGCAGCCCAAGATGAAGGTGCCAGCATGCTCAGGTTCTGGTGAGAGCCCTGTACTGCATCACAGATTGCTTGCTTCTCATTGTATCCTCACATGGCAGAGAAGGTGAGAGCTTTCTGGGGCGCCTTTTATAAGGACACTATTCTCAGTTATGAGGTCTCCATTCTTATGACCTAAATACAGCACAAAAGCCCCACCTCCTAACATATTCACATTGGGGAGTAGGGTTTCCACAAAGAAATTGGAGGAGCAGGGCAAACATTCAGTCCACAACAGATGTAAATCTGCCTTTGTTCCTTTTTGGTGATCTGTTCTCTCTCTGAAGCTTTTATAATTTCTGTCCTTGTCTTTGATATTGTGTCTAAAAGTGGGTTTTTCCTTCTCTCCCACTTGGCTTTCTCTGAGCCCTTTTAATAAAGATTGTAGGCTATATCCTTCTTTGATTTGGGGACGTTTACCTCCATTATTTCTTAAAATATTTTCTACACTCATTTCTAATTTCTCTTTTAAGGTTCATTATTATCGGGATGTTGGCATTCTTGCTCACATCCTCCACAATGAGTATTTTTTTTCTTTTATACTTTTAATCTCTTTTTGCGATGCCTTCTGGAAGAAGTCCTCCGTTTATCTTCAAGTACACTAATTTATTTTACAGCTTTATCTGTACCCAACTATTCCCCAAAGGAAAGTAGGAGCAGTATCAAATAAGGACATTAACAACAAAGCACTAAGTAGAAATATTAAGTGTGAAAAATAGTGGAAATAAAGTATACTTGATGGGGTTGTTTATGCCTTGTCAAGAATGGTTTGACTGGAATGATGGGAATAAAGCATGATTGGAGTAGTTCAAGGAAAGCTGGGTGTAAAGAGGGGATGAAGTGAGTATAAACTCTTTTCAGGGAATTTTTGCTATAAAGAGTGCAAAAAATGGAACTGTAGGGTTCGGGAGGGTTTTAAAATGAGAGATTAAAAATGGGAGGTATACTAAAAAGGTTCTGCTCAGCAAAAGAAATCATTAACAAGGTAAAAAGACAACCATCTCAATGGGAAAATATATTTGCAAGCAATGCCTCCAATGAGGGCCTAATATCCAAAATATACAAAGAACTCATATGACTCAGTAACAACAAAAAAACATACAATCCAGTCAAAAAATGGGCAGAGGACCCGAACAGACACTTCTCCCTAGAGGACATACAAATGGCCTACAAACATATGAAAAGACGCTCAACATTGCTATTAGGGAAATGCAAATCAAAACCACAATGACATACCATCGCACACCTGTCAGAATAGCTATAATCAACAGGACAAGTAATAACAAATGTTGGAGAGGATGCAGAGAAAAAGGAACCCTCATACACTGCTGGTGGGACTGCAAATTGGTACAGCCACTATGGAAAACAGTGTGGAGGTTCCTCAAAAAGCTAAGAATTGATCTGTCATATGATGTAGCAATCCCACTACTGGGTATGTACCCCAAAGACTTGAAAACTCATATCCAAAAAGATATTTGCACACCAATGTTCATAGCAGCATTATTCACAGTGGCCAGGACATGGAAGCAATTGAAGTGTCCTAAAATAGATGATTGGCTAAAGAAGCTGTGGCACATATATACAATGGAATATTACTCAGCCATAAGAAGAGATGAAATACTGCCATTTGCGACAACCTGGATGGACCTTGAGATAATCACGCTAAGCGAAATAAACTAGACAGAAAAAGTTGAAAATTACATGCTATCACTTATATGTGGGATATAAACCTAAAAGCAACAAATGAACAGGACAAACAGAGACTCAGGGACATGGACAATGGACTAGTGGTTACCAGAGGGTAGGGGGTGGGGAAGAGGGGGAGAGGTAGACAGGGTAAAGGGGGTCAAATATAGGGGAGTAGGGGGAGGGTGAAGCGGGTAAAGGGGATCAAATATATGGCAGCTGAAGGAAACTGGACAATATATAGATGTCATATTATAACGTACACCTGAAAATTATATAATTGTATCAACCAATGTTACCCCAATATACTTAGAAAAAATAAGTAAAAAATAAAAATGGGAGGTATGTATGCAAGTGGCAACAAGCCCAATAGAGCAAAAATGACTCAGGAATGTGGGGTTAATTGCAGGAGCCTTTTGAGTAGTATAGAAATGAACACTGGTCACAACTATAGCTAGAGGTAAGAGACAGTTCATGCTATAACAGAAGGGAAGAAAGTTATAGGGATACAGATATGTTGCTAATAGACTTGAAGGGTGAGAAAGTTTATTGAGAAAGTTTCCATCTTCTCAATGAAAAAAGCTGAGAGAAGGAGGGAGGATAAGAGGTCTGAGTAAAGAGAAATAAAATACTTTGGAAAAGGTTAAATGTGAATTGACTAAGAAAATGTATAAGGACTGGCACAGTGCTGTGGGCCCTCAATGTTCAGGGCCATAAATTTCAAGTGAAAAGACTCATTGTGGTTGTTTTTTTCTCCATTCATGTTCATTCAGTTTCTTAGGTACAGATGCAGAGTAGTTGAAGTAGTTGGATATGAGATTTGAGTTTTCAGTTCAGAGGGACAAGAGAATATAGTGTATATGCAAGTAAATTGATGTCTGTGCTAGATAATAAGGAAAAAGAGTAATGGACTTATAGACAAGGGACAGGTGATGGAATCAATTGGAGATCAATAGTGACCTATTGATCAGAGGGCTGAAGACGAGATATTTGAGGTATTGACAAGATCAACAGCATTGTTTTTTACTACAGGTTGAGTCCCATTAGTGGGTCATGAAATCAATTTGATGAGTCAGTTTCTTAATTAGCACTTTAAATCCTGGCTGAACATTAGAATCATCCAGAGAACATTAAAAAAAAAAGTCCATACCTCACTCCCAGAGTTTGATTTATTTGGACTGGTGTAGGTTTTCGAAATCAGTTTTTCATTAAAGGCTAACTCCAATGTGCAGGCCTGCTCAGTAACCACTGTCCTAAGAAGATACCAACATAAAAAGACTGATGATAGAGTTAATGATAGAAAATAGTAAACCAGGTACTAAACTTTTCTAAGAACTGAGAAGAGGGGTATGAGATCAGTTGTGTGATAAGTTGTAATAAGTCAAGGTAACAGGTGGCAGAGTCAATGGGAATTAATGTTCTTAACAAAGAGCATTTGCAAGAGAAAAATGTACACATGCACACACACACACACTCACAAGTCTGTTTACTTTGTAGATGAATTTAAAACAGAAAGTGTAACTTTGTTTCTTATATTTTGAACTAATTAAAAATAAGTGAAAGAAAGTCAATTAAAAAAAAGCGCCTGGCACCTAAATTCAGGGATTTCTGCATATTTTACCATGATAAAGTTTGAATAAACTATACTTAATTTTAGAATTAAAACTATTGCTAAAATTATTAAAATTATAAGAAAGAGAAAATAAATTGACTGGAAAGTTTATTGAAAAATCTATGTCAAGCTCCATGATTTAAATTTTTAAAAAACAAATTAAAAACATATATAAAAGGTCAGAACATTCAGTATTTTAAGAAAACTAATTTAAAAAATTATAGTATCATGGTTATAAAAATAAAAATTATGGCAAGGTATACATTATTAAATTATAGAAAACATTAAAATATCTAACAAAACATGTCTTCTTTTTGAGTAAAAGGTGGGAATACTTCCTATTTACATATATTTATTAAAAATATTTTCCATATGACATTTCAAATAGTCCCATTTCTCCTGTATTTTACTATAATACATGAATTCACACAAAGGAGATGGAATACATGAAATTATAAAGATGGTGGTAAAGTAAGCCACATCATACCCCAAAACATACCGAATTATTGCAAAGGGCATAACCTGAACATATAAGGTGTATAAGTTTTAGAAAAAGAGCATTGCTCACCTCGGGTACACACAAATGCACACATAAACTCCACTTTATTAAACCACAGGAGGAAACAAAATGTATCATAAATAACTGGCCTTCTCCGCTTTCCTATGTTAGTTTTTAAAGTTCTTTTTCAATCATAATGAAATTAAGAATAAGATTTTCTTCAAATGTGTATAACACAATTAGTTTTTTTATCTGATATTCTATTTTGTACAACTGTTATTTTATTAATATATGTATATATCTAAATTCTTTGAAATTACCACTTTGAATTAACTATAAAAGCTGTTTTCTATTTAATATGCCAAAGTTCAGTGTTTACATACTATTCTGAAAGACTGATAAATTACAAGGTTTAGATACAAAAATTTGATATTATTGAATGTATATTGGAATTTTAACAAAATGCTTTACTACATTTACCCCGTATACTTTTATACTCTGAAATTTTACATTAATACAGTGAGAAATTTTACTGACTGAAAAAAAGTCCCACATTTCAGTTCTATTGTTTTATAAAATTCTGAATACAGCTTTTAGTTTGATTTTGATAAAATCTGTATTATGTGAAGAGTCCATGTGATAGCCAAAATAATATAACATTATATATAAGATACGAATGAATCTTTCCCATCACAGTCCTTCTAGTTGGCAATGACAAATTATATATGGCAGTCATTATTTTATTAAGACCTCTGTTATTATAAGAAGAAACCTGAATATATTCTCAATGATAGACAACAAATTGGTAAAAAATTAATTTTACATTTAGAAGAAAAAAGTGTGACAGCACAGCATCAAAGTTGATAATCCTTTGTGGATATGTTAAAGATAGGGGTTATAAGCACAGACGTGAAAACTAAACACACTTTAAAAACAAATACTGTAAGAATATTTATATACATATATCATGACTCATTAAGAAAAAGATTATTAAAGCATAATGTGAACAATACATTATATTAATTCACAATATAAACACACTTTGAAGAGTAATTTAAGTCAGGTATAATAAAAATACAGATATAACATCAGCACTATTAATACATACTTTGTTCTGTCATATGTATGAAAATATACACATGGATATAGCTCTTTTAAACCAAATTTTTTACATAAATATTCACTGATTTACGTAAAAGTTGACAGAGGTAGAATTTGTGTCAATGTTCATGATTTTCAGGAACAAGTACTTCAAATATATCATTACTGTCTGTCCTTTTAAAAATCCGTATAGCCAACTCATTGAAAGTCATCATTCTGAAAAGGGGGAAGGAGAAAGATGGGTTAATGGAAAAATGATAACAAATTACTCAGTATATTCACGAAACACTGAAATTCAGTAATGTTTTAATTGAAATTATAATCTCTAATAAAACTTTTGCCTACAATCGATTTATATTTAATACTTAAGAAGTACTGTTCTGTACTTAAAAAAGATATTCCTCTCAAACTACCAAAATACCTCAAAGTATATGAGGACTAAAAGAATGATACATAGTGAAGAGACTAGAATAATAAAGCACGTTAATTGAGAAAAATTAAAACAAAGGATAATCTGATGTCTAGATTAAAATTACATACAAGTACTGGAAATTATGTTGTCTGAGTCTTAAAATATTATGTTATGGATAGTCAAATATTTTTCCAAATATTTTCAACTTATGTGCTATCTAATCATCCTTCCAATTAAAACACACACATTAAACTATGAAAAAAATCCCACAATGGAGACATTGAGAAAGTAATTATATCTTTCGACATCTAGGAAGACATATTTAAGAAGAAATAATTAGACATGTCCAATACTGATGTAAAACATTATTTATAAGAGAAAAAAATTGGAAAAAAGCTAAATGTCCTATAATGATTGATTAAATAAAGTAGAATGATTAAATAAATCACAGAATCTCCATGTGATAAACCATTAGGTCACTATTTTAAAATGGTATTTCTGAAAATGCTTTTGATTACATGAATCACAACAATATTAAGGGGGAAAACCATTAAGAACAAAACATAAAAAAACAGGATAAAAACTGTTTTGAGTATGATCTCTATTAGAATTATAAATGTATGTCTATGTGTGTGTATGTTTATTACAAATTAAATACAAGAATGAAGTATACAAAATACTAATTGGCATTTTCTCTGGGCTGTAGGATTAAAAGTGATTTTGATTTGTACATGCATGTTCATAGCAGCATTCTCAAAATAGCAACCCTAATGTCCATCAACTGACGAATAGACAAGCAAAATTTAACATATACTTATAATGGAATCTTATTTAGCCTCAATAAGGAAATTCTGACAGATGCTCCAAAATAGAAGAACCCTGAAAACATTATGCTAAGTGAAATAAGCCAGTCACAAAAGGATAAATACTGTATGATTCCATTTATATGAGGTACACAGAGTGGTCAAATTCACAGAGACAGAAATTGTAATTGTGGTTGCCAGGGGAGGGAAGATGGGGAGTTAATGCTTAATGAGTACAGTTTCAGTTGGAGAAGATAAGTTCTGAACATGGATGGTGGAAATCATTTGTGCACACTAATGTAAATGTGTACACTTAAAAATGGTTAAAATGATCAATTTAATGTTACATATATTTTGCCACAAAAAAATGTAAAAAATAAAGATTTTGACTTCCTTCTCATACTTTTGTATTGTTTTTTTTTCAGTGAGCATATAATATAATCGAAAAAGTAAAAACAAAATTGGATTATATATTTTAACTATTAGAGAGACATTAAATATGAATTGATACCAATATTTCATATTCATTTCTGAGTACTTATGGACATAATCCTTAAAATTAGTTTCGGTAACAATATTTAGAAAAAAAGAATGGAAATAGGTTACCAATTAACAACATTATTAGTATAAGCTAGGAATTTGCTAATGGTTGTAGAAGTTTTCTAATCCACATCTACTATGATGGCTATAATTTAAAACTGGAAAATAACAAGTGTTGGAAAATTGAAACCCTTACTTTCCTAGTGGAAATCTAAAATGGAACAGCCATGTGGAAAAAGTCTGGCTGGTACTCAAGAAGTTAAACATAGAATGACCCTAAGATCCAGCAACTCTACTCCTAGGTACTCCCCAAAGATTTAAAAACAAGGACTAAAACAGACACTTGTACACCAATGTTTATAGCAGCATTATTCATAATAGCTAGGTGAACAAACCCGGGTGTCTATCAGCTGATGAACGAATGAGCAAAATGTGGCATACACATACAAGGGAATATTATGCAGGTATGAAAAGGACTCAAGTTTTGATACAACCTATGACATAAATGGACTTTAAAAACATGATGTGAAGTGAAATAAGCCAGACACAAATGGACAAATATTCTATAATTTCACTTACATGAATATCTAAATAGGAAAATTCATAGAGACAGAAAAAAAAGTAGATTAGAGGATACCGGGGGCTTGGAAAGTGAGGTCTGGGGACTGGAGAGTTATTGCTTAATGGAGAGTTTCTGTTTGGGGTGATGAAAAAGTTTTGGAAATAGTGGTGATGGTTGCACAACATTGAGAATTTAATGCCACTGAGGTATACACTTAAAAACAGTTAAGATGGCTAAGCTCGTGTTAAATTTTATCACAATTAAAAAATGTTACCTATTTCATCACAGCTTTAGAGATTGCTGGAATCCACTATGTTCTGCATTAGTGATCCTTAAAGTATAGTCTGGGGATTCTTGGGAGTCCCCAAGGCCCTTTCACGGGGTCTCTAAGTCAAGCCTTTTTTTAAACACTAAAGAATTATGTGCTTTTTCACTGCTGTTATCTCACAGGGATACTGTTGAGTATCCCAGAGGCTACATGATATGAAAGGCCAGATAGTAAATATTAGATTTGTGGGCCACAGGGTCTCTATCATAACTACTTAATTCTGTCATTGTAGAAAAGCATTCTTATACAATATGTAAACAAATAGATGTGGCTGTGCTCCAACAGAGCTTAGTTTACAAAAACAGGCAGTGGGGTGGATTTGGCCCACAGAACCTAGTTTACCAATCCTTGATCTAAAATGCACCTGTGAATCGAGCATGAGAATGTTTGTATCACAACTGTTAGGAGGTTTTACAAAGAGAAACTGAACCTCCATACAATCGCATTCAAATTAATGCAGCAGTTAGAAGTTGTGAGGACACAGTGACTGCAGCCAGCAATGAGAAGTGGCCCTCAAAGTGAAAGAAGGAAAATATTTTACTCAAACAAACAAACAAACAAACAAACACAAAAGCAAAGTGCAGCAATCAGGAATCATTCAAACCAAGGCCCTTCAAACGCCAATAAACCCAAGGGGCATCAGTATGTTAAAGCATAGCACATATTCAATGTTCATAATGAGGCTTCTGAGTCACTGAGGAAATGCTTATCTCCTATGTACTTCTATTAAAGGAAGCAAAGAAATGCATAATTTTTAAAAGAACTGACTTTACTATTTCTGTCAATGAGCTTGCATTTTCCAATCACCAACATTTCAAATCCTGGGTCTCACAAGCTTTTTCCTATTCATTCCCACCTCCAATGAATCAGCATATGCTTTGACTCCTCCTCAGTCAAATGTGTCCTCGCTCTTTACAACCCCTCTGGAAAATTGTTTTGCCATATCTACTCAAGCTTAAACATCTGCATGTCCAATGACCTGACAAGCACTGGACATGCATGTCCAGTGACCTGATAATTTCACTCTTAAGTATATATTCAAAAGAAATGCACACATCTGTTCACCAACATACAGGTACTAGAGTTAATCATAATGCTATTTGTAATAGCCTGAACTGGAAATGACCAAATGCCCATCGAGAATAGAATAAATGGATTGTGTTTAGTTCAAATAATGGAATACTATGCAGCAACAAGACAACAATCTACAAGTACACACAACAGTAAGGAAGAATCTCACAAATGTACTGTTGAGAAAAAGAAGCCAGAAATGTATGATTTCACTTATAGAATGTCAAAAAACAGGCAAAAGAAACACATGCTTTTAATAGTTAGGACAGTTACTTTTACAGCTAAGCTTATGACCTGAAGGGAGCCCAAGAGAGGTAATGTTTTGTTTCTTGATCTAGGTGCAGAATACATAGGTGAGCGTGTTCAGTTTGTGAAAATTCACTGAGCTGCATACGATGACATGGCACTTTTCAGTATGCATAATTTATTTTTTTAAAATGTGTCCTTTCAATATTATTATAATGATCCTGAACTAATTAGACTCTTCAGTCCATATCTCTTTCTGGTCTCCCTGCCTCTGGTTCCTACCCTCCCCAATAAGGCCCGAATACAGTTATGAATTTAACCTACCAGGAACAGTTCTTTCATCTTAACCCCTCCCTCGAGCTCATCCTATACGCAAGTGGACCTTCAGTGGCTCCCCTTAACTTACAAAATAAAGTCTACAATCTCTAATTTAGCCTCACATTCAATAATTCTGTATATCCCATTCTACCTTCCATGCCTTTCTTCCTCATTATTCCCCAACAACCTACCATTCCTGTCAGATTCAGTCTACTGTGCCACACACATTCCCTATTCTCTATCTTTGTCTAAAAGAACTGACATCTATCATTTGTACCTTGAATTTGGCATTTCATCAAAGATTACCCTGCAATATCTCATATTGTCATTTAATGTGTTGTTGTGGCTGTATTCTCTTTTTTAATCGAGGTATAATTTATGTACAATAAAATGCATGGATCGTAAATGTTCAGTTCAATGAGTTTTTACAATTGTGTATACCTGTGTAACCATCACCACAGCATTCCATTACTCCAACCAAAAGTGGTCAGAAAGGCAATCTCCCCTCCCTGCACACAGTAAACTACTTTATGAATTTTAACCATAGATTAGTTTTTTTGGTCCTTGGTGTTACATACATACCTTTCTGATAATTATCTGTATATATGTTTATATGTTCAGGAGAATGTGAAGGAGACCTTAGAGTAGAACTAAGCGGTGGTGTGGGAAGACCATGTCGACGCATCTCTTGGACTGCTCGTTCTCTGTCAATAAAGATAAAATAAATAAGAGATTACACCAAAAAGTAGTATACAAATATAAGATGCTGTTACTATTAATTAAATAATTTCTACTCAATTAGTATTTCTACTCAATTTAAATCCTATGTCCTTATATGATTTTTAAGTTGTGGATAAAAGATTTCAAAGGAATATGTATTATAAGAGATTCTTCAAAGTCCTTCTGAATACAGATTTTCAAAGGTGAATGGTTCTTCCCTCTGCCCCTTCCTTTCCCACCTCTTCTTGCACATAAATGCAGCCCTCTTCCCTTTTCCTGCCTCAAAACTCCTAAATGTGTGAAGTGAAATAATCCATTCTCTCGGTTATGCTTTCCTTCCCTGTGTCTGGGTCTGGGTCTGCCCCACAAAGCACGGGGACTGTGTTACCACTCCTCTGTGGGCTACTCAGTCTCTGGCCTAGACTTTTTCTGCCTTGAGCTCTTTCTTCAGTATCTAAGATTTCTACCTACTTGGGTGTTTCACAAACTTTTTTATCACTATTATTCCCCTAAAGAAACTTTAGACATTTGACCCCAAAGTTATACTCCCACTCCCGTGAAATTTTAATACATAGGTACATTGTTTACATATTGTAGCTCTTTAGAGGGCCATAAATCATTGTGATACCTAAGGTTTTTTTTGCCACTGTCTCTTCCTCCAAAAACCAATTTTGTCCTCTGGGGTGGTTAAAGGGACAATACCACCACTCCAGGGGACAAAATTGGCTCTTGGAGGAAGAGAGAGTGTGGGAAACAAACCTAAAAGCAACAAATGAACAGGAAGAACAGACACATGGACCACAGATTAGTGGTTTCCAGAGGGTAGGGGAAGAGGTGGGAGGGGGAAGGTAGATGGGATAAAAGGGGTCAAATATGTGGTGACAGAAAGAAATCTAACTACGGGAGGTAAACACACAATGACTGATATATATTAAACTGTATACCTGAAACTTACTGGAGTTTGTTAACCAATGTTGCCCTAATAAAAATTAATTTAAAATTTTAAAATTAATTTAAAATAAAAAAATTAATTTAAAAAGAATGCATGATCTAGTTTGATGCTAAGGAAAAGGAAAGATACAGTCATGTGGGTCAAGGTTTCTTTGAGGACCTGGGCAAGGAAAAAGGAGAGAAATTAATGGGGTCTCTTGGGCAATGGAGAGCTTGATTTGGGACCCTTGAACCGAAAGAATTTATCATTAAGAAATGGAAATGTTACATATGTACAGTTTAGCACATTCAGAAACTAAATCTTCTAAATTACATGAGATTAACAACACTGCTTTCATGACACTGATGCAATCTCAGGTTTCAGTTCTCATTGAAATCATAAACATTGAATTCCCAACAAATTCTGTTTGGGGGATTAAAATTTTCAACATAATAGAGAAAATGAACCAAAATATAAGAGTATGAAAATTACTAAACTGCAGAGAATATATTGTAGAGGTTATGAGCACAGGCTTTAACATTACAGACCTGCCTAGATTTTAGTCTTGACTCTGCTATTTATTATTTGTGTCACCTCAGTTTCCTATAATATAGGCATAATAAAAGATTATTAGTAGGATTATCAGATATGTATATAGTACCTGGTACATATTTGTTAAATGCACTTATAATAGTTAGCATCATCACTTTTTGATGGACCATATTATCTTGGGCTCTTGTAGAATCCTTACTAGCCTGTTGATAGCTCCTAACTATAGACTTTAAAATAATGCCCCAATTTTGCCTTGAGGAAGGCTATAGGAAACATTTATATGATACTTGCTACTTTATTTACTGTGGGGATATTATCTTCCACAACATCTGTTGCCTTTTCAGGAAGAATTACCAAATTTATTTTATCTATTAATGTTAAAAAAAATGCTTGCTATTTGTAAGCCATATTAAATCCTTTTTGGAATAGGATAGGAAATACATAAAAACATTGTCCAATGCTAAACATTTTCTTACCGTTCATATCTTTCAGTTGAAATCTGCCTTTTTAGAGCATCATGATCTGTTTGTAATTGTGCCACTTTAGCCCGAAGCATGGTGTTTTCTCGGCTTTGACTAGTTCTTAAAAACAAATTTTATTAATTAAAGAAATAAGAGTCAAGTGGTATGGATTTTTGTTTCTCTTATTAATATGTATTGACATGTAAAGATGAAAAAAAGAGAAGATCAAGACTTTTCAACAGTAATTTTCTAAGCTTCTGGAGCTTCGATCACAACATTTTCCCATTCATCTCATTTATTTAATAAACATTTACTCAGCCTCCAGTACGTGCTAGGCACTGAAGAGATTCTGGAGATACAAATTTGAACAAGACATGAATTGTAGCCTCAAGATGTAAAGTATCTTCACTGGCTCTTTCTTGACTCCTGCCGCAGAAAGAGAATATTTCTAACTTTTAAACATTAATTATTCCACTTGTACTACCTACTCTGGGTTTCCTTCCCTCTTCCAACAAATACGTCCAAACCTCTCCATTCTAAAAGACACCTCATCAAGCTCATAAAAGGTTATCAGTACACTTATGAGGGTCAAATTGCATAGCTTTTTCGAAATCTTTTTCGTAATCCACAGCATGAGACACGCCAACTCTCTCATTCTGAAATGCTCTCGTTTACTGATTCCTCTCTTCCTTCCTCAAATTTGGCCATTTTTCTAAAGTTCAATAATTCACTTCCATAGGAACCACCTCTGTGGTGAAGATATAAAAATCCACATCTCTAAGCATGATGTATCTTCTGGACTAAACTCTTGAATTTCCAAAAGCAGCAGCCACATAAGTAAAATATTTTGGTTTTATACAACCCTTCGCACTCATATCCTCCTCTCCCCACGAAAACTGAAAAAATATATTTTTTGTTCCTCCAGTGACTTTTAAACCTCATTTTTTTATGTTATGAATCTACAAAAATTTACCCAGATTGAAAATTATTTTTGACAAGCTATTTTCTTCACATAGAATGATTTATGACACTTACAATTTGCTTTCTGAAAGGGTTAACTTCTCTTTAAGTAGCTGAATTTCTGTATCTTTCTCGTGGGAGGTTAAATGAGAATGAAATTCTTTATCTCTATTTGTAGCCAACAATGATTCAAGGTTTTTAATTGTAAGTCTCTCACTCGACAGTTGTTTTTTTAATAGCTCTGATTCTGATTTTATATTTTCTAATTCCACCACTACCTACAGGAAAAACAAAATAAGATTACTTCAGTACAATTTCAGACTTCTGAAAAATTATCTGCAGAGAGATACATACATCAGTTCCTTCATTTTGAGTACTGGATAAAGATTCTGAATTGCTTTTTTAAGTGTAAGAAAAACATTTTATTTTCAAAATAATCTTTGCCATTTTTCTAAGGGCTTAATTTGGTATAAGACCTACTCTAACCCTCAAATAGTTTTCTCTAGTACTACCTTGTCAGGAGAGGGTCATCAACATAAAATCCTAAAATACAGCCACCCTCTCAGCAAGGAGGCCATTCCGGTCTATTAAATCTCTGTCCTCTTGACTAGTCAAGCCAGTACTGGAGCTTCTCAGTACCCGAAAATAAAAATGCTACCAAGTGAGTGAAAACTGAAAACATCCATTTTTAAAAACACACACTGGGTTATTTAAAGTAATGCTTCAGTTTGTGAATGAGAAGCTCCAGTTACCTAGACTTCTAAAATTTAGTAAGATTAAAATGCCTTGAGATTTTTATCAGGAAAAATATTTTACTTGGAAAGCAAAGAACTGCTCAATCCTTCATTTCAGTCCTACCTTTAAACAGAGAAAGAATGTACTGAGATATGCTCCTATTCTGTATTTAGAAGAAGACTCATATTCTCCTAAATACCCATCTACTCTAAAACAGACAGCACCTAATTTCATCATGACGTTTGCCAGAGAAATCTTGGCAAAGAATCTAGTAGTCAAATTTAGTTGTCAAAATCCTGTAGCCAACCGTAACTACTCCAAAGAGGAACAAACACATTGGGTAGTGAATGATAAAGTAAAACAGAGTAGGGCTTAATAAAACAATGTGCTACAACAATATCTTTTAAGTTCTTACCCTCTCAAATTCAAGGCTTTTGGAATTCAACTGTTGGGTCAAAATATCTTTGCCTGAATCAAGCTTAATACAAAGTTCTCTAAGAGATGACAAATCATTGAATACTGCTGCTTTTTCATCTTCTTGATGTCTCAGCTCTTCTTCTAATCTAGATACAGCTTTTGCCATTGAGGAGATCTGAGATTCATATGCATGGTGTGCATTTATGTGCTAAAAACAGAAAAGAGAAACAGGTAAAAAACTAAAGTAACCCAACAATTTTAAAGGCTTAAATCTGTGCAGCTACAATCTCACTTTACAAAAATATAGGAGCCAATTTTGGCATATTTTAAGATACTCTCGAGTAGCTGCCTGCTATTTATAGAATGCCTATTTAATGCTTAACAAAATGAACTTTGTATAATTATTAATCATGGTAACTAAGTACTTCAGATATATTTAGAAGATGCAAGATGGTTATTGTTTTAAGATGTTGTGAATGAGAGATCTCTGAAATTATATTAAATTTTTCCTTTATAAATTTTCTTGCTTATAATAATGCCTTTTCAAGAAAAAGTAAATTAGATACTTATCACTTATCAACTATCTTTAGTTAAACTCTGAATTTTAAAGTTGAAGTTTGCTTTAAAACTGAATACCTAAACTCATATTTAAATTAAATTTAATAATACACTACTTTGAGATTTTAATAACTGAAATAATGAGCAAAGTTTGAAATACTGATATTTTTCTTAGAATAATTCACATTTTAAATTTCTCATAATTTAAATTGTGAGTGATAAATACAAATTGATTTAAACTCTACTTCTAGAGTTTAGGAAGAATTCCACACTTAAAAATTAAAATTTGAGCAGGTTTTACTGAAATTAATCAACATTAAAACCCACCATTAAAAAAAATTACTGCAAATTATGGGGTGGCTTTTAACAGTGGAAATTATTTATTTATTTTTTATGGTGACATTGGTTAATGAAATCCAATAAATTTCAACTATACACTTTCACAGTAAGGCATATATATATTTACACACAATATATATTGTGTATTCACCTCCCATAGTTAGATTTCTTTGTCACCACATATTTGACCCTTTACCTTTCCCCCTCTCCCCTCAACTTCTGGTAACCACTAGCCTATAGTCCATGTCCATGAGTCTCTGTTTGTCCTGTTCATTTGTTGCTTTCAGGTTTATATCCCACATATAAGTGATATTATGTGATTTTCAACTTTTTGTGTCGTTTATTTCACTTAGCATGATGATCTCAAGGTCCATCCAGGTTGTTGCAAATGGCAGTATTTCGTCTCTTCTTATGGCTGAGTAATATTCCATTGTATATATGTACCACAGCTTCTTTAGCCAATCATCTATTTTAGGACACTTCAATTGCTTCCATGTCCTGGCCACTGTGAATAATGCTGCTATGAACATTGGTGTGCAAATATCTTTTTGGATATGAGTTTTCAAGTCTTTGGGGTACATTTGTACCCAGTAGTGGGATTGCTGTGCTGGATCATATGGCAGATCAATTCTTAGCTTTTTGAGGAACCTCCATACTGTTTTCCATAGTGGCTGTACCAATTTGCAGTCCCACCAGCAGTGTGTGAGGGTTCCTTTTTCTCGGCATCCTCTCCAATATTTAATAATAGAAATTTATTCTCTCACAATTCTAGAGGTTACAAGTCTGAACTTTAGATGTCGACAGAGTTGGCTTCTTCTAGAGGTTCCAAAGGAGAATTTGTTCTATGCCTCTCTCCCATCTTCTGGTGGTTGCTGGCAATCCTCGGCGTTCCTTGCTTTGTAGACATATCACTCCAATCTCTGCCTTTATCTTTACCTGGTATTTTCTCTTGTGTCTTCTGTGTCCAGATTTCTCTTACCTTATAAGGACACAACTAGTCCAGTATAATCTCATTTCAACTTCAATACACCCACAAAGCCCTATTTCCAAATAAGCAGAAATTTGTTCTCACATAGTTCTGGAGGTTTTAAGTCTGAAATCCAGGTATTGGTAGGATTGCTTCTTTCTGGAATTTCTGAGGAAGAATCTATTTCATATCTCTCTCCCAGTTTCTGGTGGATACTGGCAATCCTTGGCATTCTTTGACTTAGCAGACATAACTCCAATCTCTGGCTCTATCTTCATATGGCGTTCTTCCCTGTGTCTTCTATATTTAAATCTCCCTCATTTTATAAGGACACCAGTTATCAGGGTCCACCCTAATCTAGTATGACCTTACTTTAATTTGATTTTATCTACAAAGACACTATTTCCAAAGAAGGTCATATTCACAGGTACTGGGATTAGGATTTAAATATATCTACGCACCACAGATAATCAACACTTTCTCCTAAATTATGAAGACTACACCATTATAACAAAAAAAAACAAACTAATAGCCAACCACTCTATATTAATGTAACTTAAATGTCCCTATATTTTAATTGAATTCAAATTTTTATTAGGAGATTTTTATTAGACTATCTTTATGACGAGTTTATTTAAACCAACATGCAAAAGAATAAAGTTGGCCTCTACATTATATCATATACAAAAATTAACTCAAGATGGATCAAAGATCTCAACATAAGCGCTAAAACTTATAACGACTCTCAGAACATAGAGGAAAAGCTTCATGATATTGTATGCAGCAATGATTTCTTGAATATGACACCAAAAATACATGTAACAAGAATAAAAGTAAAGAAACTAGACCTCATCAAAATTAAAAATTTTTATGTGTCAAAGGATAAAACTGAGTGAAAGGCAACCCACGGTATGGGAGAAAATACAAAACACATAGGGATTAATATCTAGAATACACAAATAATTCCTACAATTCAAAAACAAAAAAACACCCAATTAAAAAATGGGCAAAGGATCTGAATAGATGTTTCTCCAAAGAAAATACACAAATGGCCAATAAACACAGCAAAAGATGCTCAATATCACTAATCATTAAAAAAATGCAGGGGGAGGGAAATTGTGTAGATGATAGAAGCTCTATTCATCCCTCTAGAGACCAAAATCAAAGCTGTGATAGAAACAAGGAGTAGCAGCAAGAAAAAATCACCTGAGATCTAGATAAACAAGCCATACAACTAGAGAGAAGCACAAGAAATCAATCACCCTGCAACAGAAGAAGGTAGAACGGGGCGAGGATGCGGGGCTGCCGAGTCTTGAGCAGCTGAGTGGGAGGAAGGCTGCGGCATCCGCCGCGGCAGACGTCTCTTAAAGGGCCCGCATCTGCGAGCAGATTTTCGTGGTGAAGGACCTGCTTGATCAGAGCGTCAGAGCCGACTGGGCTGCGTGCAGGGGGCACCAGGGACTTACAGGGAGACACTGTCCGAGTGAGGGCCGAGGGGAGACTCACTCTGTACAGAAGTGCCAGCAGTATCCATTGTTCTTTGTTGAACCCTCTCCACTACCAGTGCACGGGACACAGAGCCTCCATAGCTGTGATGTCATGGATAACAGGATAACTGGATAACAAAAGTCACTCCACCCAGAGGATTCCCTGAAACCCCAACTCCCTCAACTCGTGGCCCCACCCAAGCCACATCCAGGTGTGTCCTCATCCAGGTGTATCCTCAGTGAGTCAGGCGCTTCTTGCTGAGCAGTGCCTAGACTCACACTGGAGGCAGCTGGCCTCCATTTCTAGTGTGGCTTTTTTGAGGCAATTATAAGCACAGCATCTGTGGAGTGCTTGCTGAATCTTAACAGGTGACCCCGGAGGGGCAGAGGCTTTGGCTAAATTTGGCTTGCAGCTGAACCCCTCTTAGCACTGTGCCACTGGACAACTACTTCACAAATCCACATTAATAAGACCAGAAAACAGATACGGACAGGCAGCCAAAATGGGAAGACAAAGAAGCAGAAACTACATGAGAGAAGAGAACAGAGATCCAGGTATAATGGAGTCGAGTAATCTAACAGATGCAGGATTCAAAACACTGGCTATAAAGATGCTCAATGAACTTTTGGGAAGTGTAGAGAAATTCAGTGAGAACTTCAACAAAGAGATAAAAAACATAAAAATAGAAATGGAAATTATAAAAGGGAACCAGTCTGAAATGAAAAACACATTATCTGAGATGAGAAGTATATTAAATAGAATAAACAAAGTGAATAAAGAAAAGAATCAAATGCCCTACCTAGAGGATGGGAAAGCCAAGGACACACAATCAGAATGGCAAGAGATAAGATGCCAAGACTATGAAAATAATTTAAGGAATATATGGGACACCATTATATGGGACAGACAAATATCTGTCTGATCGGCATAACTGAAGAAAATCAAGATGTCGAACATCTGTTTGAAGTGATGGACGACTTCCCTAACCTAGTGAAGGAAATGGACATAAAACCCCAGGAAGCTCAGAGAATTCCAAAATTCAGGGATCCAAAGAGGCCCACACCAAGACACATCATAATTAAAATGCCAAAGGTTCAATACAAAGAAAGAATATTAAAAGCAGCAAGAGAAAAACAGATAGTTACTTATAAGGGAAAACCCATAAGACTGGCAGTTGATTTCTCAAAAGAAACTATGCAGAACAGAAGCGCTTGACAAAAAATATTTGACAGGATGAAGACCCAGGATCTACAACCAAGAATAATTTATCCAGCAAAGCTATCATGTAGAGTTGAAGAACAGATACAGAGCTTCCCAGACAAAAATAAGCTAAAGGAATTTATCACCACCAAGCCA
>NW_006442508.1:10535072-10545277 GCF_000325575.1 Pteropus alecto | reverse complement strand
TGAAGGGTTAAAGAAGTACAAATTAGTAGCTGATAGATGGTCACGGGGATGGGGAGCACGGCATAGGGAATGTAGTTAGCATTAATACATTGGCTAGGTGAAGAGTCAGGGGAGGGAGGGAGCACTTGAGTGGATCATTTTATGAACTATAAAGATGTCTAACCAATGTACTGTATACTTGAAACTAATTTTAAAAAAACCTCACCATAAAATAAATATATAAAAATTTTAGAAAAGGAAAGTCAAATCTAAATGTGACACCACTGTACTCCCATAGGGATTGCTATCATAAAAAGAAAAAAAAAAAGACAAAATAACAAGTGTCGACATGAATGTGGAGAAACTAAAACCCTTACATTGTTGGTGGAAATATAATATGGTGCAGCCCTTGTAGAAAACTGTATGGCAGTTCCTCAAAAAATTAACGTAAAATTACCATATGATCCAGCAATTAAACTTACTCTAAAGAACTGAAATCAATGACTCTACTAGATATTGTACAACCATGTTCAAAGCAGTATTACTCTCAATAGCCAAAGATGGAAATAAACCAAATGTCCATTGACAGATGCAAGGATAAACAAAATGTGGTTTATATATACAGTAAAATATTATTCAGCCTTAAAAAGGAATGAAATTCTGACCATGCTATAACATGGATGAACCTTGTGGTTAAGTGAAACTTACGTGAAATAAGCCAGTCACAGAAAGACAAATATTATATGATTCCACTTATATGAGGTACATAGGGTAGTCACTATCACAGAGACAGAAAACAGAATGGTGGCTGCCAGGGACTGGGGGAGGGAGAATGGGGAGTTAGTATTTAATAGGTACGGAGTTTCAGTTGGGGAAGATAAAAAAGTTCTGGAGATAGGTGATGGTGATAGTTGCACAATAATGTGAATGTAGTAATTGCCACAAAATTGTATATTTAAAAATGGATAAAATGGTAAATTCGATGTTATGTATATTTTCCTACAATAAGAAAAAGTAATGAGAGCTCTTAAGCAAATTATCAGAAAGACAAAAAATTAGCACTGAACTTGATTTTATCAATACTTAACCCTCACTTTGATAAAGTACCTTTGAATGTTTTCTGCTTGATTAAATAATGTCTTTACAAGACATTACAAGACAAATAAATATATTACCTCCTGAATTTCTTTTTCTAACAGCTCCACTCTTTCACGAAGGTGTCTCCTCTCTGTGTCAATAGAAAGAAGTTCAAGGCGAACTGAGCTGCTTTCTCCCTCAGCTTGATGGGCTTTGACCTCCCAGTCTTCAGCACGGTCATGAAGCATCTGAAATCTATCTAACAAATCTTGATTTTCTTTTTCCTGGTTTTAAGCATAATTAAATTGTTTCTAAATTAGTAATTGTCACTTACTGTAATACCCATGTCATAAATATATATACAAATTGGGATTTTTGTTTTAATGTAGGAAGCATAAGCTATCTGTGCAGATACTATACTAAGATCTATGGGGATACATAAAAAGACAGTAAGCAAGATCTTCACTCTCATAAGTTAATATCTAATAAAGACAGAATAAAGAAATATGAAAAAATGAAAAACAATCAGTCTTACATCCAACCTAAACATATTTTCACCTTAGCAGCCATTAAGCTCTCCCATCGTGACACCTCAGTTATGTAATTATGAACCCTACTCTTCATTTCTTCTTTTTCTTGCACTGCTGCTTCCAATTCCAATGAGATTTCCTATAAATCAGAAAATTGAAGACAAATCTAGAATGAACATAGAACCTAGTAAGTTCTATTTATATTCAAATGGTTACTTTTGAATTTGGGAAGTAAGAGAGAGCAGGAAACAGGGAAAAGTGTTCCTAAGTGTTACTTTCACTCATTTTTCCTGACTGATCTTGACTGACTGATCTTGACTTTTTAATGAAATATTAACACACATCTCCCACAATAGTCCTAACCATGTATCTAGTATTTATTTATATTAAGAGCTAGCTATGCTCGACGGTCGACATTTTTAAGAATTCATATATCAGCAATAGGCTTTATAATAAATGATACTGAAAGTAATTTTAAGAAAAACAAAATATTTAAAATAGGAAAATTATTAGTCTTTTTAGTATAATCCTTCAATAAACCAGCACAAACAAAACCAATACCTTTCAATATTTGCCATTCTAAATTATTCATTAATTTACTCACGGGTCTACCTCTAAGGCACTTGAAGTATGAATAATTAAAATTTATAATGGGTCTTTAAAACACAGCAACTGAGGTCCACATCCAGTGGGGTGACAAAAATTTCTGTCACAGAGAATATCGTGCTACCAGCTTTAGGATTCCTTGTAACAAAGACCGAAATGGTGAGACCACAGTTGTACCCATTAGACACTCTGTAACATATAGCAGCATTCTTAACCACATTTTTAAATACCCTTATAGATACCATTCTCTTAAAGAATTATTTTTTGTTGATATTTATATTATTACATTAAACGAGAAAACATATTTAGAGCTTTAAGATTTAGCAAATAATACATATCCTATAAAAATGTAGACAGTAAAACTATCAAATTTCATGCATTTGTTCATACCTGGTTTTCTCTTGCCACTGTAGCCAGGTCATCTTGTAATCTTCTATTTTCCTTAAAAGATATTTCTTTAGATTTTCCTACTTCATCGAGTTCTTTGTGAGCTGCATCAAGCTGGCGCCGGAGGCTGCTTATCTCACGGTCCCGACTAGTTAGAGTTTCTTTTAGCTGGCTGTTGCATTAGTAATGTGGAAATAAGCAAGAAAGCTTCTTGAAAAATTTAGTCCATTTAAAAGAAAACTGTTGTACTCTGAATTAAATATACTAAGAATATAAGAAATTATAACTACTATATTAAGGCACTGATTATTTAGGTAAAGCAGATTTTAGCTCTGTACCAGTCATGAGCAAATAAAGCCATAAAATAAATGTATTATTTAAAAAGTCAAGTAAAAACAGAAGACTTTCAAGTGTTAGGAGATTCATCTAGCAATTAATAGGGCAACAGATTCAACTGGAAAATATTTATTTAATGTTCAATTCACCACTATTATGTAAGGGTATACAAAATAAATATAATTAGTGACTTCTGAAGTAGAGAGACTAGACATAAAATGTAAAATTTTGTAATAGTGTTCAAGTTAGATTTAGATGTAGAATAAATTCAAGACTGGCTACTAAAGTAATCTAAGTTTTAACAATTAGGGCCTGCATTGGGTAGTTACAATAAAGAGCAAGTAGGCATGTAAAAGAATAATTAATGACATAACTGTTTAGATGTAGATGACAGAATAAGAAAGGAAGTTAAAGAGAATAACATTTTCATGCAAGAGCCTGAGAAAATGATGCTGCTGTTGTCATCAAAAACAGAAAAATTGAAAAAAGAAAGTATCCTATTGTCAGTTGGTACTTAAAGCTGCATTCACTGAAAATGTCCAAAAAGGCTGGATGACATTTCATTGCTTACTTACTTCAGAGAAGATTCATACTCTGAGACTGTTATCTTCATCTGAGCAATAACATTTTCCTATAGAAATTATAAAAATAGATAAAATTTGAAACAATTCATATAGAAATGTCTTTAGTTGAATTTATATAATTTATAACATTTATATAGTTAAAATCCAATTAAATAATTATGCTATAGACAAAAGTTCCAAGTAAATATGTTTCCATGTCCCAACTGTCTTTCACATAATTTGCATGTTTCTATCCACTCTAAGAACTTGAATTGTTTCCTTGAGTTTGCTGTAATCAAAGCTGATAAAATTACATTCTACAAATAGAACTTTTGAAGATTCAAATTATCGAGATAAAATGAAATCTAAACATATTAGAAGCTATGGCCTGGGTTTTAGGAAGTTGTATATGGGTAATAACTGTATATTTGAAACATGTAATTTTCAAATCTTCTTTTCTGTTTGGATGCTAGATAAAAACATTTAACAGTCACATACTTTATTAGCTAGGTTTTCTTGTAAGTTTGCAATCTGTTCTGTCTTCTCATCTACAGTCTCCTGAAGAAAGTCTTTTTCTTTATCAATAACACCAATGGTCTTTTTCATTACATGAGCCTCTTCATCTTGTGAAGTCATCTTAAGGTGTATTTTACCTATAAATGAAGTGTTTGTTAGCTAAAGTAAATTAGGATTAGCAAAAAAAAAAAAAATTTTTTTTTAAATACTTACTTATTTTTTCCTCTAGTATTTTAATTTGTGCTTGGGCTGATTCAAGTTCACCTCTTTTTAAGGAAAGTCGGTGCTGATAATCATCGAGTGACCGCTGTAGCTGCTCATTTACTATCCTAAAGAATTGGTGGACAAAAACAAACAATATATTTTTTATCTCTGGCAGAAATAAATTTTTTAAATTGAGAGATTTTAAAAAGATTTTTCTTTTTTTTTAAAGTTTCTTTTATTTTTTATTTTAAAGCTCTTCCAGTATAATCAATGGCATTATATATTATTTCTTGCCATCTACCATTTTCTTCAAAATGGTTCCATCCTCCTAAAACTAATATAGTATAAAAATCAAATTAATTATGTACTCTTTTCTAGAGGCAGTTTTAAAGCTTCCTGGTAGTTTTAAAGTTCTCAGTTTCTTAATATCAACTCTGTCTCTTAAAATCTATTTCCAAAAGTGGTAGCAAAAAGAAAGTCCTGTTTTTATAGTACGGCTTAGAACTTCAAAGGAATATCCATATATCCTAACCATGCAGACCAGTGAGCTTTTAATTCTGCTTCCTTTTCTGATTTTTTGGTAGGTAGTCAACTGGAGGTCATAGTAACCTGGGGAAGTAGGCATTTATTGTAGTGACATGAAGATTTAAGACTAAGGATTTTGCTACCTTTCAGGGAGCAAAATAAAGGGCATATAGAACTAAAGACAATTTCAGAATAATCACTTACTGATCAGTAAGATTATTTTTCAGAAGTAACAAGAATTTGCTCTCATGTCATCTAAGAGTCTTTGAAATAATTTTAGTCCTGACCTAGGAGTTCTTAGCTCTGCCTTGCTGGGAAGACATGGGTCTCACCTCAAGCTACTTATTGGGAAGTCCCACAGGTTTGTCTGAGGATAATGCAGGGAATAAGATGCCAAGGGTGGCTTAGCTTAGAATTGGAGGAGGTTTGGATTCTGAAACCACTAGTAAAATGGGACAGCTCCAGAGAAATGAAAAAGTTTTACTGGCAATACTGAAGTATTCTGAAAGACAAAGGACATGACTCTGACTGCTTTAACAGTAAGTGAATGATGACCCAGAGGTAGAGAAGAAAGTCAAGCTGAGAATGACTTCTTTAGAAATGCACAAACAGAATCCAGTCAGGAAGACTTTATGTTCAAGCAATTTAATTCATAAAATTATCTGAGTCCAGGTGACTGCACTGTCTTTAAGCTGTTCCTAAAAGCTATAGCGATTGCTCCAAGGGATATGAGAAGCAGAGAAAGAAGAAAACTAATATTCATTATACTGGTACTTTATATATATTAGATCTTATTCCTAGAGTGGTTCCATAATCAGAACTATTATGCCAATTTTATAGAGACAAATAACCAATAACTTGTCCAAGGTAACAAAGCTTTTAAGGCAAAGAGAAGATATAAATCCAAGCTAATCTAACCTGATATCAGTGTTTTTCTACCATATCACATTGTGCTCTATGAAGACCAACAGGGAGACCAACATCCTCTACGTGGAAGGGAAAATATCTTCCGATAAGGTATACAGAGTCCTTTCAAAAACAGAATGGCCCAAGGAGTTCCTAATGAAGGACAATGAGTAGTTGACAGTACTTGAAATCCTAAATATAAACATAACAATCTCTTTACATCTAAATTCATAAGCAGGGTTAATTCCTAATGAAAGCGGGCTGATAAAGAAGGCAGAGTAACATGCTGACTGATTATACATACAAAGTAGGTATTTGGTGAGTCCTAAAAATAGCTTTGCCTTTTCATATTCTAGTGTAGACAGGGATGGGGACAACAGAGATTCTACAACAGATCTTGGATATAACTTTTCTGACAGGAGTATTGCTGCTAAGATAAAGGTTTTCTTCATGAAAGAATTGAGGTATAAAGTTCATAAGGAAGAATAGTTGAATGACTATCATCATATCATTTGTTCATCATGGTGTTTGGAAAGGAAATTTTGAGGACCTTCTGATAACTAAGTTCTTAGGAAAAAGGAACCAATTTCTTAGCTTTGAAAGTGCTATAAACATAGCAAAAGAAAGTGATGATTTCCCACCAGAATGTCAAGCAATAAAACTTCACTTAGAATCAAAGTTCTAGCTCTCTACTACCCATGTGGTATGCATGCTTTTATTTTAGGGGGCAAAAGTAATTACTTCCCTTCATAACGGAGTATATGTATATTTTTAAACTATTTATTTATTTATTCATTTATTATTTATTTATTTGTTTGTTTATTTAGCATTTTATTTATTTCCCCCCCTCCCCTCTGGTAACCACTAGTCCATTGTCCATGTCCATGAGTCGCTATTTGTCCTGTTCATTTGCATAATGGAGTACATTTTAAACAAAGACAGCATCTTAAAGGGTCCCTTATTCATAAAAAGTGTTCAAGTTCTAAAATGGAGCTGAAGTTCCATCTAAGAAGGGTAGGTTTGGAGTTTTAATGGAATAATAGAGGAAAGAGATATGGTATTGTTTTATTTTAGCTGTCTCCAAGAGTCTATGGCCCACTACTATCTGAGAAAGGCTACGATAAAATATCATCTCTTAGAGAGCCAGAGTGGGGACTGGGGATCAGGGCTGGCTTCTCTTTTACCTTTCTGCAAAGGGATGACAATTTTATCTGGTGGCCCTAGTTCTCTTGGCCCTTTCAAGTCCAGCCCATGAGCTCAGCTGTCCTCACTTAGGGCCCTGGCTCCTCTTCCTGTCTCGGGAGAAAAAATGTTAGGCATGCCCAGAAGACAGTTCTTAGGCATCCTAGGGAACATATGAACCTTCTTTTTCTTTTCTAAAATGGTTTTCAATTCCTTTAACAAATAAATACTTCTCAAGGGAGAAGTTATATTTGATTTTCTGAATACACCCAAATCCTACTGTAACAACTGATAACCTATTGCCATTATATTAACTCTAACTAGTTTATGGACCGGGAAAACCTGCTAATGTGTTTCTTTAATGCTGAATAAGTATATAACCCTCTAGTTTTGAAGAAGGTTCACAGATAACTAAACACTAAAGTGAAGTGAAAACGGTCTGAAGGTATTTTCAGCTGCAGGAATCTAAATGTTTAGAGCCTCAGAGCTAGCAAATTTAAGGTTTAAGACTGTTTACTCTGGGGTTGTTTGAGAAAAGTCAGTTGTCTGACTGGGCTGGAAACTGTCTTTAAGCAGAGTTTGGCAAACTATGGCCTGCTACCTGTTTTTGTAAAATCTAAAAACCAAGAATAGTTTTTACATGTTTAAATGACTGAAAAAAACTTTCAATAGATTAATATTTTGTGACATAAAAATTACATGAAGTTCAAATTTCAGTGTCCATAAAATGTATTGGACCACAACCATACTCCTTCATTATATATTGTCTATAGTTGCTTTTGGGCAACAAAGGCAGGGTTGAAGAGGCAAGACAGAGACCAGAAGGCCCGCAAAGTCTAAAATACTCTGTCCTTTTACAGAAAAAGTGTATGGATCCTTGCTGTAGAGAATGGCTAGCATGTTATTAGAAGCTAAGACTATCTTATCTTGGGTAGAGTGAAGTTGCTTTATAGTATTTTTGCTATAAAGTTTTGATTTGGGGAATTAAATGCCAGGTCCCATTAAACACTAAAATTCAAGGGAGACAACAGTCATTTGTTTAATGGGTGGTTATAAAGTGGGATTTTGTATTATGACCTCTGGTACTTCACCAAAAGAGCAAACCAAAGATCCTCTATTTGGACAATTAGAGACTATGTTTGATATAGTCTGTTTGGTGAAAAGAAACAGAAAGAAACAGCCATTCCTGAAAATACTGTTTAGTGGCACTGAAATCTGGTGAAAAATGCCTAATTTAGGAAGGGAGAGAGAAGATGGGTCCGCCAGGCACACAGAAAGGAATATATGATTCATCTATCTATCAGCTTCTTACATGTTTTCACGTCTTCAAGGGAAAGAGAACTTGATTTGATTAAAGGGGCAGCAAGATCTCTATGATGTGATTAAAGGGGCAGCAAGATCTCTATTAACCATATTGAAAGTAGCATGAGGTTTAAATGATGTGGCTTTGCTTCCACAGAGTGCTTGGTGTTCCGATTTGTTCTGAGTTTAGCTTTGGATTCGGCTTGAACTCATGGTTCTACCAATGTATACTTATATGAAGAATGTGATTGACACACTTGTCTCAGAGACAAGGTAAGTCAGATTTCTCTGTAAAAGCAAAACAAAGTTATGAAATCATGAAATTTCCCAGGTTATATAAAAAACTCCCCACAATCCCTTCCTAAACACAGTAACTAAATTACACCTAGGTGAGGAAAGCAGCAGATTGAGCTCACAAGAGAAAAGGGTATTAATATAACAAAAACACCAAAGGAGCTGTCTCAAGGTATCCAAGAGAGGGCCCTGAAAGCTCTGCCTTAAATGCCTAAGACTGTGAAGGACCTCCTGTGAGGGAAGGAAAGGAGAGTTGTGGCAATAGTCTGAAGGAAAAACCAAAATGGATTAAATGCCACGTCCAGTCAACTGCTGGACATAAAAGAGAAAAAGGTAGACTAATAATTCTGCATGACAGAAATATACCATGGTACCTGTATTTTGAAGCTGAATATGGACATGAACCAGAAGAGAAGCTCTCCTTCATAGGATGTATGTAGTGCTTGCAAAAAAAAAAAAAAAGGAAAGAAAGAAAAAAAGAAGAGAAGGTAGGAAAAAGCGGCTTCTACTTTATTTTTTCTAAAGTCTAACTTATCAAGACTTGTAGTCAGAGCAGCAAAAGAGCAAAAACTAAAGATGCCCTAAATGAGTTGCTAATATAGTAGTCCTTAAATAGACACATCCAGCTCTTGGTCTTATTTCAGTAAGTTTTGTTTGTTAATCAGAAACCCCTTATGAATCAGTCTCAGGCCTTTCTTTTCCTAATTATTCCTTTGATTTTCAATTCTGTTATTTTACTATATATTTTTGCAATTTTCAGCGTTTATATATTAGACCCGAGTATCTTTTTTCTATCATTTCTTTTTATCCTTCTGAGTTCTGATTTCTAGGTGAATTTCTTGAGGTTGTTTTCTGTATCACCAAATAGGTTTTCTGATATATCTATTCTGTTCACTCATACTTTCAGTTTTAATTTATCAATCTTTTTTCTAATCATCATTATTACCACAATCCTTTCTCATCTCAAGTTGTTACTACTTCATGACTGATTTAGTTTCAAATATGCAATGTCATATTGACATCTGAAAATCTTTTCCCAATTCTTACTGCAAACCTAATTTAGAGAGAAATATTTCTTCTGATTCTTCAGAGTGAATTCTTCAGAGTGTTTCCTTCAGTCTTCTGTATTCTAAATTGACCAATGGCTAACCAACGACCCAATCTCCTAAGGCAAACATTATGCACGACTGCATCTTTTTCTCATCCCCATGTAAGTCATTCAAGTTCTTCTGATTTTATGAAAGAAATCTTTCTTAAATCTGGCCTTGTCTTCCAAGTTCACTGCCACTGTTTCAGTCAAGACACACGGCCCCTACTGTTTGCCACCAGTTTCTTAACTCTAAACCCATCTTCCCAATTTTTGCCAGAGTTAAATGCTTTTAAAAAATATATATTTATTTTAATTCGTTTCAAATATACGGTACATTGTTTAGAAATCTATATATTTCGTAAAATGATCCCCCAATTGCTCCCACCCTCCCGCCCTCCACCTAGCCAATGTATTATTAATGCTAACTTCATTCCCTATGCCATGTTCCCCATTCCTGTGACCATTCATCAGCTACTAATTTGTACTTCTTTAACCCTTCACCCCATTCTCCCAGACTCCCAACCTCCCCTCCCCTCGATTTTATTTTTTTGCAGTTTTTCCTCTTTGGAATATTTCTCACCACAAAAGTTGCTTGGATTAGCTACTTTTTATATTATTAAGTTATATTATTAAGTTATATTATTAGGTTATATTATTAAGTTGATACAGAGTTAAGTTGATACAAAGTTTCCTTTGTATTATAAAGTT
>NW_006442508.1:10517513-10533829 GCF_000325575.1 Pteropus alecto | reverse complement strand
CCACCTGTTAAGATTCAGCAACCACAGCACAGATGCTGTGCTTATAGTTGCCTCAAAAGGCCACACCAGAAACCGAGGCCAGCTGCCTCCAGTGTGAGTCTAGGCGCTGCTCAGCAAACCTGACTCAAGGAACCCTCTGGGCAGAGCGACATCTGTTATCCAGTTTGATGACATCACAGATATGGCTGCTCTGTGTCTGCACACCGGGAGCAGGGAGGGCTGAACAGGAAACAATGGATACTGCTGGCACTTCTGTACAGAGTGAGTCTTGCCTCAGTTCTCACTCCGACAGTGTCTCCTTGTAAGTCCCTAGTGCCCCCTGAGCGCAGCCGAAACAGCGCTGCAGAGCAAGCAGGTCCGTCACTGTGAAAATCCACTTGCGGAGGCATCCCCTTTAAGAGGCTTCTGCTGCTGCTGCTGCTGCTGCTGCTGCTGCTGCTGGTACCGCTACTGCCGCAGCCGCAGCCTCTGTCCCACTCAGCTGCTCTATCCTGGGCCGCCCCACGTCCTTGCCCCGTCCTACCTTCTGCCATTGCAGGGTGATTTCTTGGATTTCTCCCTAGTTGTATGACTTGTTCATCTAGATCCCAGGCGATTTTTCCTTGCTGCTTCTCCTTGTTTCCATCACAACTTTGATTTGTTCGCCAAAGGGATGAAAAGAGCCTCTATCATCTACACCATTTCTTTTCCTCTCCAGAGTTCACATCTTAAAAGGCATGCTGTTCATGTCACACCCATAGTTAAAAATTTATTTTCTATGTTTTTAAGGTAAAATCCAGACCCTCTTGGTTATCATACCAAGTTCGTCAAAATCTGACTCCTCCTGTAGATACAGCCTATTTTTCCATACTGACCTTCTTATCATTAATCAGACATATCACTTTTAGACTCTGTATATGAATACTCTGATTTTATATTTCTTTGAAAGTAGAAAGAGAAGGACAATGACATAGGTAGCAAAAAATTAGGAGTTTTCAGCAATCCTGCACTGTGGAACACAAATGTGAAGTATTTGTTAAGGGATTTTTGAAAAAGGTAAGTACAAAAACTTGCCTGTGATCATATCAATCTATGAAGTCTTTAAAAATACAGATACTCAAAACTTGCTCAGATTCACACAGTGAATAAGAACCTCCAGAGATCAGCCCCCAAATTCATACTTTTCAAAAGCTCTCTAGGTGATTCCGCGGCCAGGCCAACTTTGGGAACTACTGCTCATAAAGCCTAGTCCCAAAATGCCACCATAATGAATCTTACATAGCCACAAACTTTTTCCCAGGAGAGAAATAACAAAAAAATTCCATAAACTTACCTAAGTGAATTCATCTCTGTTTTCTGAAGAGAGGAGTCACCAGCCACATGGTTAAGTTTATGGGCTTGAAGTTTTGCTTTGCTCTCTAGTGAATCTATTGCTTCTTTCATTATTAAAATTTTAGACTTTAATTCACAGTTTTCGTCTTCAAGCTATAATTTAAATTTTAAAAATTAATAGGTATATGTCTCAGTTTTGTTTTCATTAAGTTTTCCTTAAGCACATTTTAATAACATTTATTGAAGAAAATGAAGGAAATAAATTTATTTAAAAATACTTTAAAGTCACGTGTACATTTTAGGTTTTATATATTAGAATGGGCATACGCATTTATCTCTACTTTTCAATATTACTGAAATGAAAGAAAAGATGCAAAAAAAAAAAAGCAGGAAAGGAAGAAAAGACTATATCCATAACAATGAAAACGGGAAGAGAAACAATTAACGGAGAAAAATTCTGAGGAATTGCTAAAGAACAGTAAGTAGATAGGACTGAATTAAAAAAAAAAATCAGAGCAGAAAATACTGTAACCCATTTAGGCGGTGAACACACACCTGAAACTTATTTGATTTTATTAATCAATGTCACCCCAATAATTATTAGTTAAAAAAAATACTGTAACCCAAACACAAATGAGCAAGACATATAAAGAAACTGTAAAATTTTATTTTAAGGGATAAAACATAACCTGACTTAATGTTAAGACATACCATGTTTCTGAATGAAAACACAATATTGAAAATGTATTAAAATTTCCTGAAATAACTGTTAAATTTAATGAAATTTCAATAAGAATCTTAACATAACTTTTTTTAAAATAAAGGAGAGTGGCTTAGATTTCATTCTAAAATTAAGGAAAAAATGTATGGAAAAGATAGGAAAATTGGGGGTGGGGGAAAAATGCAAGTAGATTTGTCTTATAAGATTCCAAAATAAATTAGAAAGCTACTGTAATTAAAAAGAGTGTGGATTTCACATAGAAATGGACAAGCAAATACATGTACACAAAGGTAAATTTAGAAAAGGTAGCATTTTAAGGAAGTGGAAAGAGAATAAACTCTTTAAAAATAGAGTTGGGACAGCCACTTATTGAAGAAAAATATTAGACAGATTTCTATTTTATTTTACATATAAAATAAATTCTAGATGGAATAATAATTGATATATAAAATTCTAAACCAAGAAATATTAGTGATAAATATGTCTTCCACTTAAAAACTGAAACTGACCACATAAATTTTGTTGAACTGACCACTCTCTCTTTCCTCTGGAAACAGTGTTAAAATGACAGTAAAAATAAATAAATAAATAAGTATTTATACATTCTTAAGGACGTAGAGGGCAAAAAAAGAAAACAAGAATGGAGAAATGTCTTCAATATCTTGTGGAAGACAAAAAGAATAGACTGAATAGAGACCAAAATCAAAGAAAGATATAATCTAAAGCAGTTTCTGAACCTAGGAACTACTAACATTTGGGGCCAGATAATTCTTTGTTGAGGGGAGGGGAGCTATCCTGTGCATTTGTAGGATGTTTAGTACCATCTTTGGTCTCTACCTACTAGATACAAGATGCACCTTCTCCCCTAGTTGTGACAACCAAAAATTCTCCAGATATTGCCAAATTATCTCCTAGGAGGCAGAACTGACCTGAGTTGAGCACCACTGATCTAAAGGGACCACAAGAGGAAATACCAATGTGCAGCCAGATGATTTACCTCGAAGAAGCTCAACATGTGGTGGTACCAAGTGGTAGGCTGTGATCAGGAGCAAAACTGAACAAGAAGACTGGCTGAAGGTCTATATACTGGGGCCCCCACACTCCAGAAATCTCTCACCTCTTTCTAAAGTAATTTTGGAAATTTAAAAAATATAACTAAATTTTTTAAACTCAATAGAAAGGTTAGGAGATAGAGTAACAAAAAAAGTTAAAAGTATGAAAGACAGTCTCAGATAAATAGAGCTATCGTCTACCATCATGGAAATTCACTAAATAATCTTAAATCAATAAAGTAAGACTACGTAGCACAAGCGCATTATTTAAAAACAGAGATAAACACCAGGAGAAAGTTAAAAGTATTGTGGGTGGTAGTTTTCAGAATAGGGTGATGGACAGGAACTTTTTTCCCCTTACAAACCTTTCAGAATTTCTTGGTGTATCTTGCACAAATAAGAGTACACATACGGTGTAAAGAATAAAAAATGAACATTTGTGTATCCATCGTATGGCTTAAAAAATGTTACCTGAACCTTTAAAATCCCTTGTGAACAGTCTCCAATCACATTCCCCAACCCCCACCCACCATCCTGAGTCTGGTATTTTTCATTTCTTGCTTTTCCTTAGTGTACCCCATCTGTGTGAATCTGTAAACAATATAATTTAGGTCTGTATGTTTTTAAATGCTACATAAGTAGAATCATACTGCATATTTTCTTCAATATTATGTGTAAGATTCATGCATATTGATGTGTGTAGCTCTTGTTCATTCATTTTCACTGCTCTAAACACTCCACTGTATGAATTGCCACCATTTATCTATTTTCCTCACAACTGGCATCTATATTGTTTTTCATTTTCTGCCAGAGAGTATCTTAGGCTTTGTGAGCCCTATCGTCTGTTGCTACTATACCACTGTAACATAAAACAGCCACAGGTAATATGTAAACCATGAGCATGGCTGTGTTCCACTGAAAACTTTATTATAAAAACAGACTGGAAGCTAGATCTGGTCTGGGGGGCCATAGTTTGCTGACCTCCACCCAGGGTCTGCATCTAGAAGTAGATTTGCTGACTCACAAGGCATGCCCTGCTAGACAATGCCAAATTATTCCCCAAAGAGGTAGCCATTTGCACTTCCAGAAGCTATATACACTCGCTAATAATACTTGTTATAACTTGTTAATTTATGATGACCTCATAGATGTGAAATGATTTCACTGCAGTTTTAATTTGTACTTCCCTCTTATTAAGGCAGAACTTCTTTTTATGTTTATTAACTATTTGTAATTTTTTCTGCCATGAAGTGTCAACTCACATCTTCTGTGTAGCAAGTTGTTCTCTCAATTACTGGCTTGTCTTTTCAATTCATGGCTATTTGATAAACAAAGATGTCCTTGTGAAAGTGGTCTCATTTAATATCTATGTTTTCTTTAACGGAATAAACTTAATTGTGTCTTGCTTAGGAGCACACACTCTAGAACCAGACGTCGCCTAACTCTGTGATCTTGGGCTAGTATCCATCCCTTCTGCCTCAGTTTCATTATCTGTGAAATGAGGATATAAGCATTTACTTCATATGGTTGTAAGAATTAACATAATATATGTAAAATGTTAAGAAAAGTGCCCTAGTAAATGCTAGAGATATGATGCTATTATTATTTCTCTAAGGTCAAAAGATTTCCTTTTAAAAATTGTAGCAATTTCTTAAATATTCAAGGTTGCAAGTAATCTTGAACCGATTTGGGGGTATGGTAAATTTGGGATAAGATCCAATGATTTTTTTATATACATATATATGAATAGTCAATTGTCCCAGAAACAATTACTGAATAATCCGTCCTTTCCCTAATGATCTGAGTGAGTCCTTCATATATCAAGTTTCCATATATTTGTGGGTTTATGGGTTCACTTTCTCTACTGGGTCTTATCATTCTCCCTTAATCCCTGTGCACTGCACTAGCTCCAAAGCCTTCTTATCTGATAGGACAATTTCCACACCATGTTCTTTAAAAATTCTTTGTGATTCTTGGCTCTTTGCTTCTATGAAAAATTAAAAATCTGTGAATTTTCTCACACACACCCCCCCACACACACATTCTTGGGGTTTCAGATAGAACTACATCAGCTCTATAGATTACATTGGGGAGAATTTACATTTTTATAAACCTGATATGTCACTTTTTTTATAAATCTGATATATCTCTCCACTTATTTGTCTTCTTTGATGTCTTTCAATAATGTTTCATAATGTTTTCCATAAAGACCTTGAAAATTTATACATAGGTATCTTGTATTATTTGTCACTATTAAAATGGTATAAGTTTTCTATTTATTTATCTTAAGATTTGTCATGCTACCAGAATTTACTGCACGTTCTGATTCAGAGGATTCCTATTTTCATAATACTTAGAAAATTATCAGTTATTATTTCTTCAACTACTGCCTCCCCCACATTCTATTATATTCTCCCAGAATTCTGACTAAATATATGTTAGACTTTCTCACTTTATTCTCTAAGACTTTAACTTATTTATATTTTCTATGTCCCATTCTCTTTCCAATGACTTTTAATATTTTAGATATATTTTCCAGTTCATTAATTCTAACTTTCAGCCTCAGGGCAAGCTGGAGTGAGAGGGACTTAAGAGAAATAAAAATGGTGGAGACATAGTAAACTAGGCAAAATGAAACACAGAGAGAAAAAAGACTGCAAGAACTCCTACCAATTTTTTAAAAATTCTATTTCTAGAGAAAGCAATAAAGAATGAAAGTGAATTTTACTTTTCACTCTATGTCTGAATCATATTATTTTTTAACAAGAGCTAAACAACAATCAACATGCTAATACCTGCTGAGTACTTACAACATGCCAGTGATTCTTCTAAGTTCCTGATATAATTAACTCATTTAATCTTCACAAAGTAAGTACATTCCCATTTTACAAATAAGGAAATTAAGGGGCGGAAAGTTTAAGTACAGGAAATAGGCAAAAGAGATGGTTTTGAGCCCAAGTAGTCAGCCTTCAGAGTACACACTCCTATCACTATTATACAGCCTCTCTAGCATACTACTTTGTAATTTTAAAAACATATAGTATATTAAAACTACAATTGAAATAGATATTCATACAACACAATATATCCCAAATCCAGTTTGATAAATTACCTGGTGATTAATACATGTCAAATGTTCAATAGTTTTCTCTAATTCCGATTTTCCAAGAAGACTCATTTCCTGGAGATTCTGAAAGCAAATTTTATAGAATATGTCCATTTACATCAGATAATAAAACCAATTTACCAAAGCAATGCAAGCCTACAGTACTATTTATTCCACTTATCGTTTTATAACAGAATGTTTTAGAAAGAAAATCAGACATTTTATAAAAACGATGCTTTTAGTTGAAAAACAAAGCACAAGAGGGTCTCACCTTTTACACTCTACCTCCATGTGTGATTATAACAGAAGACACCGAATGGTATGGATTCGTTTATAAAGATATACACAGATCAATCCATTAACACAACCATAAAGGGAAAAAACCAGCAGCTTAAATAAGCTTGGGAGTATGCCTTTTCCAGAGATAAAAGAGGCACAGAGTGTAAAGGAAGAAAAGATGAGAAGAGAAAGACACAGGGAACAGAATATTATAGGGATATGCAAAATATCACTTTCAAGAATGGGCTGGTCAATAATGTAAACACAATTGCTATTACCTTATTCAACTCTTGCTGATGCTAAGTCTAGGACAAATGACATTAAGTTGGTGTTCTCTGAGAATTTTTCTAGTGAATCTAGTAGATTCAAACTTTCATCTACTTCATTCATTAAAAATAAATAAAGCAAATGAAGTTTGGATTACACATTTGGTTGAAAGGGTTGCTGTGTTGTATGCATTTTTTTCATTTATTAAATCACTCAAATTATGGGTATGTACTACATACCAAGCACCAAGCAAGATGTGAGGAATACAGTAAAATGGATAGTCTCTGATGTCATAGATACTACAGCCTAGTAGAAAAGACAAACCTTAAAAAGATTCTAAAATAAAATCCATGAAAAAAGGAACTTTATGGCAACATACTGCAAGGGAATCTAGAGTCTGGGGTCCATTTCCCATGTGGGCAAATGATTTTTAACCTGGCTCTAAAGGATGAATAGAAATTAACCAGGTGTGAGAACTGAAAGGGGTGAAGAATTTTCCAATAGCCTATGTAGAAAGCTGGGTTAAGGAAAAGTTCATTAAGCCTGGAGTTGAGAAAATGAGGGTTGGGGAAAGAGGGAGATCTGTTTGGGGAAAAGAAGCTAGACCTAGAAGTAGGCAAGGGCCAATCACTGAAATTCTTGGAAACAGTTAATGGATTTTAAATAGGAAGTTACATGATTAGATTTATTGGATTGGAAAGATGACTCTGACTTCAGTGTGAAATATAGTTTCGAGAGGCTGCTAATACCCCAATGCATTTGAGAGATAATAATGGCCAGAACAGGATGGTAGCAAGAAAATGGAAAGAACCAGACATATTCAAAAGAAACTAATGTGACCTCAGGAGCCAGATCCCTTGTGTCTTCATAAGTAGGTCATCTTGGGCAAATAATTTAAACTCAGAAACCACATCTGTAAGTATCACTTATCTGAAAAGGCAATTGTGAAGATTTACTGAGATAGCCCATGTAAAAAGCACTTGCTACAAAGCCTCCCACATGGAAAGAGCTTAATAAACATTAAATATTATTTAAGAGGTAGCACTGATAGGTCTTGGTGATTGAGAGAAACGAGCTTTCATGGAGAAAGGTGTCAGTAATGATTCCTGGATTCAACAACTGAGTGGACAGTGGCATAATAAGAAAATATTAGAGGAGATTTAAGACGTGAGATGATTCAGTTTTTAAGTAAAAGACCTGTTGTAAACTCATAAATCCTGCCTCATACTAGGCACAAAGATTCTGCTAATATGAATACCACTTTTTCTGAGTTTTCAATACTACTGCATTTTGCAATCCTATTTTTACATTCCCTGGTCATTTCAAAAGATATAGAAAAGGATATAGAAAGTCAGTAGCTTGTACTAAAAACTGCCATACTGCACATAAGTTATCTGTCTGGTCATTTTAACACTTATTTTTATTAAAAAATGTGCCTCTAGAGGGCAGCATTCCAAAATTACCTGATTGAAAGTATTCTGTTGGGGTAAAATGTCAACTGAAAATTTATGGCATAAAGACTACCTGATAATTAATGCTTAAATGTTCTTATTCTTAATTTTAGCTACTAATTTCTAAACATTAAGTCAGTAACATATTTTTGGAAGTAAACTATGTACTCTATAATAGTAACAAGAACAGTTAATATTGAGTTCTTATTCTGAACTGAGTACTTGCTTTATGTATAATAATGTACTTTTTTTTTGAGATTAAAAAAGGAAATATAAAATACTGCCACTAGAGGACCGAAAAAAATGGCATAGATGATAGAAGCTCTGTTCATCCCTTTGGTGACCAAATCAAAGTTGTGATGGAAACAAGGAGCAGCAGCAGGAAAAATCGCCTGGGATCTAGATGAACAAGTCATACAACTAGGGAGAAGTCCAAGAAATCACCCTGCAGCGGCAGAAGGTAGGAAGTGGTGAGGACGCAGGGCTGCCTGGTCTCAAGCAGCTAAGTGAGACAGAGGCTGCGGCAGATGCCTCTAAAGAGGCCGTGTCTGCGAGTGGATTTTCACAGGTGCAGACCTGCTCACTCGGAGCACCAGTGCCAATCTGGCTATATGCAGGGGACACCAGGGACTTACAAGGAGACACTGTTGAAGTGAGGGCCAAGGCAAGACTCGCTCTGTACAGAAGTGCCAGCAATATCCATTGTTCCCAGTTTAGCCCTCCTCCCTCCCAGTGTGCAGACACAGAGCAGCCATATCTGTGATGTCATCAAACTGGATAACAGATGTCACTCTGCCCAGAGGGTTCCCTGACACCCCGCCTTCCCTAACTCAGGGCCCCACCCAAGCCACATCCAGTTGTGTCCTCAGTGAGTCAGGTGCTCCTTGCTGAGCAGCGCCTAGACTCACACTGGAGGCAGCTGGCCTCGGTTTCTGGTGTGGCCTTTTGAGGCGACTATAAGCACAGCATCTGTGGATTGCTTGCTGAATCTTAACAGGTGGCCCCAGAGGGGCAGAGGCTTGGGCTAAATTTGGCCTGCAGCTGAACTGCTCTTAGCACTGTGCCACTGGACACCTACTTCACAAATCCACACTAATAAGACCAGGAGACTTAGGAGCTTTCTTAGTACATAGAAACAGACACAGAAAGGCAGCCAAAATGGGAAGACAAAGAAGCAGAAACCATATGAGAGAAGAGAACAGAGATCCAGATACAATGGAGTCAAGTAATCTAACAGATGCAGGATTCAAAACACTGGCTATAAAGATGCTCAATGAACTTTTGGGAAGTGTAGAGAAATTCAGTGAGAACTTCAACAAAGAGATAAAAAACATAAAAATGGAAATGGAAATTATAAAATGGAACCAGTCTGAAATGAAAAACACATTATCTGAGATGAGAAGTATATTAAATGGAATAAACAAAGTGAATAAAGAAAAGAATCAAATGCCCTATCTAGAGGATGGGAAAGCCAAGGACACGCAATCAGAATGGCAAGAGATAAGTTGTTGTCATTAGCACAAAGAAGCCACACAGAATATGTAAATGAATGAGCACGGTTCCAATAACATTTACCAACAATGAAATTTAAATTTTAAAACTTCCACTTGTCATGAAATATCCTACTGATATTTTCTCAATGATTTAAAAATGTAAACACCATTCTTAGCCCATAGGCCATACAAAAAACACAGTGGTCTGCATTTGGCTCATGTGCCTCTGTTTGCCAACCCCTGATCTAGTTGTACATTCTAAATAGTCACTTCACAGGAAAACATGCATCAAGATCTCCCTTTTTCTCAATAAAATACCTTTCAAAAATAAGGCAACCTTATTACTTACTTTTAACTTGTCTTTTAAAGCTTCCTTTTCTGCCATAATCCTTCTTAAGTCAGATAATACAAGTTCTTTTTCTTTTTCCATAAGACTAACAATATTGTGGGAGACTGTGCTTTGGGTGGATTCTTGTCTTAGTGAAGATAATTCTACCAGAGCCTTAAAGAATTAAAAGATATAAATAAAAAACACTTTGGATATTCTCTCGGTTAAAAAAAAGAGGCAAGCTAAACACATTTTACCTTTGTTCTCTTTCCACAGTCCGAGGAGGGGGAGGAGGGGAAGGGGAAGAAGAGGAAAAACAAAACGAAAAGGAGACTGTGGGAAGTGCTAGGCACAAAATTTTGGAAACCAGATAGTAGATGGACAACTAGTAGTTAACTAAGCAGACCCAAGAAAGCTGAAATCTAAGCTAAGAGTGAGGAAAGCCCAGAAGTGGATCAGAATCCCAAAAAAGTTCCAAAAGTGAAAATAGCTTTTTCAACTTGACCTTTTAACTTGCATGTCCTTCTTACCCTCTTGAAGTAGCAGGATTTCATGCGAGATTGGCATAAGAACAAATTATGTGATAGATACCATGCTTTGCTCAGATTCACCTTGGCTTCTGACTGGGCCAAGCCGCAGTCTCTCTTCCCTAGAGTTTTCTCACTAGGGACTAAGTCCTTAACACCCAATATACCAACCCCCCTCAAATAGTGGGTGCTACCCACTGTTTGATAGAGATATCCTAACACGTCTGAATCCCAAGAATTAACGTGGCTTAGAGTCAGTCGAAGACCTGTTCCAGGTAGTTTTAGATTATCTTTAACTGATCTGACACACAGAAGAGAAAAGAATAAACATGGAGAAATAATATAAATCTCTGCTTTGGGAACAAGATGATAGTAGAAACTACTACTTATAATTCTAACCATGAATGAATACAAGGTCCATTTATTACAGTAATTTAAAGGTTATATACTGGCTCCATTATAGTTAACTGATTCTATATAATCTGTTAGCTTAATTATAATCAATTTCTTACTTCATTATATAAGACACTTAGTTTATCTCTTTCTGCTGTCAATAATTTAACATTGGACTGTATATCCTCCATATATTTTTCAAACTTTTCCAGCATATGCTGAAGTTCATCTCTTTCTCTTGTGATCAGATGAATTTCTGAATTGTAATCACCCTGAAACATAATTTAAAAACAGAAGTTATCATTTGTTATAATTATCACCACAAGGTTGTCACAAGGATGCTGGTGAGGCTGACTAAAAGATACTAACAGACAAAAAGGACACAAGTTCCTTTAATGTAGTTAAGGAACACAATTTTTAATCAATAATGAGAGCAGGAAACAGAGTTGGCAGTACTGGAGCAAATTTCCTGGCCTTCAAGTTCCGAGAAAGGGACCCTGTTGCCAGTGATATTACTTGATCAGATTCCATCAGATGCTTCAAGTGTCATTCTCCCGGAGTTATTTACACTGGTGATAACTAAAGTATAATCTGCAGACCAGAAGCATCAGCAGCCTCTAGAAAATGGTTAAGACATGCAAGTTTTGGCGCCCACGCCAGACCTACTTAATCAGAAACTCTGGGGAGAAGGCCCAGTAACTGTAGTTTATCAAGCGGTCCAGGGGATTCTGGTGCATGCTAATTGCTGGGAACCACTAGTTTATAACCCTCTCCAGGAAAAAGACTAGGAGGTACTATGTGCCTGCTCACCCAGTGCAAGTAACTATAGCAGCCTAGCATACTCCTCAGTGTTTCCTGTGACTGAATCTAAGATCAATGTTCCAGGTGCACCAATCTCCAACTCTCCTAGCTTCAAACTAATGTGAGGTCTATTTTTGCAATCAGATAAATGTAAATATTTCTACCAGGCAGTGTACATTAAGCTACTTCCAACATTTCTAAAACAAGAGTCTACCTATTATTCTAGCATAATCAAAAGATGCACTATCTTCACAGCTACTGTGGAAAAGAAAGATGGTAAATGTAGACTTGGGATCTATGGTTTCTTAATGTTAAAGTACTAAATTCAAAAGCCCTAGGTAGAGATAATCTGTTAATTTGATACACTGGAAAGCATCCTGACCTATGTTATTCAATATCTACTGTGCACATACCATGTCCAATGTAGACTTGGTAAGTGATAATATCTGTGAGGAACTCTTCACCTACCATTTGGAAATATGTTATCTTCTTGGTTAAATAAGCAAAATCAAGGCATATGGATGAGATTACGTATCTGGATACCTTAAAGGATAAGATATCTTCTAGGACAAAAGCAGATTACAGTTTGAGTTCTTAATCAAGGCTTAAATAACTATAAAAGAAAATCTGTAACCTAACCACACCTAAATATCTTACGGAAAGGAAGTGGTCTGGTGCACTTCAAGAAAGGAGAGCTCGCTGAATAAGGATTTAACAGTGTATTTTCATTATTATCTAGGTCTCAGCTTAAATGTCACTTTTTCTAAGGAGTCCTTCCAGATTCTCCAATCTAATTGAGATCTCCCTCTATATACTCCCATAGCATTCTGAATCTTTCCTATATTCTTTTTTCATTAACAGTTATTATAAATGAGACGACAGTCATTTATATGATTATGTGTTTAATATATGTCTTTACCACCAAAATATAAGCTTTATGAGGAATATAGTAGGTTATCTGGTATTATTCACCACATCTTCAGTGCCTAGCATCATAGCTGGTAAAATGAATTCCCTAATATTTATTGAATGGCCTTCTTAAGCAGGAACTCTAGCTCTTTTTAAAATGTATCTTGTATATATTTATATTTGTGTTAAAACATAATTGTTAATAACTCCCTTTTACCACTTCATTGTTCTCAAAACACACGCACACACAAACACAAGGTCACACACAGACAATGCTGAAGGTTATGAGGATAAGAACTATGTCTTTTTTCTCTTATCCCCAGGACCTCATTCAGAGCAAGTTTTCAGTATATATCTGTTGAATTGTACTTGACTTTTGACCTAGACCTGATGAGCTTGGAACCAGCAAATAATAAGGAAATGAAACATTTACTAGGAACTAGATGTTACACTGGACCCTTATGCAAGTTAGCTCATATAATCTTCGTAAGAGGTAGTTACTTTCCTGACTTTGCAAATGAAGAAACTGGGATTCCAAGGTCATAAAGCTAGTCTGTGATGTGAGAACTTTGATCAGGTCTCCAACTCCAAAAGCACTTTCCACTGCACTATACTGAAAACGCACAGTTGGAATGATGGTGAGTACAAGGTGAAAGGGGACCGTGCCCTTTCCAGACAACAGAGCAATGGGTGTATTGCTAATCAAGATCACTGATATTAAAAATGTTAAAATTTTTTTCTGAGTTGCAATCCCAAGAAACTGTGCTAAGAGTTTCCCATAAAGCAGGAGTTGAAAACTCACAGCTTGTACTAAATCCAGCTTTGAAGTGGTCTTTGCTGTTTGCTAACCAAGTGTTTCCAAACATGTTTAAAATACTCGATTTTAGGTGGGGATGCACTCTCTAGTTCCCAGCACTCATGACTGAACATTCCACCCATTTCGTTCATGTACAGACTCACTCTTCCCTACCATGGCTGCAATTTATTACTGGGACTCTAAAATGCTCTGAGCACCCTAACTTTTAAACTTTGGAAAATAAAATATCTATGTCACGTAACATCAGAACATTTCAAGAAAGTAAATAAGTTAAAGGGGAAAAAGTCTCTCCTAATTTTACTAGTACCTTACCAGAATTTCTTATTTGTCTTTTGACTAAATCCATACCAAGCAACTGAATTAAATATTTAGGTTAAACGCTTTGAGATATTTATCTACTCAGTTCTATTTAATAAATACTTGATTAAACTAAACAATAATTTTGTGCAAGATTCTCCTACATGATGAAGGTGGCCAATTTGGTGATTTATTTTTCCTGAGTCCTAAGTGTATATGGAATTTAAAAAAACAACTTAGTGACACATAAATTAATTTACACTGTATTTTCCCACCAATTCATTGTTTATAATAGAGAACATATTATAGTGTTTATACTGATACCTGTAAACCAAATTCAGCCATTAGCCAATGAGGTTAAAAAACAAACTCTAACCAGAAAACAACTCAAAACCATTTGACAGTTGACAAGGTATTTTCAGGAAAAAGATGATACAACTGGCAAATTTAGCCAAGTCTGAAATAAAAAGTTTTGAGTTTTAATGAGTGTACTCCCAACTTCCCCTAATTTCCTCTGGTATGTAGATAATGTTAGAGTCATATAAACCTACAGGACTCCTATAACTCCAAAGCTTAAAAAAACTCTAAAGAACTCAAATGATACTCATAAAACATTGAAAATAATTAGGAACTGACACAGACACACAATTTTAATCTCTCATGAATCATAGTTAACTGTACCTACTATATATCTTTAGACTACCAATTTGTAAATGTGGTTGTACGGTACAAACGGGATGATCTGCTCAAACCTACTTCCACTTTCTACTTCCTCCCTGTTGTATGGCTAAGATGGAAGAATCATGTTCTGCACAATGTGACCCACCTTTCTGTCTAGTCCAAGGCTATGAATAGCATAAAGCCATCTTGCCTGCCATGTGGAAAATCCACTCTGCTTCGAGAGAGGAAATGCAGCTGATACCAAAAGTAAAGGCTAGAAAGAGAGGAAACGTCCAGTAGCATGAATTCCTAGTTCTGCTTTCTAGCAATCCACTCTGGAAATTTTTTTATTCCTGCCATATACCTAATGAGCTGTTTGATTTTTCCTTAATTTCCAGTATGCTTTGTTCTTAAGTAGTTTTGTTATGCTTTGTTCTTAAGTAGTTCTCCTAATTAATGCAGTGTCCCTATAGTGTCGGTCAGAAAATAAAATGAAAACCAAAACTAAGAAAGACTTTTTGAAAGCAAGTATGAACAAAGTCACATTTAATACAATATTAAATCAGAAAAGTTAGCTCAGAAAGATACTCTCTTGCCTTATCAATTACTCTTATAAAGAGATGTTACCTTTTCTAGTGTTTTAAATATTGGAATTTTTTCACGTGCAGAATAATTTGTAGAGCAAGATCTTCGCTGTATTATATGTTGAAGTCTTTCTAGCTCTTTCTTATAAAAATCTCGTTCTTCTTCTATACCTTTCAGAAATGTATCTAAACGAGAAGGTGACTTGTCTCGACGTTTTATTCCATGTTCTAGCCTCATCCTCTCAACTTCCAAAGTAAGTTCTCTTTCTGCAAATTAAAGTAATTATATCTTAAAACAGTGTTGCATTTAAAATGTATAATTAGCCAAATAAATTATACCAATAACTTTTAGAATGTAAGCTACTAAAAATCATTAACTGTTTGGTATTCTGCCCACAACTGCTAGATATCAAAGAGGTAAATGTTGAGAAGAAAGGAGAAAAATAACGAAGTGAAAATTAAATCAAAAGTTTAAATAAAGTCCAATAAGTCAGTCTTGCTGCTTTTGTCTTATTCATAAGAATGGGTACTATTTAGTACTATTTAGTACTACATAATATAAAGCAATAAATTACCACATGGTACTTTCTGGTGACTTGAAAATGCAATAAAAGAAAAATCTATCTTCAATTAACTATAATATATGTAATTTTAACATTAAGCTTGAATTTAATACAGTATATACATAAAAGAGATCAAAACAACTCATCGTTCTCTAAATAAGCACAATTAACTTTTACCATAAAAATTACCATTTCATGACTCAAAAATAACCTAATACTGGTAATTTCATATATTTCAATCTGACTTAACTGATACTCATTAGAACTCTGAGATATGAAATGATTTTCAAGACACAATGATTCACTCCCATCTCTCTTTTCATTCATTCGACACTTACTGAGTATTTACTACATAACTTTACTACTGCACTAGTTAAGGATACAAGTATGAACAATATAGCCAAGGCCAAACAGTTATTCTAATTATAGTAGGATAAAAGCTACGGAAGAACAGTGTGCAATGCAATCTGAAGGCTGAATAGGCAAATTCATCCTGAGAAGAGGTGACCAGAGAGGTAAAAAGAAGCTAGGCGAGTGAGAAGAAACGGGCAACTGTGTTCATTGCTAAGAAGGCAAATGAATTAATGAATGAAAAGTGTCCACTGCATTTAGCATAACAGTATTGAGTGATGACCTTAACAAAAGCGGTTGTGTTGGTGAGATGGAGACAGAAGCCAGCTGGAGTGGATTGAGAAATTAAAAGGTAGTTAGTGAGTGATCAAGCAGGAACAGCAAGTGTGGATAACTTTTCAATATG
>NW_006442508.1:10494736-10517462 GCF_000325575.1 Pteropus alecto | reverse complement strand
GAGGTAAGCCTGTTTGAATACCAATTGAAAAAAAACAAAAAAACAAAAAGAACAGTACAAAGACTAAATACGTAAGGTTTATAAAGTTAGAGAAGATAGGACCAGAGGATAGATGGAGGCTGTAGCCTTTCGTATAGGGACAAACCTCCATTTTAACAGGAGAGAAGATAAAGATGGACAAGTTTAAGATTTGGAAACTAATGGAATGCCTCCCTGATAGTTTCCATTCTCTTAGGGAAACTGGAGGTAAGATTGCCTACTTAGAATGGGGGGTGGAATGAGAGTCACAGGCTTACTAAGAATGGAACATATTTGAAAAGTTCCCTGTAGAGTGGGAGATCAAGCAATAAGAAACATAGAATAAAACCTCCATACATCACTGAGGGTGCTGCTGAGGTTCAAGATCACCTAATCTACAGTGCTATCGATGTGTCTGGTGCACAGCAAATAGTGTTTAGCTGCTCATGTGTAAACATGTAGAAGGTAGAAGTTTTGGTTGATCCATGGCTGGGTTTTTAGCAGGGTATGCATCCGAAACACAGAGAAACAAGCGAGTTTCATGTATCTGAAAGATGATGCTGAAACGACAGACCATAGCTAGCTATGAAAGGAAGTAAATTGCAAACTTTTATACATAGGTTAAGCACTTTAATATATTAACCCATTTAATACTCACAACCTTTTGGGTAGGTGCCATCATTAACCCCACAGATAGGGTAACTACGGCATAGAGAGGTTAAATAATGTGCTCAAGTCATATAGCTAGTAAGCAGAAAAGAGTTCAAACACATTATCCACGTGAATGCTGAAGAGCCTAGGAAAAGCCTCTTTTTAATATAACATACTGGCTTTCTTTCATTTCCTTCTGCACTTACCACTCCGTGTGCCTGAAAAACTCTGCCCCCAAATCTTCATCTGGCTGGCATTTAATCACTGAGCCCTTCAATCAGTAGATCTCTAGCACTTCCCATTTATTTTGATACCTCTTATCTAAAATTAACCTCTTCATTGACATGCTACTACTTTGTTTAACTGGAATAAAGGCTCCAAAAGAGCAGGGATCTTGTGTATCTTGTTTATCTTCATATATCCTTGCATCCTGAACACAAGAGGCTCATAAACATTTGTCAAATGAATGAATGGATGCATAGACGGATGGATGGATGGGCAGACGGACAGATGGATGAATTCTTACACGCTTCTTTAAAAATCATTTAGGACTGGTACCTAACAGAAAGTCAGACTATTTTACTGTGTGTGTGTGTGTGTGTGTGTGCGCGCGCGCGCGCGCGCATGTGTGTACTTTCGGGTGATACAACTGCATTTCCTTATAAAAATTCTGTTCTTTAATTTTTCATTACTTCATTTATTTTTTTATTTCTTAGGCGAAGCAACCCTTGGTTGACCTCACAGATTGCAAGGACTCTGTCAGCTTACAATCCCTTATTTTTTTATTTTTCATGCCTACAGCACCTGGTTTTCCTAGGTCGTCTCCCATCCAAGTACTAACCAGGCCTAACCCTGCTTAGCTTCCGAGATCAGACGTGTTCAGGCTTGTTCAGGGCAGCATGGCCATAGACGATTTTTCACTATTTTACAACAGTCTTCCTCTTAGTCTTAATTAATTCTATTATCAGTCTGCCTCAAAGAAGAATATACTTCTATTAAAAGATATTCAAGTAGGGTTCCCTATACTAACTAGTCAAAATGACAAGAATTCTGTAAGGCCATTGAGGGAGAAAGATTTTCTACTATCTCTACACTGTGTAGTATGGTTTCTGTCATACTGCAAGCACTCTACAGATATCATCTACTAAGAAAAATAATACACCGAGAGACTATCACAATCACTTTTTAAGTTATCAACATTTTACATTTTACCTGTAACTGCAAAACTTTCCAGTTTTTTGGCAAGTCTTTGCTTTTCTTGTTCAAGCTGATGAACGACAGTTTCCAAGTCTGATTTTATAAGGAGTTCATCATTTAGTCTCTCTTTTTCTTTATGGCATAAGTTTAATTCCTGCAAATTTTAATACTTCAATTAAGATTTCCAATGACTTTATAAAATACTATAGCACTTAAAATAGATATTTTTGTAAGCATGTTTAAAGAGTAATTCACATACACATATATAAACACACTTTTATCAAATATATGGTTTCGGCTAAAGTTAAATTGGTTGTGGCTAAAAGCACCATAAAACCCAAATGTTAACAGTGCTCTTTTCTGAGTAGCAGTATTAGATTTTATTTCCTTTTAATTTGTTTAGTACATTGTCCTATTTTTTTTAAATGAAAATTTTCTTGTGCAATATTTTTACTTTTAAAGGAGGGCAGAAGAAAGATAGTGCTCTAACACTATCATAGGTATTTATAACTCCAGTGGTTATTCTCTCAGCCTCAACTGCACAATGGGGATAAGACCGGTACCTGACACTGAAGATTCACTGATGAGAATGGATCTATGGATGTGAAGCACTCTACAGTTCACTGATGAGAATGGATCTATGGATGTGAAGCCATATGTGAAGCCATATGGATGTGAAGCCATAACATTTATTAAGCACTTGGTTGTCCAGGATATGGCAAGTGCTTAATAAATGTTAGTTATAGATATCATTAGTGCTTATCTTAAAAATACATAAAATATGGCACTAACGGAAAAAGTAAGATGAGTCAGAAAGTAACTACAGCAACGCCTTACTGTCAGCCAACACTGTTAAAACTTGGTAATAGTTATGAGACAAGCATTTTGAATCACATTTAACTGTTTATAGTTTGCATATAAACAGTAGCAAACAAACAGCAAAATCCCTACCCTCATGGAGCTTATGTTATGTTTTACAATGTAAAAACATCATCAAACATGTAGATGTTCGTCTCTTTTCTGTTTATTGACCACATGAGAGCATTTTACAATATCCATGAGACTCAAGAATGGACTAATATTTAGCAGGTGTAGCTAATTCGATTATTCAATACTGAATTGAATTGAATCCCTTCAGTTGAATAAAAAGGAAACCATTGTGATATGTTTTCCATAGTAAGCACATAAAAAATAAACAAGAACTTGAGCACCTAATATGTGCCAGTGTATCACAATGGCTTCATTTTTTAAAGCTTTTTCTTTTTTCAACATAGTGATTAGACATTTATATAACTTACGAAGTGATCACCCCAACAAATCTAGTACCCATCTGACATCATACAGTTACTACTATATTCCTTATGCTATACTTTACAACCCCGTGACTATTTTGTCATTACCAATTTGTACTTTCTAACCCCTTTCTCTTTTTAACCAACCCTCTCAACCCCCTCTCATCTGTCAACCCTCAAAATGTTCTCTGTATCTCTGAGTTTGTTTTATTTTGTTCCTTAGATTCCATATGTAAGTGAAATCATATGGCATTTGTCTTTCTCTGACTTACTCTACTCAGCACAATACTCTCTAGGTATATCCATGTTATTGCAGATGACAAGATTTCATTCTTCTTATTTATTTTTATGTATTTATATATACAATATTCCATTGTATATATATCACCTTTTCTTTATACATTCGTCCACTGATGGACACCCAGGTTACCTCCATATCCCTATCATAAATAATGCTGCAATGAACATATGGATGCACATGTCCCTTCAAAGTAGTATTTTGGGTTTTTTGGATAAATATCCAGAAGTGGGATTACTGGATTCTTCTTTGTCTGTTATAGTCTTTGTTTTAAAGTCTATTTTGTCTGGTATAAGTATTGTCTGGTATAAGTAAGCTTTCATTTTCATGAAATATCTTTTTCCATCCCTTTAATTTTAGTCTGTGTGCATCTTTTGATCTGAAGTGAGTCTCTTGTAGGCAGCATATGCAAGGATCTTGTTTTCTTATGCATTCAGCCACCCTATGGCTTTTGGAGTACTTGTTTACATTTAAAGTAATTGTTGACAGATAAGTAGTTATTGACATTTTATTATTCATATCTTTGATATTTTTTTCTTCTCAAAGAAGTCCCTCCAGCATTTCCTGTAATATTGGCTTGGTGGTGATGACTTCGTTTAGCTATTTTTTTGTCTAGGAAACTCTTTATCTATCCTTTGAGTCTAAATGATAGCTTTGCTGGGTACTCTTGGTTGTAGATCCTTGCTTTTCATCACTTTGCATATTTCATGCCAATCAATTCTGGCCTGCAAAAATTTCTGTTAAGAAATCAGCGGACAGTCTTCTGGGAGCTCCCTTGTACATAACTAATGGCTTTCCTCTTGCTGCTTTTAAGAGTCTGTCTTTAACCTCTTGCATTGTAAATATGTGTCTTGGTGTGGGCCTATTTGGGTTCATCTTGTTTGGGACTCTGAGCTTCCTGGGCTGTATGTCTATTTCCTTCACCAGGATAGGGAAGTTTTTCATCATTATTTCTTCAAATAGGTTTTCAATTTCTTGCTCTCTCTCTTGTTCTTCTGGTACTCCTATCATGCAAATGTTGGTATGCCTGATGTTGTCCCACAGGCAACGTAAACTATCTTTATTTTATTAAATTCTTTTTTGTTTTTGCTGTCCCAGTTGGGTGTTTTCTGCTACCTTATTTTCCAAATCGCTGATTCAATCCTCTGCTTCATCTAATTTGTTGATTCTCTCTAATGTATTCTTCATTTAACTTACTGTATTCTTCATTTCTGACTGGTTCTTTCTTATGTTTTCTATCTCCATTTTCATGTTTTCTATCTCCATTTTCATGTTTTCTATCTCTCTGTTTAAAGTTCTCACTGAGTTCCTCTACTCTTCCCCTCAGTTCATTGTGCATCTTTATAACAGGTGTTTATGTTTTGAACAACCATGTAGTTAAAAGAGTACAAAATTCCTAAGAACTTTTCCAAATTTGAATTTTGCTATCTACTATATATGAGATTAAAAAATTGTATAAATGTAAATGAAACTCAATATACCCATACAATGGAATACTATTCAGCCATAAACAGGAAGTACTGGATACATGCTACAGCAAGCAAGAACCTTGAGAACATTGTGCTAAATGAAAGAAGCCAGATACAAAAGATCATGTGTTGTATGGTTCTACTTATATAAATTGTCCAGGATAGGCAAATCTATGGAAATAGAAAGTAGATTAGTAGTTATCAAGGGCTGAGCAGAGGAAAATGGAGAGTGGCTGCTAATGTGTATGAGATTTCTTTTTAGAGTAAGAAAAATGTTCTTATTAGATAATAGTGATGTCTGTGCTACTTAGTAACTAAAACAAACCACTAAATTATACACTTAAAAGCCTGAATATTATGATATGTCAATTAAAAAAATATATATATATATATATAAAATAAAGCATAAAAATTTTCTTATGTTAAGTTCTGGCAAATCGATATGACATCTACTTACCAGTTGAAGTTTTGCCATTGTTTCTTCAAGATTCCGCATTTCAGAGAGATTTCTTTTAATCTCTTTCTAGGAATAAAAAGCCTATTAGGTAAAACACCTTAAAGTCAAGAATACTTATCACTAAGTCACATTAAAAATAAGACCAAGTCATTTTTCAAGTAGTTCATGTTCCCTCTCACCAGTGGGATCTGAAGCTTTAGCCCTGAGCCTCAATATCAATGAAGAGGAGGCAAAGTTGAGGCTACTCTTTAATTTCTTGGTATCCTGAATGCTCACAGGAACCTATTTGTAATATCTGAAACAAGAGGGCCCCTGAAAATCTTTTTTTTGCCTGTATACTTGTAGGACTTTCCTTGAACCCTGATTTTCAAAATTAATCTTATGGCACTATCATTTCTTGATTTTACTATCCTATTTGCTTTCTCTCCACCTTCTACTATCAACACAGATCCTCTGTACTGCAACTCAGAACACTGAATGCCAAGATGAACCCATAATGCAATATATATATATGACATATTACTGAAGTGTAGACTTGAAACATAATTTTATTAGCCAATGTCACCCCAATAAATTTAATTTAAAAAGTACTACGACCAAATGGGAATCTTTTGTGAGCCAGTTGTCATTCTTGAGCAATGCCAACAGGACATGAGAAGTTGTGTTCAGTATGTTGTGTGCATGAGCACAGAAGATGTAAAAGGAGGTAGAATAAGAAAGGTATGAGATATATGAGTATTGCAATAAAACTAAAGCCACAAATGCAGAATTAAAAGTGCACTAACAATGTTCTTCATCTTTAAGACTGTTTTGGCTATTCCGGGTCCCGTGACATTCCATACGAATTTTAAGATTTTTTTCCTATAAATGCCATTTATAGTTTTAGGGATTATTTCATTTATTCCCTTTTTGGATTTTAATTATTAGTGTATTGAAACACATCTGGTTTTTGTGTCTTGCATTTATATCCTGCAACTTTGCTGAATTTGTTTATCAGTTGTTTTTTTTTTTTGCGGAATCTTTAAGGTTTTCTACATATAAGACTCATGTCATCTGAAAACATAAATTTACTTCTTTCCAATGTGGATGCCTTTTATTTCTTTTTCTTGCCTAAATGCTCTGGCCACGACTTCCAGTACTATGTTGAACAGAAGTGGTAAAAATGGGCATCCTTGCCTTGTTTTTGATCTTAGAGGAAAAGCTTTCAGTCTTTCACCACTGGGATTGATGTTAGCTGTGGGCTTTTCATAAATGGCCTTTATTATGTTGAGGTAGTTTCTTCCTTAGTGGAGGTGACACTGTATAAAATTAATTCAGTGATGTAAAATAGAGTAGTGATCTTCAAACTACGTTATACCTATTTCTGAGATAATATAAAGACTTTCCAAGTATTATGTAAAACTATCATATACACATGGTTTTAAGGACGCAATATCTAGGTTTTTATTTTTATATATTTATTATTTTTTTAATTTTTTAAATTTATTTTTCCCCCCTCTTTAATTCCCCCACACTCCCCACCTTCTGCCCCTGACCTATGGATGTTGCCATTTCCCCTTAAGAACTGGATCTCTGAAGGCGGGGCGTCTCCTCCCACAAGCTCGGGGTGTGCACCTGGGGCCTGGCGCACCCCCAGGGCTGGCGCACCCGGGGTATGGTCCGTGGCTCCACCTGGGGCGCCGACCTAGGACCTTCTGCGTGTAAAGCAGACGTGCTAACCACTACACTATGGAGCCACCCCGCAATATCTAGGTTTTTAATTTACATAAAGTCCTTCTTAAAAATTATCTGAGAAACTGCTTGTGGTCTAGGAATTATGTGAGTTCTCCTTTCCCACCTCCTCTCTCACAACTGCCTCTCTCCCACTTTTCAAAAGAAAGGCATACATTTAATGTGACACTGTCTCAAGATATTGAAAAATTTTTGAAGCACCAGACAAAAAGATAATCTGATGTTAGAACTGTCCAAAGCCTTGAATTAAGGCATTATTTTCTCCCATTATATCTTATTGAGAAATGCATTTCCAATAAAATTTTACTTTTGTATTTAATAAGAATTTATGAGCATTTGTGCTATATCTGTCTCTTTGATCCACTGATTGCTAATAATTGTAATGATAACACTATTCGGAGGAAAATGCTAACACTTTGAACCTTATACTAAGAATATTTTAAAAAATAAAACATTTCAATTCCTGTATTTTTTTTATTGCAGAGACATCTGATAGGGTGATCAGAAAAAGATATTCAAGCATAAAATATGTTAAAATAGGATAAAATTTTGTGGAGATTTCAAGAAAGGGTCATTTGGATTCTACTGGCTAAGAATAATGTGACAGTGTTATTTTAATAGAATATTAAAAAAAATCGATATTTACAGTAGACCAGATTATATCCTTTGTATCTATTTAAACTTAAAGATGAAAAATGTTAGCCACCAACTTAAAAATGTGCAAGAACATGCAGAGTTTTAAAAAATACATTTAAAGGGGCTCATCAGCACAAAACAACAAAAAGAACAAACTTCCAAAGCTTGTTCACAAAGCAAAGAATAAAAGGACAGAGATGGAGATTTGAAAGGAAAATAGGACAGCATGGAGAGAAATACACCCAAACCACCAGTACAAGCATTTAGAGCATATAAACAACACTTTAGAAAAACTTGAATTACAAAACAAACGAACCAAAAGACTCAAATCAGATATCAAAAGGGCTCAAGCTCACTATGCTCTAAGAGAACTAATAGTCCTGCAACCTAGACATACCTTTGCTTCCCCAAGTTCTTTATCAGCAGTCTCAAGCACTTCTTCTTTATGTCTTTCCAACTGCTGTGCTAACTGGTCTATTTCACTTAATTCTTGGCAGAGTTTTTCATTTTTGTTACTTAAGTTAACAACTTCAGTAGTCACTGTATCCTTGGTTTCCATAAGCTCTTGTATATGCTTCTCCAGGTCTTTATTAGCTTGCTGAAGAAAGTCAACCTAAATTGAATTTGTTAGGTACATGAATTGGAAAATTATTCTAAATACTAAACTTTCAAGATAATATTTCAAAATATTACATTCAAAAAAAAACCACAACTATTTTATATTCACAAACTTATACTGTTTTGATTTACAAAACTGACAATATGGTTTTATATATAGCCACTGACTTTAGATTTTCAAGCATGGAAGGAAAGGATAAGAAATTTGTGTGAACATTTTCCCAGCACAGAATTCTTAGAATATGACAAGAATATCGATCACTATGATGATAATATTACTCTAGGCCGTTCTGTCTAAGGTAGTAGCCACTAGCATCCACATCTGGCTACTGAGCACTTTAAACGTGGCTAGTCCAGACTGAAATGTGCTATAAATGTAAAATATACACAGAATTTCGGACTTAGCACAAAAAGAATGTAAAATATCTCAATATTTTACAAATTAATTACATATTAAAATAATACTTTAGATGTATGAGATAAATATATTAAAATTAATTTCATCTGTTTTTTACTTTTTTTATCTGGCTACTAGAAAATTTTAAATAATACATATGGCTCATATATAGTTTATTTGGACAGCACTACTCTAGAACTATTGCTGAAACTTGAGCCATACTCTATTCTGGTTGTGCCCAGGCAGCACTGACATGTCTAAATTTGTAAAGGTCATGTGTCATGCTTTATGAAACTCTCCTATTCTTGCACTTTTAGGTCAAATGCATGGCAGGGAATCCATTACATAGATTGTTAAAAAACTGCAAGTTTAATTTTTATATTTATTTTTTAAAATCCTCTTTTTTACATTGTAAAAGAAATAAATATTCATAAAATTTTAAAAACTAAAATCCTAAGGAAGACTATCCCATCACACAAAGATAAACTCTGGTAGTATATTTTGATATGTTTTTTCCATTGTTTTATCTGAGTTTATATACATTTTAAAACAGCAAAAAAGATCACATTCTGTTTACAGTTTAGTCTCTTCTCTTAAACACTTAACATTATGGTATATATATTCCTGCCTCATCACTATTCTTCACAAATATAATTTTTCAATAGCTTCATTCTATATCTGAATATTTGGGCTCTATCAAATTTTTCCCACTGTTACATAATACTTCAGTGAACAACACTGTCACTTTTACAACCCCAGGGACCATTATAAACACTTAGGAGTTTATACACTTAGTGAAATAACTATAAAAGTCATTACCTGAATATTTAAATGAGCGATAAGCTTTTCGTTGGTTTTATTTTTAGTCTCCAGAGAGAGGATATCAGAGGAGCGGCCACCATCCAATGCGATGGACAGTCGTTCTATTTCTCGTTCTCTTAGTTCAATCTGAAAACATAAAGTCATGATAACATTTTTAAAAATCTAGTTTTCAACCAAAATGATTAACACTGAATAAACATTTATTTGGATATACTTCCATTTTTCTTACGTTGCACAATGTACACATACCAGAGATTAACAAACATTCATATATGTATTCACACATATATGATTATGAAACATATATGTAGAGCAAAAATACAAAAAAACCCCACAAAATGTCAACATAAGAATAGTCAGCATGGTTTTCATAAGTATTTCTACTGAATAGATTCTTCCTAATTTATTTTTTGGTTTTTATTCCCCTCTGCTAAGATTAGGCAGTGTTTACATAAAAGAAACTGCTGAGTATTAAAACTGAGTCTGAATTACTTCAGTGCCTAGTGAAATAAATGTAGAATAAACAAATGAATTTAAAACACACCAGAAAATGAATTGCTCCTGAAATTCAATATTAAAAAGAATAGGAAGCTGGAGTAAATTTAATGATTATTTAGGAAACAACAGTTGTACAAAAAGATCACTATTAATCATGAATTCACACTATTCACATGCAAGAATTTGGAAAAACTCACACACTTTAAAGATTTTTTTCCCCCCTAAAAATTGAAAACAAAAACCAAGCATTCAATTAAACAACTATTGAGCACAGTTCTAGGTATATAGAGACGAATAAAATATGACTCCTGACTTTCAGGAACACAGCTTTACAAAGAAATCTAGCAAGTAAGCCAATAATTTCTGTACAAAGTTGTTTAATGTTAAAATAAAGGAAATAGGTATATGGCACCAAAGTAGTTAAGGGAATAAAGTGATTTACTTTCCATATGTTCATACCTGTGGAAATTAGTGAAGGCCTTATCAAATAAATATGTTCAAAAACGTAATAAATGATTCTATAAAGAGAGGGAGGGGATGTTCCAATTAGTACACAGAAGGATAAAACAACATGGTATGTTTGAGGGACTAGAAATGGCTCAGTATGACTGGACTGTAATGTGCAAGGGAACTAATGGTTGGAGGTGAGTCTGAAGAATTAGGCAGGAACTAATTATGACAAACAATGAATACCTTGCTGATAAGATTACTCTGAACTCAAGAATGAATTTGATAAGAATAAAACCAGAGGCAGGATTAAGCCTAAAACAGTGGAATAGGGAAGAGCAGAAATAAGTTCAAGGAGTACTTAGGCAGAAGAAATGACAGAACTTGGTGAGTGGTATTTAAAGAGAAGAGAGTGAAATCTAGGAAAACTACGAATATTGACTTGGGTAGATGGTGATGTTATCAACCAAAGTAGAGATTATAAGAGGAAAAATAGATTTGAGACAGAAGACAAACAAGTTCAGTACAAAACATGTAAATATAAAGAGCCTTTATTCAAGTAGAAATGCCCAGTATTAAGTTGGATATATGGGTCTAGAGCTCAGCAGAGAGGTTCAAGCCTAAGAGAGATTGGGGAGTCATCAACATACAGACAATATTTTAAATCAAGAAAATGAATGAGATCACCAGAGGAAAAATACAGGGAAAGGAGAATGGGTCAAAGACAGCATCCTGGAAAATAGTAATATTTCAGGGAACGGGCAGAGGAGAAAAGCAGAGAAAATTATAAGAGGTTAAAAAAAAAAAAAAGAAAACCAAAAGAAAATGGGGTCATAGAAGAGTTCAAGGAGAAATTATGAATAATGTCAAATACTGGAGCGGGTCAAGAAAATAAAGACTAAAAGTATCCTTTTGGATCTAGCAATTCATGTCAGTGGTGTCATTAACCAAACTAACTTATGTCCTGGTGGGGTAGAAGCCAGACTGCAATTAGTTAAGGAGTGAGCAGAAAGTAAAGAAGCAGAAACAGAAGAGTAAGGTACTCTAGAGAAGTTTTCATGAGGGAGGAGAAAGCAGTAGCAAGGAGAGGTAGTTAAAAGAGATTTTTTAAAGGGATAGTAGTGATGACGATAATAGCTCCTTCTCAAATGACTGTTATGAAGATTAAAATAATTAATAATTATAAAGTGGTCATATAACTGTTTGTTAAAGAAAGAATAATCGATTAAAGCAAGGTCCTAAGGAAAATAGAGGACATGTGGCCAAGAAAGACTAAGCTTTAAACAGAATACTACTCATTAAGTCTTGAGAGCCTGATTATAGAGGTAGAGATAAGCAGTTGAGACAAAGTAATGTCCTGAGAAGGAAGGTGTTATAGATTGGGGAAAGAGCATGAAAAGAACAGCAAAATTTAGAATATATGCTGAGAAAAACATAACTCAAGCAAAAAAAAAAAAAAGACAGGCAACACAGAGGACTCAGCTCGGACTGATAACCACAATACATTGGAAGTTCCAATCACAACGGTCAGATTAGTTTCTCCAAACCTCAGCCACCTCACAGAGATAGCAAAGGCTGGTAGGTTTATGTTTATAAAGTACTTAGATAAAAATGTGATGAAAGTGTGATTATAAGTTGAAAAATATTCAACTCATGTATATCTGATATTTTCATCTGTCCATTAAGGAAGTTTTTGGCTATTATTATGATGCCTTTTCTTTTAACTCCATTTTTATCCAAATAATCTTCAAAATACTTTACAAACATAAGAGTTATACCAACATTTAAGTTACATCTATATTTGCATGTGCAGATCACATTACTCCAAAAAAAAAAAAAATACAGAAAATGAAAAAACGTGTTACCCCATTTAAACTTCAGTAAGTATATTAAGGAAAAAAAGCCTGTAATTACCCAAATCAGAACTTAGTTATGAAACAAACAGAAAGTATGAAAGAACAAAGCTTGTATGGTTATGATCTAACTGTATCTATTAACTCCCCTGCTTCTTCAGAAAACTGTTTTATGAAATACTTAGTATTTGTAGAGAAAACAAAAAAAATATGGCAACACAGAAGAGTAACATTCAAATAAATTTATGTTCAAAATGACAAAATCTGTAAGAATAAAAAAATTAATAAACACACCATGATAAAGCAAAGCACACTTTAATAAAATATCTCCTGAGATGGAAATAGTAATATGGTTAAAAATTATATATGGGGAAATAGATGATTCACCTAAAAGAAAAACAAAATAACAAGACAAAAAACTACTATTTACCTCAATGCATAATGAAGGGAATGGAGTAGAATTTACCTCAATGTATAATGAAGGGAAAGGAGTAGAATTGCTCTAAAGCCATCTAAGCTATTCAGCTATTAACTCTATTAACAAAAAGATGAAAAAGATAAAAGCTATATAAACACTCAGTATCAGTAATATCAAATATAACCCAATTCTATTTATAATCACAGCATACCCAACTGAAACCCTACTATGCAAATAAATAAAAATCCTACCTGCTTGTTATAATCTCTCAGTCCACTTTCCATCACTGATAATTTTTCTTGTAACTGGTGGACTTCCTGTTGAAGTTCTTGAATTCTGAAACACATTCATAACTAATACCAATATACTTTTGTTAAGAAATATAAAATAACAAGAAATGAAACTAGACACATTCCTTTATAAATTCTCTACTTTGTTTGTCAACGAATTATGAAGTGTTGTGCCAAAGCATAAAGTATATCACCTCGTAAGTTTTATAAGAACAGATAAAAAAATTGAGTTATAAATAATTTGAAACTAAGAAACATTATACAATAAAATACCTACTACTGCATTTTGATCCTTAGGACAACTCTTTGAAATGATGCTAATTCTCAGGTTCAGAAATTGAAGTACAGTCTAAAACTCACAACATTATTAAGCGATGTAAAGGCCTTAAATATGTTTTCTGACCCTAACTAACCCTGTATTTTCTAAAAAACTGTATTTTCTATAATCCTGGAGAAAAAAAAAATATTGAGAAATACTAAAACTTTCCAAATAACTAAAAAAGCAACTCCTTTCTGGAACTTGTTAATTGTAACAGAATTAAGATTTGTCCAAATTACCTCAATTCTGCAATTGCCCAAATGTATGTACATGACATCCAACCTTGCCAAGCATTAACATACATACGACACAACCACTTTCATACTGGAAAGATAAGGCCTGAAACCAGGTCTTCTTTAAGAGAGATTTTCCATGGGGTAGAATAAGTGAGGCTGGACACAGTTCGTCTCTGCTAACACTGGAACCAACATTTTCTACTAATCTATGTTTAAGAGAAGAGTACCTATGCAACTGCACTCATATATATGCAGGAATGACTGAAGACAAATGTGCATTTGCAAATTAAAACAAACAAGATAACCAAGAACTAATGCACCTATAATGGTTTGATAGAAAAGAAAAATGGTGAGAAAGAAAAAGACAGAAAATGATTCAGATGCAGCCAAAAAACTTCCTTAAACAACATCAACACAATGTCTAAGAAGGCCTAGATTGTAACTGCAACAGAAAAACACAAAATATTTCAAGGTTAAGGCCAGATAGCTATATAAATAAAGACATGTTATACTGTGTGAGAATAACTGAGCTATGAGAGCCTAATCAGTACTTTACCCAAAGTACTTCTTTAGATTGTTACATTGAGATTAATAAAGTGAAAAAACTCCCCCATAGTCTCTGCATAATCTATAAAATGAAAAGTTATCTGCACTGTTTCCATATTTTAAAATGTTTCTCCATCTATGACCATAGAGAATTTCACTAGTGCTCTCTTGCTTCTTTGAACCCCTTTAAATTTTCTTAATGGCATTTTGTGTATTTCTCTTGTCTCATTTCACTACTGGATTGTAAGCTTCTCAAAAGGAGCTACACCATCTTTTTTATCTTTACATCCCCAGAACACTGATATCATGCCTCTCCTAGAAAGCTTAATGAAGTTTTAATTAAAACAGAATTTATATGATTCCAATTAAGCAAACATATAGACCTAGAGAATCATGAAGCAAGAATTTCAAAGCCAGTTAGTTACAAATCTATCCATGTCAATTGGCATTTGACATAAGTATCAATAAAGTCCTGTAAAAGATAACTTAACTTAGGAGATGAAACTAAATGTCAAAGCAACTCTACTAAAATACATTCTAGATGGCACTAAATTGTTTTAAAGTAAGTATGGTCAGAAACATCAGGTATATGATCTCTCTGAAATCAAAGTTTCAAAACAAGTAAAAACATTCTATATTCAGAATATATTCAGAAAGTATTTACTGAGTGTTTATGCCAAGTTCTGTGCTAGGCACTGGAGATACAACAGTTACTACAAAAGCCCTACTGTCAAGAAATATTTACTTAATCAAGTTATCAATTAACTAAAGCCAACAAAAAATTATTTAATGCACCTGTTATCAGCCACTTGTAGGAGGTCTGCAATGTAAGGGTCATCTGGCTGAGGAACTGGATAGGAACTGACTTCGGAGGGAGGGGCTGGTTCGTCAATTTGCATACGCTGGCGCCTAAAAGCAATACTTCTTTTCTTGCCACCTAAAAAAAAGGGAGAATTTTAAAAAATTTTTAAAGGGAATTTTAAAAAATTAAAAAGAAACAAACTATTGTTTTAGAATTAAATATTCCAGAAAGTTAGCCTTTTTGTTATAAAGTCTATCTCTGGCTCATGTTCCATATTGATAAAATATTTTCTCCCTCATTTATACCCACCTAGACCTTAAATTAAACAATGCCTCCCTGAAAAATCTCAGCAAGAACACAGTTATAAAACAAGTTTTATTCTGCATGCTTGGCATGTATGCCCAGATTTAATCTGTTCCTCTACTAAAGACCAGCCTTTGGCAAGATTAAAAGTTGAGTGTGAGTTGTGGTGGTATTACTATTATGAACTCAAGAAGTCACCATCAGCAGCAAACTGTCAAATGAGGAGCTTAAAGGCAGTGAGAACTAAAATACTAATGTTAATTAAGCAATGTCAAAAGAGCAGATAACTGAAATTTTAGGCAGTAAAATTAGTATACAATGCTATAACCGGAATTAGTGGGTAATGCTTTCTTAATTATCCTTGAAACTAGCTAAAGTAATTTCTTTTTTATGAATAAATATACCCTGTTTTGGTCCAAACCATGTGGATAATTCACCTTTTCTAGCATCTAATCAAGATTAGACATGTACTTAAAAAACTCATTGATCCTCATGAAGAAAAAAATAACCCACAACTTTGTCTTCATTAGAATCCTAATAAATTTAGGATGAAGTAAGCAAGTAAAAAGTATTTAAATGACCTGCCTGTAGTTATACACCTAGACAAGACGAACCATTTTCTTCTTCCCTTATCTACAGGTTTTCTACCTTGGTTGTACCTCAGTTTCTTTCAAAGACCCTCTTTTTCCATTAGTCTCTTAAATACCAACTTCCCTAGGGTCTGTCTCTGGTATTCCTCTCTTCCCAGACTACATCTCACTAGATAATTCCTACTACGTCCATAGCTTCAATTGCCATGATACCCCAATGACTCCCAAATCTGAATCTCAATCAGGGACCACACTTCTGAGAGCAGATCTACACATCTGACTACATACCAGAAATCTCAAAGTGAATATCCTGTGGGTATAATACATCCAACACGTCCCAAAGAAGACTCCTGTTCACCTCTCACGTTCTCTCCGTTAAGAAATAGCATCATCATCCACCTACTCATTCACTTGAAACAGAAATCTGAGAATTCCTCTACTTCTCATCTATCACATTCAGTCACTAAATTCTAGTGATTACACCTCCTCAATCTCTCTTGAATCTATCTCATTCTTTTCTCAGGAAACTTGATTATCCTCTTTTTTCCTCAATCTTCTAGTTATGTCCAAGATCTTTCCCACTTTTCCCCATCTTTGCCTCACAGTCCACCTCTCCATCTCATTTCCTCCCTTCTCGAGTACCACTAATTCTTCCCTACCCTGGCTTCTCAGTTCCTTAGCTGTCAACTCTCATGAGTGCCCTCTCCACTCAACTTCAAGCATACAACATGACTATATTTGGACTTGGTCACCACTCAGAACTGTGCCAGCTTTTAGATTTTCAACTCCCTTCTGATCATAATCTTAATTCTGACCAAATTATTATTGGTCCTCACCATGCTCTTTAACTCCTCAGTCTCTACATAGTCTCATAATCTAGCACTTTCCTATGTCTCACTTACTTTTATAATCATGATCCCATGGTTCAGATATCTCAATGATACTGTCACTAGTACTAGACATTCTCCCACCAACCTTATGCCTGGACAACCATCAACTTGGATATGCCCCATCATTCCTTTTCTTGTGCTTGAGAACTACTGAGCATAAAGCTAAAAATAGTAAAATTAAGAAAGTATGTCATTTACAAATTCTTTTAGTATGCATTACTTTTATAACTAAAATAATAATAATAATAGGAAAGAGAATTTAAAATAATGATTAAAGAAATAAAACTCTGGGCATTGAAGTTAGACTTCTTACATCTTAGAAGCTATTATTATGTAAGTTTCTAAGTACATGTAAAAAAATACTACCAGGATATTCAAATACTGAAGTCTAAGCACAAAAATCCAAAGTCCTATTTCAGTCCTATTAATGGTTTTAATATCTTTAAAACATTAGATGGGTATAATTGGTTCTGAGAAGGAACAGACTTACCTGGAGTTTGTACGACAGCATGCAAATTCTTTTCCTGAAGTTGTTGAATTCGTTCATTCTTAGCTTTGCTTTCTTTCTCCAAAAGTTTGAGTTTATGAACATATTGGTTATTCAAAAATTTCAGATCAGCTGTTTCACATGCGCACTTCTTCAATGTAGTTTTCAACTCTTAAAAGATTCAAAGACTATTTTATAGGTCAAGAAATCTATGAAGTTCTTCCATTTCACAAAATGCAGAAAGTCACATCAGTTTGAAAGGCTCTACCTGGTTCTTATGCATGGTTAGTTTGAAAGGCTATTATCTTTTCTATCACTATTAACAAAACTGCAAATAAGTTATTAAGCACAAAAGGAAATTATATTTTCTTCTGCTGTATGAGCCTAATATAAACCATGGCTTTTGATCCAGTAAATTGGGTATAATGCCAAAAGATTATAAATTCATAATTCTAGGTTTTAGGCAGGGCTTTCTACTGAACATAAGAATTTATAATAAGATAGCCATATAATTACCCTTTGCCCAGTATTTTTTGAAATCATTCTATTTTACCTTTTAGCTCAAAGATGGAGTATTAAAGAATCAGAATGGTACAGAGCTTTCAACTAACTTTACTCCCTCTACTTCCCCCATCAGAGAGAAACAGAATTGTTCCAAAATCATTTCCTCAGTTTCAGCATTTAATCTTTTCTATAGTAATTATAAATCTAAATATTTAATCCAGATATAGTGGAGACAAATACAGATATGAAAAATAAAAATTTATTTTACTTCTTGGGAACTCTTCAACATATCCTACAGAATTTCATGAGCTGTAGCAAGTAGACCCTTTTATTTTCTAATTAATGGTTTAAAAATTACATTAGCCTTTCCTACATATAAAACAAAAAGGGCAAAAATATTGTATTTTTAAAATCACAAAATTTTACCTTTAATGTGTTGGGCTGATTGTTCTCTCAGTTTCATTAATTCCAGGTATAATTCATTATTTTCCCTGCTCAATCTTGCATTTTCAAGTTTATAAGGTTCCAAAACAAAATCGAAATTGGCACTTTCTTTTTCAGCTTTCACAGAAGATAATTTTGATTTCCGAAGACTTTCTGTTGTATGAACTAGGTCACTAAAATGAAAGAAAAGAAAATGTAAATACAAGGAAACGCTCTTTTAACTTAAAAAAATTTTTTCTTTAACTTCCTAATAACTAAAAATATATTTCTAAATAAGCTTAAATGTGTAAATGCTAAGTGAGCTGAAATCTAAAAACAAAAACACTAAGAGTCTTTCAAGATACCAGGAAGTATTCCAAAATTTCTCAAAACAAGATTAAAAATTATGAAGTAATTTTTCATAATTATTATTTGAATCTCCCCTCTGGTTCATCCCCCATGTCCAATTGGTTGATCCTGGAATCAGTGAAACTTATTTGTTCATTCAGCAAATATTTATTGAGTACCTGCTATCTGCTAAGTGCCAGGTACACGATAAAGAAGAATCAGTTCCTTACTTCTAAGAACATAGGCTAGTGGAATATTTACTCCAACAATATTTATTGAACAGAGAATACAATAAAGAACCTACTGTCTATGGAGCTTATAATCTATTTGACAGTTTGTCAAAAAGTTAAAATACTATGGGATAAACTCAACAAAATAAACTTCAGTGCCAAGTATGTGTTCAGCCTGTCCTAGGTATAGCAGTGATAAAGTTAGTCTCTAGTCTCATGGCGTTTGATTCTAAAGAGAAGCAAAAGTTTCTGTTCATGAAAGCAGTTAGGGTAGAATGCAACAGCCATGACAAAGTTTTGCAGGCCATATAGCTGACCAAGCACAAGGGCAAGGGAGGAGGGAGAGAAGAAAGAAACTTTGCAGGCAGATATTACAGCATATGAAGAAACCTAGGGTAAGAGTGTACATATGTTTAGCAAGTTTCAAGTCCTTCTCCACATGGGAGATGAATCTGAAGGGACTAGATCAGGAAGAGTTTTTAAGGCCATACTAAAAACCACAAAATATCTTTCATACATTCTCTCTCTTTTCCATCATCTCTTATAGTCCTACTGTGAAAGCTCAATAAGCAATTTCCCTGCTCTAGTCTCAAATCACAGTAAGAGAACTTGTGGAAAAAAACAAAAACAAAAATCACAAAGAATCTTTCAGTTAAAGTAACATGTAACAGCTAAAGAAATGACCAATTATGACATATTAGAGAACCATTATTAATAGTAATTAAAGACTAGTAAGTAAGGCAGACATAGAACTCCCAACTATAACAGAAAACCACATAAAAAACTATAATTCTACTCACAGAAAATACTTTCAGAAATGTTTATTCTGAAAGGTATAGTGTGAATGGTGACCCCTAGAGTTTTGCAATGTAGAAGCCCTGAATTGATGACAAGGGACCAGGATCTAGGATGAATAGATGAGCTTCAGATGATTTAAGGACTTTTCAAAAACCTACCTATTTCTTTACTAAAGCAAAAAGTTCAATCAGAAACTAGATAAGTGGGATTAAGGATCACATAGGTTTAGAACTCTATTTTCATCTTTACCTGAAAAGTTTTTCTACCAAAGGTAAACATTCCACTGTCAAAGTCTGGCGGTATCCCAACTGATCCAATCTTTTTCTAATATTAATATATTTTCTTTCTGCAGCTGTAGTCATTTTGTCTTCCAAAACTAGTTTTATTCACTTCCAAAAATTAAAGTCCTAAAAGAAAAGAATGAAACATCATTCTATTAGTATAGCTATTATTATTGTTTTATGATAAAAAGAAGAGTCTTTTAATAGGAAGCAATTATTTTTTTCTCTTTAGGCAGATTTAGATCTCTTTAAATCGAATGCTTACGATATTCATGTTGCTGCATTAAAATAAGTAGCTCTTCATAAACTTACATGTGAAACTTAAAACAATAAGGCTTCTTGAAAAAAAACAAAGGAGAATATTTTCCTGAGCCTGAGGTAGGCAGAGAATCCTTACAGAAGCCTCTTTTAAAAGCAATAAATATAAAAGAAAAATTTGATAAATTAGATCTCATCAAATTAAAAAATATCTGCTTATCAAAATATTCCATTAAGAAACAAAAAGGCAAATATAAGAGTGGGAGAAAATATTCATAATATCTAACAAAGGATTTGAACATGGGATATATAAATAACTCTTACAATTCAATTCTTACTAAAGACAACACAGTAAGAAAATGGGCTAAAGCCCTGAACAGGCACCTTACAAAAGATATCTTAATGGGAAGAATCATATGAAAAGGTGCTTAACACCATCAGGCATCAGGGAAATAAAATTTAAAGCCACAGTGAGGTACAATGTCACCCATACTAGAATGGCTAAATTAAAAGTACAATATCAAATGTCAAAGATTTGGAGCAACTGGAATTTTTACACTGACTAGAGTGTAAAAGCAATGTGGAAAATGTCTTGGCAATTTTTTATAAAGTTAAACACACTCTACCCTATAACTCTGTAATTCTATTCCTAGGTGAAATTAAAATAAATATCCACTAAGAGGCTCTACAAGAGTATTCATAGCAGCTTTATTCATAATAGCCCCAAACTAGAAACAACCTAAATATCTGTCAACAGCAGGATAAGCTATGATATATTTACACAATGTAATAATATTCAGGAATAAAAGGGAAGAACTACAGATACATGTCAACCACACAGATGAATTTGAGTAACATTATTTGAGCAATAGAAGCCAGACACATATACCATATGATTCCCTTTATATAAAGTTCAAGAACAGGCAAAATTAAACCAGGTGGGCAGAAATTAGAACAGCAGTCACCTGTGGCTGGTGGGTGGTTATTGACTGGAAGGTTTAAGAGGGAATTTTCTGGGGTGATGAAAATATAACCTTGATTGGGGTAGTGGTTACCCAGTGTATACATTTATCAATGCTTTTCGAATAGTACACTTAAGATCTGTGTGTTTCACCATGTAAATTTTACTTCAATTATAAAAAAATACACAAACACCTAAGTATCTCTGGTACGTTTTTATCCTTGTCTTTTAAAATATTAATAAATATATTGTCTATAGATCTGCACAAAAATGTAGTTATCCAAAGATCACTTCTCTAGAAACTTTGCTCTTTTCTAACCTTTCCCAGGCAAATATAGTCCTAGTACTCTAAACCAAGTGAACACACACCTCTATTGTTTTATTTGACATCTCTATCGTTCTTCACAATTTATATACCGTGAACACATGTGAATACAAGCGAAACTTGATCCTCACAACTATCCTGTCAGGGAGATGAGAACAACGAAACCCTCCCTATTCAAAGATCAAAGGTTGCCTCAACAGAGTAACCTTCTCAAACCGCAGGGCCACAAAGTCGGTGAGTAGTAAGGTCTCCTGAGTCGTGATCCAGCACTCTGGTTTGGTTTCCGTACCATGCCGCCTCAACTTACCAATCACTTCTAAGTTAGTACCTCTCCTTAATTATTCCTTTCTACGAATCTTTTCCCTCCATACTCTCCCTAACCTTTAATTCGCGTGGCGGCAACCCCTTGGACTTTCTCTGTTCCTTCCACAGAGGGACCTGGCTGATGCAGGGTGTATTAGAGAAACTTCTGGAGACATCAGAAATACACCTGTACAACTAAGAACTAACAGGCCTTCACCACGCAAACATTTCCCCTCTTTGTCTGGTACCAAACTGGGTGACCCAGAAATAATACTTCCTCACATACTGCAGCGGGGGGCGGAGGTGAGGGATGAATAAATATGAACCAAAAAAGCATCATGACACAGGATAGATGCAAAAGATTAAAATCCTCCCAAGAACAAAAAACTTGTATTAGGCTTTCCCCACCCATGGAACTACTGTCTCCACCGCCCTCACACCACACCTCCATCACTCAATACTGTGGCTATACTGAAAGTTTCTAGCAAAACAACATAAAAGGTTAGGTTTGGAGGTCCCCCACGCATGGTGTTTAGAACTACCCACCTACTTAAGTCTGGGGGATTGACGTCTGAAAGCCAGCATATCTTATTCTACTAAAGTATCGGTGGGTATGCATGCACATGGGCTAAAAACTAAAACAAAACACAACCTTAACTGAGGTTGTCTCGGAGTCCTTCCCTAAAGACTGGAAGGGAGAGGATGTTTTCAAAGGTGCAGACAAAGGTTAACAAACGGCTCTTGTTCTAACTTTTAGGGGCATTTCTGTGTTTACAAAGAGCACGTATGAGTATGAGTCTAATACGAAGAGGCCATTTTAACTTTTAAATCAACCCATCAGTCAGCAGCTGGCCAGTCTGCACGGACTGCACAGACGCCCGTGGCGAGCCGGGCAGGGGGCAATCAGGCAGCTCCAGCAGGCCGACCTCCCGCCGCAGCTTCCCGGTTGGGGGTCGAGGGGAAGGGGTGTAGGAAGCGGAGCCGGCTGAGAGTCTCCGCGCCCCGCCCGGCCCCACTTCCTCCCGCGGTC
>NW_006442508.1:10494449-10494694 GCF_000325575.1 Pteropus alecto | reverse complement strand
GCGAAGGCACCGCCCCCGCCAGCCCTACGTCCCGGGGGCCGCACTCACCCGCAGCTCCGGCCGCGGCTCCCTCTGCCCGCGGCCGCATCGCCCTGGAGCCTGCCTCCCTCGCTGGTTCCTTCCGCCCCAAACACCGGCTCCGGCACAGGGGCAGTTTGAAAATGGCGCGGACAGACGATCCCAGCTGGCGCGGAGGAGGCGCCGCGGTTGCCCCGGTAACGGGAGCGGTGACCGACTCGCGGCGC
>NW_006442508.1:10483822-10494415 GCF_000325575.1 Pteropus alecto | reverse complement strand
CCCGGAAGCGGAAGAGCCCCAGAGTGCGCGGACGGGGGCCGGAGGTGGCCAGCAAACCCTTGCTGTGGGCTGGGTGCGTTGACATCCGGACGCTGGGTTAGAATGCTGCCCCAGCCTTGACTCCCGGTGGGGTTAGCCTTCGCTGGCAAGGTGGAGGCCTGCTCACTAGTAAACTACAGCTTAAATGTCACACACATTTCATTTGCAACTTTCCCAGACAGTCACCCAATAACAGTTGTTGCTCCTAAATCCGTGTCCCCTTAAGGCTCAGTGTAGGTCCTTATACAGTAAGCCCTCACTGAATTTTGCGACTTTAAACAAAGGACATACAATGAAACCAAGTTTATCATAGGCTAATTGACATAAATAAGAGTTAAGTTACTACTACATATTTTTGGTCACAAAAAAACACTGAACTATAAATAAAGACCCCCAAACACTTATATTGGACATTGAAAGAAATGTGAGCTATACATATATTTAAGATTAATAAAAACAAGATAATTACTTTTCTAACGTCCTTATTCCACTTCAGGGTGGTAGGTGGCCATAGTTTATCCAAGCAGCTCAGAGCACCAGGCAGGAACCCAACATGGACAGGACACCCTTGCCTCGCAGAGCACACTAACACTCACAGAGGCCCTAGTTAACCCAATGTGCGCATCTTTGGGTTGTGGAAAGAAAACAGAGTCCCCAGAGAAAACCTATGCACACATGAGGAAGAGCAGGCAAACTACACGGACAGTGACCCTAGCCATAATTGATTTTTTCCTCATAAACGTTATAATGAAAGGACCTTTAACAAAAAGATGTTATTTGAGGACCTGCTGTATTATAGAACCCATCCCATAAAAACGTAATTATTTGTTTATATATCTCTCCCTGCTGCCCCTGTTGTGAATTCCTTGAGTTAGAGGTTACGTTACTCAGCTGTGTTTCTCTAGCACCTACCACAATAAACATTTGTGAATGGAATTAAATTTAAATAAACTGGTTATAGAGAACTGGCTCACATACAGAAAACACATGGTCAAATCCTAGAATTTTTTCCTCTCCCGAAAACTTGTAGATAATTTTAGAGGAACGCAATTGCTTTCTGTTTACTACTCTCCCAAATAGGCCTGCCATCTGAAAATGTACTTACTCTGTATCATGTAACTGCTCTGTAGGTAGTGAATATTTTGTACCCATTCATGTTTTGCTTGACTGTTTCTGTTTTGTATGCCTTTTCTGTTTTCTTGCATACCTTAATGAGCTGTTTTATGGAATTTCTAGGAAGCAATGAGTTAAGTTCTGTAGATAGCTTTTGCAGTCTTAAACAGGTACGATTAAACACATTTTTTGCCGAGCAACAATTTTTTTTTAAAACAAGGAGCCATAAATAAATTAATATCATAGCAAATTGGCTATGCAACAGCCATTCAGTTTCAATAACTCTTTGGCTTCCCTTTGTCCCAAACGCATGGCAATTAGAAATGTAATAATGAGATTATTTCACAGTTCTGGGGGCCAGAAGTCTGAAATTGAGACATCATCAGAAAGCTCCTAGACACAGCTGATATAAATGCATAGATAATCTTTCTTGCAGAGGCTCTTTGGCTTGCTTGCTCAATGCGTGGGTGTGAAAAACAGGGATTTCCTAGGCTCTGAACTTCAAGGCTAACTCTGTTAAGTCCATCAGATCCCTGCCCTCGTTCTCCTCCCTGTATTACTATTGTTTCCTCTGGCTTCCATTATAAATTATCGCAAACTGGGGGGCTTAACATAATAGAAATGTGTCTATTAGCCACTTCTAGCCACTGTTTTGGTGGCTAGAAGTCTGAAATTGAGGAGTCGCCAGGGCCACACTCCTTCTAGAGGCTCTAGGGAAATTTCTTCCTTGCCTCTTCCAGCTTCTGGTGGCTATTAGTATTCTTTGGCTCCCTAGACTTGTGACCACATCTTTTCAATCTCTGCCTCCATCTCCACATTGCCTTCTCCCTTGTATCTATCAAATCTTCCCTGTGTGTCTCTTATAAGGACACTTGTCATTAGATTTAGGGCCCACCAAGATAATCTAGATGATCTCTTCAAAGTCCTTGATTAGATTTCCAAAGATCCTTTTTTCAAGTAAGATAATGTTAGCTACTTCTGGGGGTTAGGATGTAGACATATCTCTTGGGAGGCTATCATTCAACCTACCACTCTCCCCTAGTTCTTGACATTTTTATTTAGTCTGAGTGAGCAAGAAGACAAAAGACCATGTCATGTATCTTAAGAGTTTTACACTTGCATAAAGATTTTTCATTTTTCGTTACCCCCCTCCCTCCATTTTTCCCTTTTTCATTTTAGTTAAAAGCCAGGAACTTTCCATCTTTGTCTATTTGTTTAGTTGTAGCTGGTGATGGGAGAGGGATGGGAAAGCTGTTTAGGTAAAAGTGAAAGATATTCAATGAAGTATATAAGCACAGCCAAATATGAAATAGCATCTTATTGGAAATTCAATTATAAAGCCAGCCTATAAGGCAAATATTACATGTTATCAAATTCACATTTTTAAACACTAGATCACATTCTGAAGAGGAAGTTACAATTGACAGAGTGAACAGCAGACTCGCATCTTCCACCTCTATTTCCCTGGGGGATATAAAGTAAAATAGTGGGCAAAGATGCCCAAATTATTCAAATTGTGTTTGTCCTTCCTTCTTATTTCTTGGCTGAGAGCATTTTGTTGAGTTTGTGTCAGTAAATACTTTGTGATGGAACTCCTTTATATATTGCTACGGATTGAATTGTGTCCTCCCTAAAATCACATGTTGATGTTCTTCTAACCCCTGATACTTGAGAATATGGCCTTATTTGGAAATAGGGTCATTGCAGATAAAATTGGTTAAGATAAAGTTATATTGGAGTAGCCTGGACCCCTAATCCAACATTCTTATAAAAAGAATGCCATGTGGAGAGAAAGGGACACAAATGGAAGATACTGTGAAGGCACAAGGAGAACCCCATTTATAAGGAATGCAAAATATTCCTAGAAAGCCACTAGAAGTTAGGAGGACAGCATGGAACAGATTACTTCCTCACAGCCCTCAGGAGGAGCCAACCCTTCTGACACCTTCATCTTGGACTTCTAGCCTACAGAGACAATACTGTGAGACAATAAATTCCTATAGTTTGAAGCACCCAATTTGTGGTACTTTGTTACAGCAGTCTTAACAAACTAATATATATATGTTTAGATGCCAGTTGATGACATAGAATAAATGTCACAGGAATTCATTTAAAAAAATCCTCTGAGGACAAGAACAACCACTGAAAGTTTCACAGAACAGATAGGACTTGGAACTGAACTTTGAAACAACTAGAACCTGGATGCATAAAGAAGAGGGAGAAAGAGATTTGTGGAGAGAAAAGGAGGAAAGGAGATAACACGATGAGAAAGATATTGATGGGGAAGCATGATTGCTTCAGTAATAACAAAGGCAGCAATATTATGGGGACAGGGATGAGCAGAGTGGCATAGATGACAAGATTGGAAATGAAAAGCGACATCAGATTACTAAAGAACTCAGCAAATGTTAGATTTTAGTGCTTGAATTTTATCCACTATGTAATGGAGAATTACTGAACGTTTTTAAACTGGAAAATCACACAACAAAATTAGTTTTAGAAAAATTATTTTGGGTGGTAGAGGATGGAATGGTAAATGGTGCAGAAAACAATGTTATGTAGGACAAGAGTTAGAAGATTACTTTAATGATAAGATAAAGATCTGAGGGAAATGTGAGAAATATTACAAAGGAGAAATGGGTGGGGTGTGGTGAGGGACCAGCCTTTGAGTGAAAGAGTGGAAAGAATCCAGGTAACTGTCAAGATTTTGAGCTTCAGAGACTAAACGATGTTTCTGCACAGACTCTGAGATGGTATAATCAGGAAGCCATTTTGAGGTGTGCTGGAGCAGAGAAGAAACAAGGGGCAAATAATAAATTTAGTCTGTGATATAAGGGGCTTGAGGTGATATTACAAAAATGCCAAAGTGTAACATAACAAGTAAGATATTTGGTCTTTGTCTCTGGTTCCTGGTACAGAGCTCCTAAATCCTTGGAATTTCCTCATGATAAGGGTGGTAGAAGGGTCTTTTTTCCTAATGAGGCAATTCTCAGCAGAGCCCTAGATAGCTTCAAAATGAGGGTTAATCACCAGAAAGATCAAGCCTTGATTAGAAGCTTGGAACTTTCAGCCCAATCCTCCAATCTCTAGACAGGAGACAGAGATTGAGTTCATCACCAATGGCCAATGATTTAATCAATCATGCTATATATTTGAACCTCCATTTAAAAAAAAAAAAACAACTAAATGGCAGGATTTGGGGAGCTTCTAGGTTGGTTGACACATTGAGGAGCTGGGAGGGTAGCGCAGCTGGAGAGGGCATGGAAACTCCACATTTGCTCTATGCATCTCTTCCATTGGGCTTGCATCCTTTGTAATAAACAGGTAACAGTAAGTAAGGTGCCTTCCTGAGTTCTGTGAGCCATTCTAGTAAATTATTGTATCTGGGAGAGGGTCATGGGACTCTCCGATTTATAGCCAGTCAATCAGAGGCCTGGGGCTTGTGACTGACCTCTGAAGTGGGAGGCAGTCTTGTGATAATCTGTGTCATTTTCACTAACTCTGGGTAATTAGTGTCAGAATTGAATTGAATTCTGGACCAGCTGATGTTCAGAGAGTTGGAAAAGCAGTTTTGTAAAAGATACCATGTATTTGGTGTCAGGAGGGAAAAAACCCTCTCATAGGGTGTCAGAAGTGTTGTGAGTAAAAATAACTCACCAGAAAACAGCTGGGAGTCTGTAGGTAATGTGTAGGAGAAACTTAGAGATAAATTAGCTTCCTTTCTCAGCATTTTCAAAACATTCTGTCTATCTGGACGTTACTGACCCTACTGTAGTTACTGATCATCTTGTTTCTCCCCTTTAGACTGTGAGCTCCTTATAGTACACAAAAGACTAATTGGTGCTCTTAGTACCTAAAACCTAAGCAGAGTGTCTGGAGCTCAATAAAAGATCAAAAAGTGTGAACTGAATCCAATTGAATTGAATGGAGCTGAACTGAACTGAATTGAATGAACTAGGCCTTCTGACACCAAGTCTAGTTAGTGTAGCACAGTTACCTCCCTTCAGTGACTAGCCCAGAGATAGGACTAAAAATGTCAATATTACTACCAGTTAATTTAGGTCCTTTTATTTAGGCAGTAGGGACTCGATTTCTCTGCTGCCCCAGGTGTATGGTTTGGCTGGCAACCTGATTATTACTGGCAGATAAGGATAATGATTATGATAGTTCCAGTCTGTCTGGAGCCTTGCAGCGGAGCCTCTGTACTGAGTTGGCTACAAAAGGCACTCAAGCTATGTAAATGATCAGATGTTATGGAAGCTTTCTTTAGTAGCAGAGACACTAAAAAATAATTCTCAAGAAAGGGTTATTTTTAAAAGCACAATGCTGAAGCATCTTGATGATGTAGCAGTATATTTTGTGTGTCTACAAAGACATCGGAAATTTTCATTTCATAATGCTAGTGCAAGGAATACACCTTTTTAAATCACCTTTTTGAGTCAGTAAAAATAGGGATACGAGTAGGAGCTCTACATGAATGAAAAATTGATAAACACTAATATATTTTAAAAAGCCTTCTACATGTCAAAAATTCTATGGTCAAAAGAGAAAGGATAAGCTGGGGAAAACATCTGCAATTATTACCATAGACCTAATACACAAAGAGGTCCCATAAATTCACAATGAAGTGACTTTCAAATAATAGAATGTATTAAGAAAATAATTTTTAAATGGACAAAGTTATGAAAATACAATTCATCAAATGGTTCCTTACCATATGAAGAGAGAATCAAACTCACTGAAAGAGGCATGTAAATTAAAACTAACAGAGGTGTTAGTTTTAATTTAATTTCAGGATGAGTAAGTAGCCAAATGAAAGGTGGAGAAAGACAATAAGTGTAGATACTAAAAACCGATAATAGCCAGTGTGTACTGAATGCTTGTTAGGTTCTGTTTTAAGTGCTGCTTTACAGGTACTATTTCCATTAATCACCATAATAACCCTATGAAGTAGGAAGTATTGGCATCCCCATTTTACAGATGGGATTAAGTAATTTATGAGAAGTTACAGGTAAGTGATAAAGAGAACCTTGACTTCAACTCTGGAAGTTAAAACAAGTCTGAATTAGGCAGACTGCCAAGGAAGGGGACTCTACAGGACAATAGCCAATAAAGAGAATATTCACATGATGATCAATTAAACTTTGTGGAGACATAGAGTTGCCACAAAGATCAATTAGACCAACTTTCCACATAAAACAGACTTCCTGTGCTACCTCTTCAACAGATGGCCACCCCAGCTGCCACTTACCTTACAATGACAAGAGAACTTAATATTCTTCAAAGCAGCTCATTGCATTGCTGAAATCTTTGCTAGAAAAAATTTTCTTTATATGAAGCTAAAATCTGCCTCTCCTTGACTGCGAACAACTTGTTCCAAGCAATAGAAAGAATGTGAGTTTTTCCTTATACACGTCATGACCCTTTCAGAAATACCCCAGGTCCTTCAACCTTTGCTCACAGGATCATCTCCAAGCCCATCATCTCACTTATCTGGCTACTTTCTTTGGAGTAGAAACACTCTAGTTTCCAAATTTTCGTGTTGAAATTTAAGAAGTGATCGCATAAGATTACGGCTAAGCACTAGGATATATTTATTTTCTTTGAAATATCTGCGTAGCACATGCAATGTATATGAACATTTCATTAACCTTTTTAGCAACCGAGTCACACATTCTCCAGTGAAGAAGTATACTATCCTGTATGTAAATATGAGGTTCCTGGAGCAGATATTAGAGTTATTACCTACATCAGTAACTATCAGTTTTCTTGCGCAACACCATGATAATGAGATGGTATGATATATTGACATGATGAGAACCAAATGTCACCCTACATGTACAGGATTCTGTGCTGCAGGAGAGGAACAACACCCCCCCTCCCCTCAACCTCCACCCCTGGAAATTAAGAGTCTGGGCGTTTACATATGAAAGGACAGCTCTCTCCCTTCCCCTCTAGAGAAAGGGAGAGAAACCTGCAGCGCACGGTACGCTAATTTTCCCAGGGAAAAGAAAGGAAAGGTCCTGAGGTCCTACCTTGTGGAACGTAAATAAATATCATGGGAGGAAGACAAGGAAAGCCAGTCCTGGTTTACAGCTCCTGGAATGTCACCTTGGTTCCAGGTTTTATCTCTCTTTGAAAGGTAAAAACATACCTCCAGGGAAGTAAATCTTTCCAGAGTTCTTTCACTATTTGTTCAGTCATAGTTAATTTAACTCCCAAGTTAAATCAGATTCCAGTAAAATTTGCTCAAAAACTCAACTGCAGAAACAGAAAAATACTCACTGTTGACTTGGGCTTGATCCAAATCTTTTTCCTAGGCTCAGACTGTCACACATGAACTCAATTTCGCTTGTTCTCTCCCTGACACTCCTCCTTCTCTCCCTCTCTCTTCCCTCACTTTCTCTCTCTCTCTCTCTCTCTCTCTCTCTCTCTCTCTCTCTCTCTCTCTCCCTCCCTCTCTCCCCCCCCTTTCTCCCTCTCTCTCCCTCTCTCCCGCTCTCCCTCTTTTCTCTCTCACTTTATTTCCCTCTCCTTTTCCCTCTCCCTCTTCCTCTCTCTCTCTCTCTCTCTTTCCCCCTCCCTACCTCTCTCTCCCCTTCCTTCCCTCTTCCTCTCTCTCTCTCTCTCTCACTTTATTTCCCTCTCCTTTTCCCTCTCCCTCTTCCTCTCTCTCTTTTTCCCTCCCTTTCCTCTCCTTTTCTCTTCTCTTTTCTTTTTCTCTTCTATCACAGGTTGCAGCAACTCAGCCAGAGTATCTGTCAGCATGCATTTACCTGCAAGTATCAGAAGGCCTGGGTAATAATTGGTTAAGTAATAAAAGCATTTTGTGGTCTCACTTGACAAAATAGCTGGTAGTCGCAGGCCCTAATTTGGTTTGCAATTCAATGGTGCCACGGAGGACCTGACCAATTTTTGTCCTTCTACACTTTCTCCTCAGTGGGGGGCTTTTGTCCTAGAACCTTTTGCCCCATGGTCATAGAATGGCCGTCACAACTCTAAGAAACAAGTCTGCATGCGGTAGCACCCAAAGTAAGAAGTTAAGGCTGGGGACAAAGTTGCATGACAAAAAAAAAAAAAAAAGGTTTTGCCTCATAGGCTTCTTTTTCATCAGGGAGAAAAAATCCTCCCAGAATCCCTTAGAATTCTTTTTAATGGCCAGAACTGTGTTCCATGGCCACCTCTAGAGCAGTCACTGGCCAAAAAAGGCCTGAATCAGCTATGATTTATGTCCAAACCAAATTCAGGCTCTATTAACAAGTATAAACATTAAAATTGATCCAAAAATTTTTGGAGAGCTTCTCCTTTCACCTTAAATCAAAAAGTTTAAAGAGCCTGCCTAAAGTGTATCCCTTAAGCAAAGGAGAGGATCCTGTTAATGGGCATTATATCTTAAAGTTTGTTTGTTATATCCTTTCCACAACCAGGTATGAGCCTCATGTGAGAGAAGATCTTGGTTCCTGTACCAGATCCTGTGGTTGGGTCCGGTGGCATCTACTCCAGGCTCCTGACGTGCCTTCCTGTAGAAGAGGCTGGAGAGCTAAGCATTGTTTCATGGATTCCGTTCAGCTGAAGTTCTACTGTCATTCGCTCTCACGTGAGACTCTCATTAAGAACTGGGTGAAGGAGAGGGAGGGGCAGGATATCAGGCATCCTTTGGTGGGTGGGTAGTGGCAGCGGTAACATCGAGAACATCCTGTAGCATTAGTGGAAGCTCTGACTACAAAGGAGCTGTGACCCTGGGAGCAGGACCTGTTTCTAGAAGCCTTGCCTAGAGCCTGTTCTTCTAGCCCTTCCAAACAATTTTGTAAGCCTCCTACAACCTAGTTGTCAGTGCCTTTTTATTTAAACCTGCAACTAAACCCTAACAGAAAAGAGTCCTATCTAGGAAAGCCTCCAGGGAAAACAAGGAGTCTTCTGCAGAGAAGCTGGAGATCGTGCTAGCTGCAGGGGTGAAGGAAGTAGTGACAGATCCCTGGAAACAGAGATGCATTTACTCTTGTCAAGTGAGCTGCAGATGAGAGACCCTCAGGGAAGGGAGGACTGGTTCCCAAACACCCATAACTAAAAAGGGAGTCAGGTTTAAACATTCGGCAGGGCCAGAGAGCAGGTGCTGATTCACAGCAACACTATTCAAGACAGAACTTTCCTGCCGCTTTCCCTCCTTTCCCTCCATTAACAATTTGGGTAGAGGAGGAACTGAAGTTGGGAATGGGAAAAGAGGAAAGCAGTGACCACTTCCCTTTTCCTCTGCATGCAGCAGGCCCAAGCTAGGGAACGTGAGAGCTTTAACCATTAAGCCACATTTAAAATTTTGGTTATGACAATGAATTAGAAATTTTAATTACTGACCAAGGACTTATTCTACTCACAGAGAACAAAAAAGGTCTGCCTGAGTTATCATCCAGGGGCAAAGGGAAGAACTGGATGTGAGGAAATAAAATTTATGTTTTGAGCCATTTTGAGTAAACCACACTTACTATCTAATCCTTGAACATCTTTGGCCTCTTTTTTTTGCCCCTCAAAGTGGAGGAAGAGCAACCAAAAGAGGAAGATTCTGATGGACAGAACCTGCTTCACCTCACTCTTCCTAACTCACCCAAATTGGATGATAACAAACAGAACTTTCAGGAATATCCTCTACAGAGACTTAAAAGCTCAAAGAGATGGGGCAGGTGTATAAAAATGTTCGAGAAGAGTAGGAGAAATCAATGGGTGCCAAATTTGTAATGGGATATTATGAGAAGTTGGTGATATTTTGATAAATACCCTTAATTTTCTAGTTGACAAAACACAAAGTCAAAATCAACCATGCTCCCTCACCCCGTCCCTCTGCGAAAGTGAGCTGGTTGCACTGGGAAGACAGAATCCTGGGCTGGGTGCTCCATGGGTCTGATCCAATACAGCAATTACTTCTGTGTAGAGCTCCCATAGCACCCTAGGCTTCTTTTCATGGCATTTAATTTGCTGTATTGTAATTGATTTTTAAATTTATTTAGCAGCATTGTGAATTTAACTCACACCAAATCCCAGAAGTATGGAGAAATTATAGTTCCTTTGTTAACTCATCCAGCCTTCTTCTTCAGTCCCCACCTGCTGGTAGGGAGTGAAAACAATTAACATTTAAATCCTTCCAGGTTTAAACTTCATCTGATCCAATAATTTCAACAGTCCCTTTAGGCGATGTTAATCTGTTTAGGAAAATAAAAGCTTAGTCTGTCAGATCTCTTATTTTTTCAGCTCTCAGATGTTAACTGGCTATATGTGGGGAGGTGTGGGGTTGTCTGACCATGTGACCTAGGGGAAGACTGTCATCCTTCTGAGAGAACCTCTTCTACTCTTGTTTACCTGGTTGTTCTCAGCATTGCTGGCATTGCAGTTGAAGCCTGTGGCTGTTATGATGCATGAATTTCTCTCTGTCTCTCTCTCCCCCCCGCCCCC
>NW_006442508.1:10450207-10483192 GCF_000325575.1 Pteropus alecto | reverse complement strand
ATGGCTCTCTCTGACTTAGTTTGCCTCCCCTGGGCTCCTCCCAGCATTACATACTCCTCTGACTTCTGGTTGTGACTCTCATTTCCTTCTGGCCCATCTTGCAGTCCCTCACCCACCTCACCAGCACTGTGGATTCTCAGTCTGATTCTCAGCCAGTCTTGGTCACAAGGGCCTCATGAGGTAAGTATAGGTGACTCTAAAGTTAAACCTCATGACTTCCCTTCATCTGGGCATGCTGGCCCCACTAGGGTTGAGATGAGGCAGCCTGCAATGAGTCTTCTTCTTAGAGTCTCAAATGGGGAGTTGGGAAGAAGAAACGCTTTCTGCCCTTGGTATCTCCCCCTGTCACTTGATACACAGTCAAGACATGTCAGACTACCCCCCTTCTCTCTTGCTCTCTCCTTCCCACAATCCTGAGGGGACGGGAAGAGAAACGGCTTCTCTCCCTGTTTCCTAGGTAACACACCTTCTTCCCATTACAGTGCAGTTAGACCGCCTCTGTGGGGTATCTTCACCCTAGGAGAGAACTCTCTGAACCAGGTCATCCAGGCTTGGTTTCTAATGGGTGGGAGATGAAAGCAAATAAAAGAATTTAGAAAATCCCCTCCTGATTCAATAGCCTGGTATTTGAGGCTATTTGACTGCACAATCTTATTTTTAAGGTCAGAAGCTGAATGTTAATTTTATCTCTCTCTTTCTGTTATGAGCAAATTGCTTAGAACAGTGCCTTGCACCCAGTAAACAATCAATGTTCTCTTTCTGCCACAATCTCTTAATCCTTCTCTGAGACTGGTTGGGGTCTTGGGCCAACTAGGTAAAATATGTGCTAAGAAAAGCAAAAGAGAAAAATTATATTAATAATTTCTAAGATATTAACTTTATTAACATTTACATTTTACCATATTTCAAAATTATCAACTAGTAAATGCTTGTAGAGGAATTCAAACAATACGGAATTATCAAGATTACTAAGTGAAAGTCTCATTTAACTTCTAATATTTTCCCTGTCCTGGTCCCCATTCTACTCTTTTGCCTAAGATAATAATGACCATAAGCATTTTATGGTTGGAAATCCTACTTATTCATCTCCCGCATAACGCTATGAGCTTTTTGAGATGGTTTCTGCAGTCCCACAGGCCATCGGTAAGTGTTTGCTGACTGAGTAAATGATTGAATAATGAATAATCAAATAATATAGAATGAATGAAATAACTTTAAGAAAAAAATTACTATAATATAACTTTATTAGATGTTGCTTAGTTTTGAGTTTTCTTGATAGAATTACATCTGGTTAAAATAGAGCAGAGATTAAATTATGAGGCCTCATTTTCCTAGGCTCTGGAGATAGAGAGGTGAATCAGAGGCAGGATCTATGCTCTCAAAGAGCTTATCTTCTAGTGGCGAGTGTAGGTGGGAGACAGAAAATAAATGAGTAAAAAAATAAGTAAATAATTTAACTACAGATTATTATAGGTGATATGAAGAAATGAGATGGGGTAATGTGAGAGCATAATGGGAGGCAGGAAGCTACTTTACACTGGGTAATCAGGAGAGACCTCTCTGAGGAGTAGCATATGAGCTGAGACTTGAATGACAAGGAAGCAGATCTGGAGTCAGAATATTTCAGAGAAAAGAAATGAATTTAATTTAGTGGGTTCATGGGACAGAAAAAAGGCAAGCGTGTACAGCAAATGAGGGTGAGAGGTAGGAGATGAGTTCAGAGAAGTAGCTGGTGATATCTAGGCTGCATAGGGCCCCATGGGCCATGCATATTAAGGAAGTGAAATTTTTCTAAGAGCAACAAGGAGCCGTTGAAAGGAATTTTCTAAAAATACTGTACCAATGTATATCCCATTCACATGCTATTCTTATAAAGTGACTGAAACTCTCCCATTGAGAGATGAGGTCTATGTTCCCTTAATTTGAGTTTAGGCATGGGGCTTGTCACTTCTCTGACCAATAAAGTGTGGCAGAAGTGAAGCTATAGGACTTGTAGGTAGGTAGGGATAAGGGTTAAAGAAGTACAAATTAGTAGTTGATAGATAGTCACAGGGATGGGAGCATGGCATAGGGAATACAGTTAGCATTAATGTATTGGCTAGGTAGAAAGCCAGAGGAGAGAAAGAGCAATTAGGGGGATCATTTTATAAACTATATAATTTCTAACCAATGTACCATATACTTGAAACTAATAAAATACAATTAAAAAAAAGAATTCACACTTAAAAAAAAAAGAAGAATGCAGTCTCTCTCCTCCCTTCCCACCTCCCTTCCTCTTTCCTTTCTTGTGATACCTAGCCACCATCATGCGACATAGTCCAAACTAGTCTTCACAGAGAGACTCTTTGGAATGGCCTGTGTGGAGAGGTGCAAAAGCTCCCAAAAGCCAGCCATGGGGCAAAATGTGTCTTCAGGTGATTCCAGCCCAGGCTCTGCGTGCACCAGCTAAGCTTCTAGACATCATGGAGCAGGGACAAGCCATCTTTGCTATGCCTGGTCTTAATTCCTGACCCACAAAATTTGTGAGCATAAAAAAATGGTTGTTTTTCTCCACTACAGTTTGGGGTCATTTGCTATATAGCAAGTATAGTAACTGGGACAAAAGGGCACAAACAAGAAAGTTTGTGTGATCTGTTTATATTTTAAAATGTCATTTATGCTCCTGTGAGAAGAATAGATTATATAGAGTAGGAGAAAAAAGACTTATGAAGACTCCCTAATATGTCCCAATTAGAATCAGTTTTTCCTTCTTATACATATATCTAGCAAATCTCCTATAAATGTATTATATTTATCGGCCTACATCTCCGTCAAGGAGCTTAGAGTTTAGTAGATAGTTTTTCTTTCTAGGAAAGCTAAAATAGATCTTTAAAAGTCCTGAAAGATTCCTAATGAAAATAAATCATTAAAATAGTTGCCTTCTTAACCTTGTTTGGCTATATATCAAAGGAACAGAAGCTTTATGAATTGGGAAAGGCATCAAATTAATAAACATTAATTTATTAATCTTCTGGTAATACTTTGGATTATCTGCGTGAAGACATTTTACTCATTGTGCCTCTCTTATTTGTAATAGTGATAATAATGCTCATCTCACAGGGTTACTAAAGGCTAGCTAATGAAATAACATTAGCAAGTTATTAAAGACTTTGTGGATAACAGCTTCTCAAAGATCTTGATGAGGCTCCCCCTATCCTGAGAAAATGTGTGCACGTGTGGTGGAAGGTAAAGTGGGTGGTGAGGAATGGATCCTTTTTGGGTATCATCATTTTCTTGGACAAAGGATGTTGCTCCATTTCACCCATTCACCCTAAAGAGTCAAGTTTGACTTTTCAACTATTGCCAAGAAACATGATTTGTTCACTTCTTTAAAAAAATTGAGTGTTTATTAGCACTGTGCTAAACATTTTACAAACATTACCTGATTTAATCCTTACAACGCACTTATGAGAGGAGTACTACTACTTCCATTTTACAGATAAGCATACTTAAGCACAAAGCAGCTAACTTACTACAACAAATCTAAGATTTGAGGCCAGTTCTCTCTGACTTCAGAGTCTGAGCTCTTAGCTCAAGGCTATACCGCTATTGATCTTCATGGATGCTGCCCAATAGGTGGGCAGCAGTAACTCAATGATGTCCCATTTCCTTTATAAAGTCTTCCTTGACTTTATCAGACCACAGATACATCTAACTCTTCTGAGCTATTATAGCATTTACTATCTGTGTCATTCACTTAGCATCTATCATTTATTGTCTTATGTAGTTTATTTGATTTTTGTGTATATACATGTTTTGTGCCTGCAACAATTGGGGGGATCTTTGGTTGCAAGCTGCAGAAACTAACTTCAGCTAACTTAAGTGCTCCTTACCACTCCCTGACTCCATATAGGGAGGAATATGGGGTGATTCACAGAACCAAAGGTAAACAGAACCACCTTGGGAAAAATAGAATCTGAAGTAACTCTGGAGACCTTCACAGAATAAGTTTACGGACAGTCATTTTGGTATGACCATCGAAATAATTTAACTCCAAGTGTCTTCATTCCAGCCAGTGTCACTCTACTCAAGATTTGGATTCTTGTCAGAGGCAGAGAGTCTGATTGGTCCAACTAGTATAAACATCTGCCTGATCCTAGCAGAGCATGGGGACTATGATGGATAGACACCAGGATCCAGAATAATTCTACTGTAATATAGAATGAACAACTGTTCTATTCATTTCTGGAGTATTTTGATCAATTTTATGCCGCCTGATGAAAAGCAATGTAATATTTTAGGCAGAAAAAAAAAGGAACTGTGGTCCAAACGCAAGGCTAAGAGGGAGGAAATTATTCAAAAGACGAGGGACCCTGGGAATAAACAGAGAAATCACAATTCTTAGGATGATGTACTACGGAGAGGCACATTACTTCAGACTTCATCACTAACAGTCAAATATTCAGTCTACTACACTCTCATTAACTGTCCTCCCTCTTTCTCCCATTTAGAACTGTTCACTGTGACAAATTTTATCGTTTGATCAATCTTACAGAAGTTTACGTCTCTTGAATAAACAAATATGGAAACTAATTTTTATCAGCACAGGTTAGAATTAGCACATTTATAGCTATAGATAAAGTAAACTTGGTTTATAAATTCCAAGTAAAGTTATAATAAGTAAATTTTAATACAAACCAGTTCAAGATTTTTTTTCAAATTAAAATTTAGGGCCTACAAACTTTCTTATGAAAGCATGTGGTATTTTGTATTAAATGTTGTGTTATTCCATTACTTAGAAATCCTTTCAGAAAGTTCTCTTTCCTTAAGTACTGTAATATTGACTGGTCAATGCTGAGCTCAGAGTAGTTGCGGAGAATCAATATTGGCTTAGCTACAGCTTGGCAAAGCCAAGGGTGTAAACTAATGAGAGCTATTGGACCAGAAAAACCATCCTAAGACCAAAGGCTCTTTTTAAAAGTATAGCAAATACAAGATATGTTCAATCCTAAAGAAACAATATAAAATTTCTTCCAAAAAACTCTCAACTCTCCATGTACGTATTATTTAAATCATCTACAAAATACAAAAAAAAACAAACAAAACAATAATCATGATTGTGCTTCTCAAGACCCAAAAATGTTAAATTACTTTACCAATGTTACCCAGTAAATCAGTGTAAAAGTTTGGGTAAGAATTTTTTCATCATATATTTAATCTACTATGCAGATAAAGTTAAATATAAACCTCTAAAGACTAATAGTAACATATAACCATTAAAGAAATTAAACCCAATTTTCTAAAATTTCAAATAATTGTACCTACTCTGTTGTTTATATACGTTATTTTTTTACACATTTCCTATTAATGTACACATGTCATTCTATATTTTTCTGTGATTCCTCAATATAAGCCTCCTACCATTTTCCCTCATGCTGGACAAAAGGAAACCAATCTAATCCCACTCACTTGAGAATGCTCACCAGGGCATTTGTGTTTTAATATAGTGAAGTTTTTAGTTCATCTTTCCTTCCCAAACAAGTGCATATCTTCTGTTCTTGACTTAGCCCTAAAGAACTAATGGATATACGACTTTAGAACTAATGTGCTAGTTCATTAGCTAGTTAAAACAATAACTTCATACTTCTCTTGATTAGTAAAATCAAGTTTAAAGAATCATTAATGAAACAAAAAAATGATCTAATCTACAACAGAGTGTCTGCTACCACATCTTACCTTCTAACTATTAATTGCATATGAATGGAGCCAGACTGCTGCTGATAGAATATTCCTTTTCTTTTCATAGACTGCTTCCAGAAAAATAGATCACTACCCTGTTATAGATCTCATATTTCGAGAGGTACGTGGAGATTCTAAAGTATGATTTGTGAATAATAAAATTTTTATTTTGATTAGTGTCTAGGAAAATCCTCAGGTCATATTTAGTAATCAAATGCATTACTGAATGTAATTCAGAATAGGTACACTTCAAAAAAATTATTTATTTTATAGTTTCAAGTATACAGTACATTGGTTAGACATCTATACAGTTCATAAAACTATTCCAATTGCTTCCTCCCTCCACCCAGCCAACATATTAATGCTAAGTGCATTCCTTATGCTGTGTTCCCCATCTCCGTGACCATCCATCAGCTACTAATTTGTACTTCTTTAACCCTTTGCCCCATTCTCCCAGCTCCCCAAAGGGAAGTCGTCCATCATTATTTCTTCAAACAGCTGTTCAACATCTTGATTTTCTTCAGTTACACCGATCAGACAGATATTTGGACCCTTAATGGTGTCCCATATACTCCTTAAATTATTTTCATAGTCTTGGCATCTTATCTCTTGCCATTCTGATTGCGTGTCCTTGGCTTTCCCATCCTCTAGGTAGGGCATTTGATTCTTTTTTTATTCACTTTGTTTATTCCATTCAATATACTTCTCATCTCAGATAATGTGTTCTTTTCAGACTGGTTCCATTTTATAATTTCCATTTCCATTTTTATGCTTTTTATCTCTTTGTTGAAGTTCTCACTGAATTTATCTACACTTCTCAAAAGTTCATTGAGCATCTTTATAACCAGTGTTTTGAATCCTGCATCTGTTAGATTACTTGACTCCATTGTTTCTGGATCTCTGTTCTCTTCTCTCATATCATTTCTGCTTCTTTGTCTTCCCATTTTGGCTGCCTTTCCATGTCTATTTCTATGTCCTAAGCAAAGCTCCTAAGTCTCCCGGTTTTATTAGTGTGGATTTGTGAAGTAGGTGTTTGTCTGGTGACACAGTCCTGAGAGAGGTTCAGCTGCAGGCCAAACTTAGCCCAAGTCTCTACCCCTCTAGGGCCACCCGTTAAGATTCAGCAAGCAATCTATAGATGCTATGCTTATAGTTGCCTCAAAAGGCCACACCAGAAACTGAGGCCAGCTGCCACCAGTGTGAGTCTAGGCACTGCTCAGCAAGGAGCACCTGACTTATTGAGGACACACCTGGATGTGACTTGTGTGGGGTCGTGAGTTGGGGGAGGTGGGGTTTCAGGGAATCCTCTGGGCGGAGCGATCTCTGTTATCCAGTTTGATGTTGTCAGGGCCATGGCGGCACTGTGTCTGTGAACTGGGAGTTGGGGGTGCTCAACAGAGGAACAATAGATACCACAGGCACTTCTGTACAGAACTAGTCTCTCCTCGGTCCTCATTCCGATAATGTCTCCCTGTAAGTCAGTGGTGCCCCCTGTGCGCAGCCAAATCAGCACTGGTGCTCAGAGCGAGCAGGTCCATCACTGAGAAAATCCACTCGTGAACGTGGCCCCTTTAAGAGGTGTCTGTCGCTGCTGCAGCCTTGGTCTCACTTATCCCGTTGGGATTGGGCAGCCCCGTGACCTTGCGCTGTCCTACCTTCTGCCGTTGCAGGGTGATTTCTTGAACTTCTCCCTAGTTGTATGGCTTGTTCATCTAGATTCCAGGCGATTTTTCCTCGCTGTTTGCTCCTTGTTTCCGTCAGAACTTTGATTTGTTCGCCAGAGGGATGAACAGAGCTTCTATCATCTATAACATTTTTCTCTCTTCTCACCCTGTACTATAGCATTTTCAGTTTTAGAATTTTCATCTCTCTGTTAACACTGCCTGTTCTTGCATGCTACCTACTTTAGCTATTACAGTGTTTAATGTATTAATCATAGCTGTTTTAAATTCCTTGTCTGCTAATTCTAACATCCCTGCCATATCTGGTCTTGTTCTGGTGTTTGCTGTCTTTAGTATATGTGCTGCTAAAGCGAGCACAGTGATCTCTTTGCCTTTTATTATGCTTTGTAATACTTTGATAGCTGGACATGATGTACTGGGTAAATTGAACTGCTGTGAACAGGTCTTTTGTAATGTGGTGTGGTAAATTGAGAGAAGTGTTTTATAGTCCTACAAATAGCCTCCATCTTTTAGTGAGCGTGAGCCTGAATCTCTGGTCTGTGAACTTCACCTGTGCTTTTCAATCCCCCTACTCCCTTTAGGTGGGGAAGAATGACTAGAGTGGGTTGAAGTTGGTTGGGTATTTCTCTTCCTTCATGTAGAAGGCTGGAGGCAGCTGGAGTTGAGTATTTCCCTTTCTCAGGTCATTTAGGCTCTGGTTAAACAGTATATCCTGAGGGCAGATTTGTTAAGAACAGAACACTCTGGCATATTTCAAAATGGTTCCATTGCCTTCCCCCTGCCAGAAACACAGATTTTTCTCCTGATATTCACTGTGAGAATCTGGTAGAGCTACAGGAGATAAAACTCAAAAAAGTGTGTGTGGGGGCGTGCAATGACTGGGTTCCCCTGGAGTTTTCTCAGACATCCACACACAGGCTTCAGCAGTTTGTCAATTATAGTTATTCAATTTTTCCTACCTCAGCACTGTGGACATTTTAGCTTGTGGGTTTCTGCTCTGGTTAAGTTGTGTTCTGTCAGTCTCTCTAATTGTAGCAGTAGTTTGCCTTGTGACTTCACTTCTCTTACAGATCTAAGAGTTGATTTTTCAGTTTGTTCAGCTTTTTACTTAGGATGGAGAGGCGACTTCCAAGCTTATGTGCTAGACTGGAAACAAAGTATGCACTGAATCTTTAAATTTGGGAATAACTGCCATCTGTACTGTGTTATGTGTTCTTATCTGGAAAAATGAAATATTCCTCCACTTTAGACCTTCTTTAATATCTTTCAGTAGTTTTAAAATTTTCTGCATAAAGGTCTTACATATCTTGTCAGGCTGCCATAACGAAATACCATATACTAAATGCCTTAAACAAGAGAAATTTATTTTCTCAATTTTGGAGGCTGGAAGTGTAAGATTAGGGTACCAGCCTCCTGGATTGTGGTGGGAACTCTCTTCCTGTCTCGCATGTGGCTGCCTTCCTGCTGTGTCCTCACATGTCAGATAGAGAGCTCTCATTGTTTCTTCTCATAAGTGCACCAGTTGTACTGGATCAGGGTTCCACCCTTAAGACCTTATTTGACTTTAAGCACCCCCTTCTCTCTAATACAGTCGCCTGAGAGGACTTCCACATATGAATTTCAAGAAGGACATAATTCAGTCCATTGCACATTTTGTTATAGTCCTAAATACTAAATATTTGTATGCTATGATAGATGATTTTTCTTGTCTTATCATACTTTCGTGTTTTATAGTAAATGGACATGTAATTAATTTTTGTGTATTAATTTTATATGAACTTTTTTGTGTACTGATCTGTTAAGCATATAACAGATCTAAGAATATCAAATTTCAACTTTTTTGAAAATTTCTTTACTTCAGAATCATTGCTACACAATCACATAATCCTCAAAATCAGAGTTTACAAGTGATCATCATGAGATCCTTTATCCATATGCACATTCGCTAGACACTGGGAAAAAAAATCTGTACAATATTTTAGTAGTTACATGATTTATAAGCAATAGTGAATTAGTGAAAGATGAAAAACTCCCAAAGCATTACTCGTAGAATAACCACTTACAAATACAAGAAGCTAGGCAATAAAGGAAAATTTTCTATTCAGTCACAGAAAAATGCTAAAGGCATTTTATGATGAGAAAAATACTTTAAGTTAGTATACAACCTATTGGTCAAATAAAACTGCTCCATAAGTTGGTACTTTTGTTCTTGAATATCTGTAGTATGGTATTATCCATTTATCTGACATTTAATACTACATAAAATTTCAAATCTGGGTTCTCAAAACAATTGCTGATATTTTTGAATAGTGTCTGGTATACTCAGAGTGCTTTTTTCATTTATCTTTTCTTTCATAAGGTTTAGTGGGACTGTGCAATGCTGGAGCAATAATCTAGAATGTCTTGAATAGTGAATTCCATTGTAACACCAGATCCAGGATAACAGCGAGCTATCAGACCTTCAAAGTGCTTGTACTGGCGTATAAATTCATCTTGCATGGAGTGCCACACCACCTATTATAAAAATGAAAATAAAACTCATTAAACTAGGAATGGAATTAATACATAATCAAGTATGTAGAAACAATGTTAAGACATGTTTTAAGAATTTAGCCAAGTGTAATACTTCAAAATGTGTATCCTAGTTCCTTCTATTTACAAGATATGGGATATTGCCACTCTGTACCTCAAATTCTTCATCTGTAAACCAGGATGATAATACCTTCCTAAGTTTCTTGTGAGGATTAAATGAGTGAATTATGTGAAGTGTTTAGAACAGTGTTTGACACAGTAAGCACTCACTACATTTTAGCTATTATTATATCTACTACAATATCTAACACAGATGTGGAAATACACAGTTATGTATGGAACCAAGACTGTGATTAAATGAAATGCAATAGTTCATGCTTAAATTTCATTTCGAATAAAAGTTTAAAAATTTCTTTGCCTAAAATGGAAGATGCAAAACAATGCTTGATGCCATGGAAGACACCAAGAGAGACAAATGGATTATCTGTAATCCAAGGAATTTATAATCTAGCAGTGGAAAATAATATGTTGACAACCATCAAGATAGAATCTGATACACACATTGACATATTGGCTAATACTAATAGGTTACATTTATTGACACTCTATATCAGCACAGTACAAAGTGCTTTATGTATATGTTATCTTATTTTAATCTTATCATAACCTGGTGAAGAAAGGTATTCTGATCATCATCCCTATCTGACAGTTGAAGGAATGTATTCTTTTAGGATTTTTCCTTATAAATCTTAAATCTTATAAATCCAAAATTCCTGTCAATTTAAGACTATTAATAGTATTACACATTTTGCTTTTCAACTTTTAGCTCATGGTTATTTCTTCCACCTGGAATGCCACTTCTCCCACTTTATCTGTTAAATTACTATCTGACTTTCAGAGGCTAACATAAATCTAATATTACACATGAAGCCCTTGAAGATGTTGAAATCAGAATTATTCTCATTCATTTCTGTGTCTTTGGTATGGTTTATAAAGAATGGCTCAATTTGGGATTTAAATCTGGCTCTACCATCCATCAGCTCTGGGGTCTTGGTCATATAACTCCACCTCTCTAAGGTTTGATTTTTCTCATCTATAAAATGTCAATGACAATAATAGTAATGTCTGCTATTATTGTCTACTATATGAGAGGTACTTATTTCCACTTTTCAAATAAGGAAATTGAGGTTCAGAGAAGCTAACTTGCCCAAAGTCACACATCTTAATCTGGGCACAGATTATGAACCAATTTCTAACTCTAACCCTGATGATGAGAATCACTCCAGTATACTGTACTATATGCTATTTAATTACTCCTCTCAAATCAAAAAAACAATAACAAGAACAAAACCCCTACAAAAACCCATCCCCAAACAAAAAGAAAGCTTAATGCCTCAAAACAATAAAACAGAAATATAAAATAAGCAGAAACAGCCACATAAGTTTATATAAATGTTGTTCATTTCTTCCTTAGAATTCTTTAATCTGGTCTGTACTTCCCTCCTGCACTAAAATTAGAAAATCTGTAGCATTTCCAGAGGAATATTTTGAAAAACAGTAATATACAAAAGTATGTGCAATCTAGGATGATTAAAAAAACTAAGCATACCTGAAGTAAGTTCTCCTCTTCACATAAATGTTTATCAACCTTCTTGTAGAGGTTATCTAGACCTTTTTTCACTTCCTTTCCAGGATACTCTTTAATAACTTTACGAAGTTCTTGTTTGTTAAATGCAAGTTGATAGCTCACTTCCTCCTCTCTTATACCCTGTGCTACACGAGCTTCAACACCTTCGAAGAAATGCTTCAAAGAAATAAAGAGAAATAATGGCCAATAATTGCTTTTATTTTCATATAAATTTAAGAAAAAAATCAATTATAAAATTGTATATATTCATTAGATAAAAACCAGGCAATGTGTAAAAGTATAAAACAATAGAAAAAGTATAAAAGATAAAATAATAATTACCTATTATGATACTATTCAGAGATAACCACTGTTAATATTTTAAATTTCCTTCTAGTCTTTTGATGTGTGGGTATAGAAGAGATTAGAATTTTGTATACTGTATTTTCCATTTAATTTGTTTTTTTCTAAAGTATAAATTTTAATGTCTGCATTATATTCCATCCAATGACTAAACCACAATTTATTCATTTCTCCAGTAATGGATATTTAGTATTTTTCACTTATTTTCCAGCAGCAAAATCTATTCAGAGTTTTAAAAAATCTATTATAAATACAGTTGTCATAAATATCTTTTGTATATAAGTATTTACTTACATTACTGATTACTTTCCAGCATAAATTTCTAAGACTATAATTCCTCGGTTAAGGAGTATACTTATAAGTATTCTGAAGATTCTTCATATACACAAATTGCTTCCAAGAAAAGTTCAATCAGTTTATATTTCTGTCAACAGCATATGAGACTGCTACCTTACCATACTATCAACAGCATTATCGCAATAAAAAATAATTGTTGCCATTTTGATGAGTGAAAAAAGTTTATTTGTTGTTTTATTTCACAATTCTTTGGCTACAAATGAAGTTAACTTGCTTTTGTATGTTTAGTAGTATATTCAGAACCCTTGCCCATTTATAAACTGGGATATTAGTGCTTTTCCTATTGATTTTAAAAAAGATCTTTTCTATTAAATATACTGGCTTATAAATATTCTTCTCAGGTTGTCTTTCAAGTATATTTATTTTTTAAATATGCAATTTTTATCTATTGGCATGCCTTTATTTGAGCACTATACAATATGATTTGATACTGACAAGCCAAATCCCCTTCTATTACTTTTCTCTAAAATTCTCTTAGCAAGTATTATGTGTTTATTCTTCATTATTTTATAATAATTTTTTGACAAGTCTATTTCTGGGGCTTTCAAATTTTTGTTTCACATAAACTTTTATTTGGTTATTATGACATACAGGAAATAAATTGTTTTTTGATATATTTATTTTGAATCCTACCACTTTACCAGAGACCAGTAATTTCAGAATATTATATATAGGTAAATATAATCTTTACTCTCATTGATGTATCTTTTATTTATGTTTTAGGTCTTATTACATTGCTTAGAGCTTTCTTAACAGTGTTAAATAATAAGGGATCTAATAATATTTCTGCTTTAAATATGATTTTAAAGGGAATGCCTCTGATATTACGATTAAGTATCATGTAAAGTTTGATTTTCTTATCTATAAAATGTCAATGACAATAATAGTAATGTCTGCTATTATTGAGACTGCTATTATTGAGACAGACCTTTTATTTTAAAATATCTGTCCTTAAGTTTTATAAGGAGCTGATTCTGCATTTGATTAAATGTCTTTTAAATATTTCTTTGAATTGTTAACAGAAATATATTTTTTATTTAACTAATTTTAAATTAAAATCTTATAAAAGATGTCTAATCACATTGTGGACAAAGTTAGAAGGGTCCATTTAAGCATCTACAGTTAGTCTTAATGTCGTCGGTAGGTTCTGTGACTAAGCAAAATGATGCATAACAAACCAATTTTACCATAGTCTAATTGATATAAAGAGTTAAGTTCCTGGCATCTCATCAATGTTATAATGAAAAGACATCGAATGAAACAATGTTATTAGAGGACCTGCCCGTACTATATTGCAAAGTTTTCTAAAACTATCATTTCTTAATTTTAATGATTGGACTTGCTCTGGGACTGATTCAAGTCAGGAAAGGAAGGGAAAAGGCAATAAACAAAACAATTTTTATTTTATCTCAATAAAGCTTTGAAATTTTCATCTGAACTAAGGATAAAGATTAGCCATTTGTAAGGTAAGAAATGAGAAAGACTGGTATAACAGAAAAGCCTATTCTAGGGTTCATCCTCCAGCTTTGCTACTTGCCAGTTAAAACTTCAAGCAAGTTTTTTTTTTTTTACTTTGTTTCTTCATTTATAAAATAGGAATAATACTATCTTTACCCCATATCATTGTTTATAAGAACAAAAAGAAATAATGTAAGTAGAGTACTTAGCAGTCAGTGTCTTGGCACACTGGCAGTTTCAGTAACTGTGTCCCTTCTTCATTATTCTTCTGCATCAATATATGAGCAAATTTAAGATAAATATCTGTTGTATTCATATACAAACATATATGTATGTGTTCGAAATCAGGAAAAATATACTAAATGAAAATATACTTACATTTAGTTTTTCAAGAGGTTGTCCTAAAGAGTAAATGACGTAAGACTGAAGGTGATCTGTGTATTTTTGTTTGGCTTCTTTTTTTTCAGCTTCTAGACACGAGATTTTCAAACGAGAAAGTGTTGCAAAAATATGGTGAAAGTTTTCCATCATGACTACATCCCTAGGCGTCTTCTGGCTTTCGTTTGCTACTTTCTCCACTAAATCAAAACAGAAAAAATAAAACATCTCGAATATATGCAATCGAATCATTTATTTCAAATTAAATGACATGTTCACACTGTTTCTATACTTCAATTGTGGGATTTGACATAGGAAGACAGTGAATTATAGTATTTTAGCATTAATCTACCTCATGTGACAGATATGAAAAATGAGGCCTAAAGTGACCTGATTTGCTTAAGGTCACACAGACATCACTGCCTGTCACCTCTAGAAGACTCTTGCTAAAATGCAAATGTAATCTGGGAGGTCATTTTTTGTGTTTATAAAAATAAATTCAATTTTGTATAATAAGCCTATATGTACTCTAAAATGTGTTTCCTGATGAATATGAATGGATTTTATATACTGCTTGCTTTTCAAATTTAAGAAATCTTTAATTTCAGAAAACTTAAAAAAAGACTTTAGAATATGAAAAGTAATGAACATACCTGCTTCCCAACTTCTGAGTTATGAGAAATAATAAAAACAACCAACCAAAAAATTCTTTAGGACATAACAAAAGCTTACCATTAACGAATACTCCTCTGATAAGTTTAGTATATGCTTTATCTAGATCTCCACAGCATTTTTAAAGATTGATTCTGCAAGGCCAGCAAATTCTTCAAATTCAGCAACAAATGGAAGAATTCCCACTTTACTCTTCTTTGAGATCTTTACTTCTTCCATTTGCCTTATTTGGTTACTCTAAAGTTAGGCAGAAAACAAGGAAAAGAAATAGCCAAGAAAACTTCTTAGAAGCAACATATATAATTATAACCAAATGTATACATCATAGAGGATCATTTAGTACCTATAACATTTTGGATGCTTACTAATTAAAGATTAATACAATAGAATTAATGAAGAAAAACTACTTCTATAGATTAAAAAGTACATATATTTTAAGAAAATTAAGAAAAAAAATCCAATTTAAAACAAGATGTAATCAAGGCCTGGGAACCTTGTCTTTGTTCAAAGTAAAAACCAATAAACTTTTTATCATTTATAAAAGATAAGTATAAGGTTACTGCCCATTTTGGGGCACAGACGATAAAAGCATCCATAGGATCTCTCCAAGTTACTTCTGGTTGGAGGCCACAGGGCCAATTTTGAGAACCATAACCAGTTCCAATTTTCATTCGCCTAAAATGATTGGATAAGCAAGTTCTGTATTTTTGGGTGTGAGAACAGAGAGGAAAACAGGCACTTCTACTATGGATTTGCATTATATAGTTTTCCATTATCTATTCACAACTTATTCTAAATGAGTTCAGCAAAGTGCTTGCGTATGATGGTGACAAAGTACATAAGAGATGTTTCACATAGAATCCAGACATTTGGGTTCAAAAGATCCATGGATTCAATTATGGTTCTGTGTACCTCTCAGGGCATCTAAATCTATTAGTAGTAAGAATCACACTGCCAAATACTGTTGGATCATTTTCAACTTCTACCTAAAATTTCATTGTGTTGAGATTTTTGGGGTTATAACTTAAAAACCACATGATGTACAGATTAGAAAAGTAATTATTTAGGCTACAGGCATTTCGTATAAGAAAGCCCTGTGAGTACTGTTAACCATTTCCTATTATCTTTACTACTATTCTCCTTCATCAGTATTAATAACTGTGAGGAGTAAAAATGGATGCACTGAGGAGGGTAGTATAAGACTGTAGGCACTGGAACCAAACTGTGGGGGTATGAATATCAACTCCTTCACTTTTTAACTATTGACATGGGGAAAGCAGCATAACTTCTCAGAGTGTCTACCCTGTATGGGAGGGAGGGGGTTGTGAGGATTAGATGAGATGATGTGTGCAAAGTGCTAGATCAGTGCCTGGTACATAGTAAGCACTAATTTGTGAATGCTGGTCTATTGCTATTAAGCTATGGGAAGATTTTTGTTCTGTGGCATTTAAATGCACAGAATGTAATTATAGCCTGAATATACTTGAATATTAATAGGAGATGTTCTGAAGGACAGCTGTCTTCTCGGGCTTTGTAACTAGTAGGGTAAATGGCTCATTTAAAAAAGAGCTATCAACGAACTAAATCTCACAAAAATAAAAATTCAAGCTAAAGTTGCACATAATTTCCAGCTGATTGCCAAATCATACTGCCATCACCAGAAGGACATGTAGGTTATTCAGTGTTTAACACTACGACTTTGATGCTAGCCACATATTATGTTACTTGTCCATCCTTTGTCCATGGCAATTTAACTAAATCATGTCCTTCTCATAGGGTTGGGTACAAGTCTATATCACTATAGTGTGAGGAATCCTGAAAAGCAAATTAAACACAGTTAAGAAATGTACTGGGCTGCAGAGCCTAGCTTGGTAGAACCTGATGTGTCAGTTACTTTCTAATTTTAGCTCTAGCCAGGCTAGGCTAGCTTTCTTAGCTCTGTTCTTTGAAGACCTGGGAACAGTGCCCTTCTTTCTCAGAGCCTTACTCTAAAAGCACCTCCTCATTGTTCTGAATCCTTGCCAATATTTCCATGAGCACCTTTATATTACAAAGTTTTCTGTTAATAATTGCAATCCATATGTCCTAGTGATATTACCCTTTGGTAAAAATGCCTGCTTTGCAGTATTTTGCACATTAGACATTCTTAACATGGCAGCACATTCTGGTTTTGAAGCTTTCCTTTTGTCATTTTTCCTTCTAAGTAAATATTAGTATTTTCTAATTCTGACTTAATTCTGTTATTTGTCATAAGGGGTTTAGTTTAATTCATGAAGTAAAGTTGCATACCTATGATGTAAAAAAACAAAACAAAACAAAAAAAACCCAGACCACCTGGGGTTGAAAAGAGCTAAACTCAGGTGCTATCTCCTCCATTTTCTGCAATTATCTGACATTCATACTTTTGGCTCAATACACACAGACTCATTCATTACTTTTTCAAGGTATGCCCTAGGTCTTGATCTTGTCCCAAATACCAAAATATGTAACACTTACTGAGCACACACAATCTACCAGAAACTGTGAGAAGATACAAGTTAAAATAAGAGACAGAGATGACAAGCAGCCAAAGAAACCGTCCTTCCCTTTAGTGACGGAAGGCAGATCTTTTAGAAACACATGCAATTTATAAGAAAATGTGAGTTTATACCTTTGGCTAGGTTAATTTTACTTTGCTGCCCACTGTCCTGTCTTGAGAGTAATATGAACATTCTTTAATCTTTTAAATTACTAATACTATCACCACCACCTCCACCACCACCATTACGAGCTATCAGTTAATAAGCTCTCATTTTGTGCCAGACAATGTGCTAAGTACTTAATATGAATCCACATCTACCTGATACTACATCTTATGCTTTTAATAATTATGTTCTACTGGGTTGAGAGGTATTATATAAAGTTATATTTTACTGATAAAAGCAACAAAGTCTTCATACTGTGGAAATGTACAGTGTCCTTAAGATTCAGTGTTCCAGCTACGTCACATGGGATTCATTATCTTAGCCTTTGGTAGCCCTTCCTTTTGCTATTAGCTTATAACAGACCTTCTAGGTTTATCATCACCTCTGGAGAAGGTGGGGGAGGGAAGAAGATAAGTAAATGGCCAAATTTCATAGTATTTCAAATAGCAAGTAAAATCATTTGGTAGGGAAGGGGGAGTAACATGCCTACTGAGGGGACCTTTAAGTTTCTACAGTGGAAGCAGACTGCTTTTATACTTTCAAACACTCAATTTTAGTTTTTAAAAGTATAAAAGATGATAAGGATTTTAATAGCCCTTACTATTTTTATCTCCTATTACTCTATGGATATTCATGAGCTGGATATAACTTAAAAGTTACATGGGAGAAATATTCGTGATACATATCCACTTTTACATACTACATACATTAGTAAAAAAAAACTTTTTAGAACCTGGCCAAGCCCAATTCACACCTACAAGCTTACTAAAACCTAAAGACAAAAATAAAGTTGTTAATGATTTTGTTTTTTCTATAGGAGAAAATGATAATTGCTGTAAGTTATTATAAAAACAATTCTTAAGCAATGATTAAGTAAAGCTATTAAACATAAAATTAACAAATTAAATAAGTAATTTAAACAATCAATAGAAATAATCCAATTATTAATTTTCTTATTAGACTATATTAAAATAACAACAATAAATCCAAATGATAGTTTCAATAAATATGGTCACCAATCAGTTAAGTGAGATTTCAGTTACCTAGTGGATCTCTTAAGTAGCTGGAGTCTCTATGCTACCTACTCCAGAATTTGGCAAGATTCACCATGTAGAAGGGAAGTTAACTAGCATAGTACCATCGAACTACCTCTGTTCATGTATATTGTAGCCCACACCCTGCTCAAGGCTTTGGGAGATGTGAACAGTAGCTCCCCCAATGGAAAGCTGTAAATCCCCTGATTTAAATACACTTCCCTATTTTTTGAAATGATTAGAATTTTAAGTTTTTTAAAAAAAACTTACAATGCATTTGTCAAAGTTCCTTTTGACAGTCACCAATACATTTCCCAAAGTAGTACTCAAAAAAGAAGCAGGGTCCACATTTTGTGCAGTCCACACATGATGACTCATTTTGACTAGCATGTAAAGGGAGTTAAAGCTATCAATTTTGTCTCCTAATGCAATTAGGTTGTTCAGTTCTGGCTCAATGCAGCGAAATATTTTGGTCATCATTTGACGAATCATATCTTTCCTGTTCAGAAAACACACAAAATATAGAAAGTTACTACAAGCTTCAGGTGTATTTATCTTTAATCCACTGCATATATACGAAAAGACTAAAAATAATATTTCCATAGTTTTAATGATTTCCCATATAAAAATATTTTCTGAAGTTAAGTTTTATACTCAAAATAACTTTGTCATTTGTAAAGCTGGATTTGAAATGTGCTTTGTGATTTCTGAGAAATACATGGCAATTCAAATGCTACTTCTTACCAGCAAACATCAAAATTGATTGCAATTTTTGTGATTACTAGAGTAAAAGAGAACTGCAAAGACACACAACAGTACCAATTTTCAATTTTAATTCAGTAAGACACATGTTGGTGCTCTGAGTGCTGTCAGGTTACTGAAAACCATCTGGACTCCTCATTGAGCAGCACTCCTCTATGCTCAATGTAAAAGTTTATTTTTTTCCAAAATAAACAACAGAGAGTAACAAACACATACTCAGATGAAACAGGCAGTGGTGCGCCAGAATTAGGTTGCCGTGATAACGTTCCTCCGTCTAGGTCATCTGTTTCAGTCTGCAAAAATTATTCAGGTACTTTACATGATAAAAGACCAACAATTTGACTAGTTTATATAGCAAAAGCCTGCTCAGTCTTAAAATTCCTAGGAAAGAATACATTATGAAAAATAATGATTTTTAAAGGTAGTATTACTGATAAAACTACGTAATTTAGTATGCTGTTTAAGAATGTTCATGAAATGCTTTCTTAGATTTTATCCAAGAATAACTGTGGGGTGAGAAGTTGTGTTTGTATGTGTGCACATGAGGGGAAAGTGAGGGGAGAGAAGGTAAAGGAGGCTGGGAGAGGGGGAGGTCAGAATAGGAAGGTAGCTCAACAAAACCAGAAAACGTCTAGAAACAACTTTCAACAGAGAACTTTAAAAATTAAAGCAAATCTCAGTAATCATTCTAATAAAACTTTGGCATTTAAAAAATGCTATCAAAAATTCTTACAGAAGCTAAGAAGTAAGTAAATGTACTACTATCACCATCTACAATAATACATTCAACCATTTGAGATTTCTCATTCATTTTGTGACTGCTTTTGATGTTCTCTTTTTAAAGATGACCTTAATTTTAAAATCACTTTATTTGGATTGTGCTTTTAAGTTCTTCAAAATGTCCTAGCAAATATTTTCTCATTTTCTTATATTTTTGCCACCTGAGAGGAATGCTAAATAGGCATTATCATATCCAATAAAGAGATGAGGAAACTGGGGATTAAATAATTGGTTAAGGTCTCATAGCTAATTAGTAACAAAGCCATAGAAAGATTCAGATTCGAGGCCTCACCTTTCCTTCCTTTCTTAACTTCCTCCTTCTCTCCCTCCTTTTTCTTTTTCTTTTTTTGCTAGACCATGTATAATAAACATCAAACACCTTTTTTTGAAAATTATATATTTTTCTTGATGATTAATAAAATAATGCTAAAACTGCTTTTCAAATAATTTATTTTTGCAAAGTAAATTCAGACATTACCCTCCACCCCCAATAACTTAGAGAATGTTTAGGCCTAAGATAGATGCCCAAGCTATTACTGTTTTTATTATCTTGTGGTATAACAAAAATGATTTTAAAAGTCCTTACATCATAAATTCTTTCTTTTTCTGTTCTGATATTTAAATTGTGACAACATATTAATTAGGCTAATTATGCTACAGATCATAAATACTAGCCAATAAATAAACATGAGGCATACCATAGTTCCAGGCATACTTTGATGTTGCTGTAGTTTGAAAAATTTACTTATGAAGTCCTGTTCTGCTAGACACAAGGGCTCCAGTTCACTTAGTACCTGTTCAAAGATCTGAAGAAAACCAAAATGAAAGAACTGCACCAAATACTTAAAATAACATTTCACCTTTAATTTATAATTTATGTAGGGACCATAAATGCTTTATCCATAATCGAAAAAGAATCCCCCAAACAAACTCTTCCAAGATTGACAGGACAATGCAGTATTATCAAGGTATAACAGGGCCAGAACATATATAAAATAAAACTCATAATAATTATTCACTTGAAATCTGGAAAGAGGAACACAGAGACAAACTTGTAGCTTATTTAATACATTGCAGAGAACAGTTTACCTTCATGAAAGCTGTTACTTCCTCTTTGTATTTGCTCAGAGAACTTAAATTTGAGATGCAAGTATTTTATGAATTATAACAAACTGTAATAAAGCTACAGTATCATTTAATTGATAATTCACTTTACTTGCTGTTTGACTAGTACTTTTTTCAGATTCAGAATTGGAAAGTAAGACATGGTTAATTGAGAGAGACCAAATCATTGAACATACTTAAAGCAATAAGGAACTAACACTAGAAAACTAATATAAATATTTAAGAAGTACCTGTTATTTTATTTTACCTTATCAAATTTGGTTCTGTCGGCAACATCGAGATCAGAGGCAGACATGTTTCCCATATCCAACAAGGAAGATGACTGAGATCTGCGATTCCCTGAACTCTGAACACTGAGTTTATTTAGACTAGAAGTAGATCCAGTTAATTTCCCAGAACTTCCATGAAGACCTAAGAAATAATAAAACTTTGAAAGTTGTGACCTTCATGAATAGAAGACCCATAGCATAAATCAGGGCTACCTACCACTGTCTCAGTCTTCCAGGGCTCATATAAGTTACTGCACAAGTCTACCACATGGGACAGGCTGTAGTGTCCTTTTCTTTCAGTAACATTTGTGTCCTATTCCTGAGCATATTATAAAGAGTAGTGAAACTAGACAGATCTATAGAAAAAGACTGAAAGGGATCTTAAAGATCACATAACCTATGCCCTGCCCAGTCTCATCATAAAGTTGCTTAATGATAGCTCTAGACTAAAGTAGATGAGAATCTTTCCCATTCAAAAGACATGAATATGGATATACTAGCTAACATGACTTTGTTATATTTCTGAAGAAAACTGCCATATTTCACCATTACTCGCCTCCACGTTAAATCAACATATTAGGTTGAACCATATGAAACTGCTGAACTACATCATTCTTACCCTACAAAAAAGTCAATTATATACAATTCAACTTAATATTTTCCTGAATGCAGAGACTCTGCTTTTATATTAAGTGACTTGATTAACTACAGTTCTTTAAAAACTAAACAAAAAGGAAAAAAACACACTGAAAACTTGTTATATTTACAATACAACTAAAATATAATAATACATCATTAACTATATTAATATGAGACATCTGTTTTTAGGTATAAACACAGGTATCCATCATAGCCAAGAAGAAAAATTAGAACAATATGGCTACATAATATTCTACACATGTCAAGGAATTAAAGGATTCTATTTGTATAAGAAAATGTGAAACTTTGATTCAGAATTAAATATAAATAAAATTTTTTTTATTCTTAAGTCTCTCAGTTAACCTATATTTTTTGCTGATGGTCAGAGGGACAAATGAAGATATGATAAGGACAATTAAAGACAAACTTTGGTTTCATTTCACAAAATCTGACCACATGTAAAAGAATGTTTAGTTTCTAACCATAGCCTGAAAACAGAGGTATACTGGTTAAGACTTTTTGTAATTTTCTGATTGCCCACCATATATTTCTTTGATGTAGCCACACCACTACCATCGTGTCGGTTTTCTTTCACCAATACCTGGCAACTCAGAGCAATCAATATTTTTGGTGTCACTTTTTTCAAGACAAAACTAATTTCTAGACATTAAACAAACTTGAGAATACCTACTAATACACTAAGCATACTCACTCTCTGTTTCCTGTTTGACAGCACTTTCTTTTCGAGGAAGTGTAGCTGTGATGGATTAGGTTGCAAGCATCAAAGACAAAGACAAGTTAATAAACTGCAATTTGCACAAACCATGCACAAGAGGAAGTTAAAGCTCTAGTTTAAAAGACACATGCAAAGAACCATGAGCATCAAGTAACAAGAGGTGCAACATATGTTTAGTTGGTCAGCTACTGTTTGAAAAATTATGAGAAAAAACTTCACTAGTCTTTTAATGTACTATTTGACTCAAGTATTCAGATAAAAATACCTATATTTGTGAAATCACCCTTATATTTTTAAATGATTGTTTTAAGTTTATGTAGCTGGCATACTTAAATTTAAAAGACTGCAAGTTTGGTTTCTGAAGAAAATATGGTTCAAGTAAATAATGTAATACTTAATGTGTAAATTTATTAACGCTATAGATTTAGATATTAAATGCATCAACAATTACGTATTCCCTGAAAGCTCCTGAAAGGAATTTCCACTGTACTAAATAATTTTATACTACATCTGATAAAATTATGAGTGGGTTTTAAAACCATTTCAAAATATCAAGCTGCACTATTTAGTAACTGATTTGTGAACATATAGAAGGTATATATCAAAACACTACCAGATGAGTGGATGGAAGGGTAAAGCCAAGGGAATAGGTTTAATACAGGAATTTGAGCTTTCCAAGGATCATTTAGCATTTCTTTTATTCTAAAACTCCTCTCTATATAATATCAATTCAATTTCAGAGATCATCTTGTGAAACATTTTGTACTCAAATTAGAAGCTGATGTGAAAGTCAAAGAAATTATAGAATGAAACAGAAAATTAAAGAACATAACCTAGAAATATTTTAAAAACAGACAACAATGTGTCAACTGTCACTGCCATACTTCCAGGCAAAAGACCAAGCATAAGCTACTAACTTGTCACATCAATGACAGTGTATCTTTCTAGCCTTGGCTACCTGAAGCTCGAGGAAATATGAAATATAGGCTGGACATTAAAGAGGCAAACAAGGATAATGCTACTAGCTGGCCAATCTGAACAGTACCTTCTGGTGGCCTAAAGGTGTCACTATACTAAGTCACCAGTTCCAGAGCAAGGCCTAATACTTCACATACTTTTTTTTTCAGTAGCCAATAAAGAATACAGTAGTAATCTGGGGCTCATAAAAAGTTTATATTATTTATCAGCAGCAAGCAACAATATTAACATAAACTTTTACATATCTTTAAATAATCCCTACTAGACTACAAACTTCATGAGGGTAAGGTCTCTGCTCATTGCTGCATGCTCAGAACCTAGTAGTGCTTATTATATAATAGGTAATTAATAAATATTTAACGAGTGAATCTTCCAGCCAGCCGTGAATTCAGTCTTCTATTTAAGACTCCATTAGGAATCAACAAAATTTCTTTGCGGAGAAACAGAATGAAAAAATGATTTTGATATACTATTTTTAAGACTTTAGAATATTAAATATGAGAGAGGCAGTGCTTATGTAAATGTATATGTTAATGGACTAAAATAAGTGTATGTATGTTATCTTAGCTGTAAGAAGAAAAAACTGATTTTTAAAATAATTACTAAATTTCCTTTGCCTGCCATATCATTACGTACAGTTGCAGAATACATAGGAGAAAAAACCCACCAAAATAACAACCTTGGGGATGTCAAAATAACTCCTCTGAGGATGTCAAAGTAAAGTCTAATAATCAAAAAAGGCAATGGCCTACATAAAGACCTTCTCATAAAGAAAAGATACTTACTGGCATTTTATATATCTATTAAATTATTTTGAATTATTGAACTAAGTAGATGTAAAAGACTTGAGTCCAGAGTGGTTCAAAAAGAGAGTAGTCCCCTTAATCTCTAACTACACAATTTATTTTTATAACATATATCCAATTTGACTTTCTATTCTTATTAGCTTCTATGACCCAGCATTTTCAGAGCAAGTGAAAAACAGAACACATTTAAATATTATTTATAATTACTAATTTTGACTCATTAAAAAGTTAAATTTCTAAAATTTCAGGTTTCTATTTTAATTATAATTACTATTAAAAATGGATTTAAACATAATTAAATCTTTTAAAATTTATATTCTACCTTATTTAGAACTTAAGTCATTTGTATTTAACTTGAAATTTATTTTTAAATGCTAACAAGCTAGATCTTCGAAGATGAACCAAACCGTTTTCACCCTTTGAATTGTTTATTAGTTTTTCTTCTCTTACAGCTGAAATCAAAATAACTGAAATTATATAATTTTCTGGTATCATCAACCATCACAAAGTACTCTCATCCCTTATTATTTAATAAATACATAGAAGGGATATAATTTTAAGGTTTAAAACTATAAAAGTGCCTTCTACACTTGTATTATGTTAATTTGAAAATATTTTCAACAAGATAATTTAAGAACTTTTCAAGAGGTAAGAAAATATTTAGGTTTCAGGTTAATGCAATACCATTAAGATACTATTATACTTGATTTAAATTATATTTTTATTATGTCATTTAGCTAAATGTGAATCTTAGGCTTGATAAACTATCATGAAACTGAGATTAATGACCTCTTATGGAGATATTTTAGAAAGATTTCCCTTTTACCTCCGGTTTTCATATACTGTGGAAGAGTTCTCTCAAAATAAAATGGTCCACTAGCAAGAGGTGACAAATATACTAAATGAAAACATTAAACATGAATTGAATAATATGCTGTTTACTTAAAAAAAAAAGCATAACACATCCACAGTGAAACATTAACAAGGATATAAACACACTGCTGTTTAAGAACAATTAACCTTTAGGATGAGTTAGCATTTCTGTTTCCGAAAGCCTATTGTCCCAAGATCCTCATCAGTATCTTTACCTAAGTGTAATAAATTTGTACACAGATTCAAACCATTTCAAAAGTCCAGACTAGTATAATCAATATATTAGTGTTATATTAAAAAAAAAAACAAACAAACCAGCCAACCAGTGAATTATAAAATAATTACCCACTAGAGACAGTCTTCTCTGTCCTAAAGAAAAGAATGGAAAGATGAGCTCTCAATTGCATTCCTGTTTCTTGATTACTGAAGTTGCTTAGGGCACAGGCTCCTTTCAACAAGCAAATGCTAAGCTCATTATTCTAAAGGGAGCTATGCAGACACATTGAGGAGTACACATTGTAGCCACTTAAGGCCAGGTTTTGACTCCATAGGCACAGAACTCCATCCAAAAGGAACTCCAGAGATGGGTACATGCAAGAGCAGAATGTGGCCTTGGCAAATCACTTTCCTCACAACTTGATACTTTCACTGGTTATCCTTTCAAATCACGTGTTTTTGTTTGTTTGTTTGTCTATTTCGCATATTTAGAAGCAACAACAAATAATATGCTTCTACAATATCTCTTTGGAAAAATAAAGTATAGTCACAGGAGAAATTTGGGTGACATATTCATAGCCTCTTGGCAGGAGAGAAAAAAACTTTTTTTTTTGATTCAAAATAGCCAGTGAGAAGTAAGAAGCCAGGGATCACTTTCATTTCCCTGCAGGAAGCAATGACTTAAGAAAGAGATCAGTGATTTGCCCACAACTATTAAATAAAGGTTTTTTAGGAAGTCAGAAACTTAACTCTCATCATGTCTCTCTAAGTCTAATACTTTCTCTACTAGACTGCACTTCATTCTCTGGCCAACTGCTTTTCCTATGAATACATACTTTAATTAATGCATAAATATACAATTACTGTCAGATTCACATACTGCAGAATTTTAATTAGCAAAAAAAACATGTTTACAGGCATATTTCTTCTGTGAAATACCTATAAAATCAAACCAATGCATCACTTACTCTTTCCTTAATTCCACTGTATCTTCTTCCTCTTTGCTTAAAAAGTCTTAGAATTAGTTGTCATAAATAAAACCATTTTTATATAGAATAGAAAACAATGAACTGAGATGCTTAAGCTTACCGAACTTCTTGCTTTCTTTAGTTGTGCCAGTCATCTTGATCTTAGCAACTTCAAAGAAATCTTTAATTTCTCTCTCATACAGTCGTGATAAATAATCCATGTAATTCTTAAATAAAAATAACACGATAAATAATCCATGAAACTCTTAAAAGTAACATGTACTTCTCATTAATAAAATAAATATAACAACTTCCATTTTTAAATCCCCCCAAATCTTTCATGCTTGTTTCAAATTTTGTAGTCTAAAATTTTGATACATTTCATAGGATATAAAAAGTTGGCTATTTTGTGTTTTAAAAAAAAGTAAATAGGCATAACATTAACAATTTACAAAAATATGAAGAACATAATCACATTTATATTTTCATTTTTCTATGTTAACTTTCACACATTTTAAATATAGTTGCAATCACATGTATAGGATATGAGTCAGAGCAATCACATTTCTCCAGTCTCACACCTTAATGACTGCAAAGTATTGCACTTTGTTGATGTACCACAATTTAGTAAACCAGTTGTCTAACATAGGTCACTTAAGTGGTTTTAGTGTTTTGCTATGATAGGCAATGTTTCTTTTTCTCTTCTTTTTTGGCAATGTTTCAATAAGCTTTTCATTTCTAACGAACTGTTTCCTTAGAATAATTTCCTAAAGGTGGACTTATAGGATCAAAGAGTATGGGGATCTAACTTTTCCTCCATGATGCCATGTTGCGCTAAAATTACTATACCAATGGTGTCAATGGCAACAAAGGAGTACATTCAGTCTCACTGTACCCTAAAATAGGTTGTTTTCAATAAGAATTTAACTAATATATGTTTTCATAATTAAGTAATTTATTTTTAATAGACAAATTTATTTTAGCTCCAATGAAAACATCTATTATTTAGCACATAAATTCATTTCTTCATATCTGCTTATCATCACATAAAAATATTTTATACCCTCAGGAAGGATTCTTCAACAGTGGGAGACCATATAGTTTTCCAAGCACTAAATTACATGCCATACACATAGTTTGACTAAATATAAATAAATCTACGGCAGAAAAACCATACCTGGCTATTCTTTTAAATTTATCATGGATTCAAGCTTCAACTTCCTTTATTATATCAAGTTAATACATTGAGTTTCAGAACAGGTTTACCTTGTTATAAACATCTAGTGCACCTTTCAAAAGATATATTATGTAAATATTTGTATACTGACTCATTGTTCACCACCGTTTCCCATTTTATAGATATATCCTTATGAAACAGCATTTGGATGAAACATAATATAGACTGCTTTTTCAATTCACACTGTCTCTGTAAGAAAAGTTACTCAAATGGGTAATTCTTTCTCATGACCCTTGCATAGCTTTAAAAGCAAAAAGTAATTCCTAGTTTACTGGGCTCACTTTTTTAATGTCTCATTTTTCAAGTTTAAATTCTTATAGAAATAGCATTAAAAAAAAATAGAACAAAAAATCATCAGATTTGTAACGGAATCACAAAAGACCCTGAATAGCCAAAGCAGTCCAGAGAAAAAAGAACAAGGCTAGAAGTATAACACTGCCTGACTGCAAATTATACTACAAAGCAACAATAATCAAAACAGCATGGTAGCAGCAGAAAAACAGACACACAGACCAATGGAACAGAATTGAGAGTCTAGAAATAAACCCCATATATATGGGCAAATAATTTTTGACAAAGGAGCCAAAAATATACAATGGAGAAAAGAAGGCCTCTTTAATAAATGGTGCTGGGAAAATTAGAAAGCCACATGCAAAAGAATGAAACTAGACTGCTATCTCTTACCACACACCAAAATTAACTCAAAATGGATCAAAGACCTAAATATAAAACCTGAAACAATAAATTGCATAGAAGAAAACCTAGGTACTAAACTTATAGACCTTGGATTCAGAGAGGATTTTATGAATTTGACCTCAAAGGCAAGGGAAGTCAAAGCAAAAATAAATGAATGGGACTATGTCAAACTAAAAAGCTTCTGCACAGCAAAAGAAACCATCAACAAAACAAAGAAGCAACCACACCTCCGATTAGGGGCTAATATCTAAAATATATAAAGAACTAATACAACTCAACAACAAAAGAAACCAAACAATTCAATTAAAAAATGGGAAGAGGATCTGAAAAGACAGTTCTCCCAAGAAGACATACAAATGGCCAACAGACATATGAATAGATGCTTAACCTCACTAGCTATTAGGGAATTGCAAATCAAAACCACAATGAGATACCATCTCATACCTGTTAGAATGGCTATCATCAACAAGACTATAACAAGTGCTGGAGAGGTTGTGGGGAAAAAGGAACTCTCATATACTGTTGGCGAGAATGTAAATTGGCAGGGCCACTATGAAAAACAGTATGGAGGTTCCTCAAAAAATTAAGAATAGAATTACCATATGACTCAGCAATTACTCTTCTGGTATCTACCCCCCAAATCTGAAACATTTATTGTAAAGATATATGCACCCCTATGTTCACTGCAACTTTATTCACTGTGGCCACAGTGAAACGACTGAAGTGCCCTTTGACAGATGATTGAATAAAGATGTGGTACATATATACAATGGAATATAACTCAACCATAAGAAAAGATGAACTACTGCCATTTGCGACAGTATAGATGGATCCTGAGATTATCATGCTAAGCAAAATAAGTCAGACAGAAAAAGTTGAGAACCATATGATTTCACTCATATGCAGGATAGAAAACTGAAAGCAACAGACGAACAAGATAAACAAACAAAAACACATAGACACAGACAACAGTTTAGTGGTTACCAGAGGGGAAAGGGGGGAGGGTAGGGGTTAAATGTATGGTGACAGAAAAAGATTTAACTTTGGGTGGTGAACACGCAATGCAATATACATATGATGCATTACTGAACTGTACACCTGAAACCTATATAATTTTATTTGCCAACGTCATCCCAATAAATTTAATAAACAAACAAACAGTTTCAAAATAGCTATTTTTGTATCTAGAAAACAGTCAACTGAGCAGACTATTTTCAACGAGCAGAACTTTTTCAATGAGATTCAAATTATTGGATGATTTTTTCCCAGGTGCTCAATAGAACTCACTGGTGGGAAATGCCATAGACAAGTGTGAGTACCAGTTCATTCATTTTCCAAATTCTGAAAGATGTCTCTCACTGTGAATAGTATTCCTCTTAGCACCTTGTATACAGCACCTAACTTAAAACTTAACTATCATGAATTTAAATATTATCTCAGGCAGTCCTTTCAACTTTATTTTGTGCTGACTATAGAGTCTTATGGAAACCTCTAAATTTTACTTTTCCTTTAAACAAAATGGCAAATTCCATAAGTATAGACCTGTGGGTGAGGGAAGATGTCTGAGTAATCTTCAAGACTGACTGTCAACATCAGGAGGTAATGAGGAGGGGAAAGCTCATTTCCCACACAGGCAGGGATGGACCGCCTCTGTTATTAACTGCCCTACCTATATAACCCCTGCATAATCCAAACATAGGGGTTGTAGTCTTGGGGAGGAGGAAATGTGGGCAGCTGAGCTCATTACATGACCAAGGCACCTCTATTTCCCATAGCCTCTATTTATGTATACCCCAACTCAGTGCTTTCCTTAGATTCCAAATAGAGCTGGGGCAGTGCTTAATGACTCTTACCTAAAAAATTTGAGACAGGCTTTTCCAGTTATCAGAAAAAAGTGTGTACACCCAACCAAATGGAAATAGTATCTGGATTTAATTATTATCATTATTTTTTACTAAAGAAACTCTTGGTTGCATGTGTCTTTCTTTCATTCTTTTATTCCTTTCTTCCTTCATCCTTTTTAATAAACTTCCTGTTTTTAATAACACTTCAGCAAACAAATTAGATTATGAGGTAAAATGCAGTCTGTCAAAAGTTCAAACCACAGGATCAAGTAACATTCTTGGGATATAAGTCAACTTCATTTAAAAAATCTGATTAATATTGTCAATCCAAAATATACTGTGAGCAAAGAATGATTCCATAAATCATCACGAGGTTGGCTATAGTCTTGTTTCTTCACTTTAAATTACATTTATGAATATTGCATTATATATAAAGATAAGGCAATAATACTCACTGAGAACACAATTAGGCAAAAAGCTTATTGATTACTTATTTGAATATTCACTAAGGGACAAAGCACTTGTTGGCCCAAAACTCTTAAGGAGATATAATAATGTTTAATTATTCAAAATATTAATCCTCCTAAAACTTCAAAAGGCAAAGAATTCCAGTAATGTAAATATTTTTCCTTAAGTTATCTCCAAATCAGAATTCTGTTGAATGAAAACAAAACAAAATATAACATAACAGTAGAGTTGCATAACACTTAGAAGACTAATTCTGAGGAACAAAAATAATCTTGCCTAAAATGGCTAGCCAGATAAGATGTATATAAACTCCTCAGGATATTTACATGCTTTGTGAAAAGCATTTTTATTATAATTTATAAATATTATTTATTTTACCAAGGTTTATGTCCCCTATCTTATGATCTCAGTTTAGAAGTAGAGGGAGCCAGATTTTACTTTAAATAGGCAAAGGCACTTTTAAGAGACAATACACGAAGACTGATATATAAGAATGTCCTATTGCCAAATATGTTGATGTTAATACATTGGTAAGAATGTACAATCTGTCTTTTTCTTACCATCATACTTATCATAAATTTCTACCTAACTGGTTCTCTGCCTTCTCATGAGACATGAACTAATGCTACTGCATAGGAGCTACAATAATTATTTCAATAAATATAAAGACAAAATGGGTTCATATAAAAACATTAATTGCCCGAGAGAGAATAATCTCCACTTATAAAACACTCTGAAAGATAGCTCTATCTTCTGAATAAAACTATGCAAAAAGTAGGAATAATTTATGCTAGCAAAACTAGCAAAAAGTAGGATAAAATGTTATCTAAATTCTTTGTTAGAAAGTTTTTGCCACATGCACATGGGTGGAGGGGATAAGCCTTTACATTAATAATTCCAATATTCTCACTCCACTGAGACAAAACACATGATTCTATCAAATTCAAGAACATCTTTTAAGGCTGTATTTTCCACATAATTAAATTTACTAGTTATTAAAATAGCTTATGCATTACTTGGGTTTTTTATTTTTAAACTCCAAATTTGTAAAACTTACAGATAAGATTCTACATGTCACTCACAGTATTTCAGATTTTAAGTAAACTGCTCTTACATGTAATATATAAATATAGCTATTTATATATTTATGTTAGAGATCAACTCTTTAGCTCCCTAAATGACAAGGTTAATTCCAATACTAAAGGTCACAGCATAAATGCCAGAAAAACACTATATCCATGGCTTCCGGCTACAATGGCCATTTATTAAATCTAAGTCAGACCACGTCATTCCTCTGCTCAAAACCCGCCAATATCCCTTTCCCCCCATCTCCCTCACAGTAAAAGCCAAAATCTTATGGTGCAGAGTCTGCTCCAGATCTGCAGTGCCCCACCTCATCTTCTCTCTCTCACCTGCCCTTCTAAGGTCCTGTCCCTTGTTCACTGTGCTCCAACCACACGGGCCCCCTCACTGCTCAAGCACACAGGCATGCTCTTGCCTTAGGGCGTGTGCACTGCCCCTTGAAAGCTTTCTCCAGGTGGCTCCCACCACCTGCCCCTGATTATAAAATCTGTGCTCAAATGCCACCTCTCATGATGCCTTCTTTGACCATCCTATTTGAAACTGTAACCTTTCCCCAGACCTGGAATTCCTGCTTAATTTTCTCCAGAGCACTCAGCAGCACTTTTTAACATATATATCTTTTTTTTTTTTGGTCAGTCTTTCTCCAACACAATATGCCCTCTCAGAAGGCAAACGTTTGCCTGTTTCTTTCAGTGCTGTAACTCCAGCATTTACAACAGTGTTAGTTCGGTATGTAATAGGTATTCAATTCATTTGCTGAATGAACACATGAATAAATGATTCTTAGTTTCCCCAGTTGCTGACATTGTGATATATGCCACAGCTCTTCTAACCTCCACGCCTGGCAATCTGGCATTGACCTTTCCCTCCGGTCTTTGGATTTTCTCTTTTGGTTTATATTCTCTTTCTATTCCTATCACCGTTTTCCTGGTTCAAGATTTCACTTCATTTGAATTATTACATTAGGTTCTTAATTAAGTCCCCCCATCTTTTGTCTTGT
>NW_006442508.1:10442730-10450175 GCF_000325575.1 Pteropus alecto | reverse complement strand
TCTTTTTCAACACAATTTCTGTCTGCTCTAGAATACGAAATTTGCCTTAGTCAGGCTTATCTCCTCAATGTCCTGGGAAAAGGGCCTATTTTCCCACCTTTATCTGCACATCCTGCTCTTCACCCCTGGCGTGCCCTTCCACTTATTTTTGACTTATCTAATCTAACCCCACTCATTATTTAAAACTCAATTCTAGTCCAATATCTTCCCTAGTTTTTCCCCCATGGATTCAGGACATGGATTTCCCTTCTCTAAACTGCCATATATTTAAACTTATTTTCAGTTTTGTACTTAATTTTTTGCTGATTGTTTTAAGTATAATTGTTCTGCCCAGACTTAAAGTTCTTTAGAAGTAGGGACCTGTTTGTTAGGCCACATGTGCCTGGAATAGTGAAATGCTCGCTGAAAAAAGAGGCACTTTGCACTTGCTTAACAGAACAGATCATAAATTCTCAGAGGGCAAATACCTCACTCACACACCTTCATACTCCCTAGTTTCTATACTGCACATAAAGAAACTCAGGAAATAATTATAACATTTAACAATTCAAGAGAGTGTTGAGCAAGAGTTGAACTCTGATCATGACTCTAGAGTGAGTAAATGATGCTTCAGGCTATATACAGTATGGCCTAATCCTATATTATACTGAAATTGAAAATTTAACTCTTATTTACCCAAGTAAATAAAATAAATGTTCTCCCTGGTTAATGAACACTCAAAAATTCAATTATTTTCTGCTTTGCTAAGAATGTATGATAGTATTTCAAATGTCACTTGGGGAACTGAATACATGGCCTCTTGATTCTAAAAGATTATGCTCTATACTCAGTGATGTCAAATCCATACCTTTGTTAGTCCCTCATATTTTCCATAATCTGTACTCTTTAGCCACTCCATCAGCTTGGCATATCGGAGCAAGTCTCTATGAAATGGATGATGATTGGGTAATGTCAATTCAACAGAGTGTTGAGCAAGAGTTGAACTCTGATCATGACCCTAGAGTGAGTAAATAAGTAAATAAATATTATTGGTAGTATAAGGAAACATTGTTGTAACTGAAAATTCTAAATGATGACCAAATGTGGCCAAGCAAAACCAACAGAACATAGAAAAATAAAAACTGAGTACTTACTTGTTTTCTTTTATCAGTCTGTGAATACCAACTGAACACCATTACCATAAGATAATCAAACACGTAAGAATGGTACTCTGATAAATCCATCTACTCATTTCATCTTCTAAAGGAGTTGAGAATGAATGTTTTAATCAAGATTGTCTCTCCCATACCATATCATTTTACAGTTTACTAAGCAAATAAATGTCCAAATCTATGGTATTTCCATTAGAGTCTACAATATTTAAAACTGATAAAAATATATAGAATATAGAATTTTAGGACTAGGAAGGACTACAGATGACTATATCCTGGACTTTTCAGGATAATCCCTAATGATAATATAATTTTAATTTTTCTTTTAACTTGTTAATCACTATATGATTTTATTTTTAAACCTAGATAAGACTTTTATATAAGTAAATTAATAAGTTATCATATAGTCTTAGATAGATGATATATCCTGACTTTTGTTTTAGAAAATATAGACCTGGTAGATTATCCAATCCAATAACCTCACTTTCTAGAAGAACAAACTGAAACTCAGAGTAAAGTGATTTGCTCAGGTCACACAGGAGGAAAGTAAGAATTAGAATCTTAGTCAGGTGAGTCTCACTTCTGTTTTCTTTTAAAAATATGCCAAATGAAATCATTTTACCCAAAAAATTGCAACTGCCTACTAATAACTGGTATCTAAAAAATAAAAAATCATAAAAACCTTCTTTTGAAACAATCTAGCTCTCCTCTTCTGCTACTTAGTTAACATTTGTCATGGAACTCAAAGGCAGTGTCTAAGAGATGGGGAGTTGGAGGATAAAAGGAGAAGATGCCCCTTGAAAACATAAGTTCCCAAGAATAAGGAAAAGGCAAAAAAGGACACATTTATTTGAAGTCATTCTGACTCAATCTGATTTGCCTAGTCAGAAGTTATTAATTAGCATTTTGTGAACATTGTATTAAAATGACACAAACTGCTGGAACTTTGGGGTTGTTAACTCATTTCTTGGTAAAACCTAAAGCTAATTAATATGTACTATACTAGCTGTTATACATTAGCTTATAAACATCTTGAATTTAAATTGTTTTAAGAGACTTCTTTCTTCTAATTTATATGCTGTATTACATATACAAAATAAGAATGTAGTGGTAATGGATTTTTAGAAACAATTTCTTTTAAATACAGAGTATCCAGAAAGAAAAAATTCCTGGCCTAGGGAAATAAAGAGTAAGAAAGATGACAGTACAAGATATACCAAGTACTAAAACCATCATTATCTGAGCTCCTTCCTCATTAAAGTTTATAAAAAAAGTCTGTTAGAGAATTTTCTCCTTATAACAATATATTCCTAATTTAAAATGAAAATTTTTAAAAATAAAGACCCATTATATTCAAATTATGTATAAAACTGTGTAGAACCAATATACTTTTAAGATTAATCTTACTGGTATCTACGTAGGTTAATTTGGAAAAGTGAATCAGAGATAGCAGAAAAGTATGAGAAAACAAGACTGACTGATTCAAAACGACCAGAACCAGATGGCAGAGGCAACAGAAATTCACACTATCATAGATGTAATATACAAGGTATATGATATATATAAGGTCCACGATTCCTTTCTGTAATTCTAAAATCTAAAAAGCTCTGAAAACTCAGTTTGATGCCAAAACTATTTTGATGGCAAAAGTAGACCTAAACTGACATGAGGCTATTTATTTATAGTGTTTAGAGTGACTTTTTTTTTTTTTTTTTTTGCTGTAGAAACAATTATGTGCTTGATTATAGGGCTCTGCTCCAGACCCTGCGCAAGTGGTTATATAATATAATAATATAGAGTACATGCACACTATTATTTTTCTAAAATCTGAAAAATTCTAAAAACACAGCTGACTCCAAGAGTTCTGAATAAGGGAGCATACACTTGCGTGAACATTCTTTTCTGGATGGCTGGCTGAATATAAAACAATCACATTTTCCAATAAAATCATCCAGCACTAACAAATACCATGTTGAAAATGGAACTATTCTATATATTCGAAATGCCTAGGCGCCTACGTCTTTTCTGTGAAGTAAAGACTAACAATAAATATGAACAAAATTAAAAATACTAAGTAAAACACACCAGTATTGCCACCGATCTCTAATTATAGTTGCCAAAGGTCAATACAAATATTACTTTACAGAAATGTTTTTTCATGACCACAATAGAAGGATCACTGGGATTCCATTAAATCACAAGTATCAGAAACTAAGTATAAACATATCGTTTTCGATCCACCAATGTCTCCAAATTGTGTATCATAATCGGTTACACTGATTAAAGAACATTTGACAGACTTGTTATAGCCTTTTAAATACTTTCTAAATATTCAGTCTTAATTAAAACAATATTAGGTCTCTTTCGTTATCTAAAACAATCTTCCTCATTAATTTTTCTTAATGATTCAAGACTCAAAATTATTATTTATATTCTTCTACAATTATTTACCGAGGCCATTACATGTTAAATTATATTATTTAATTTAGTGTCAGGAAAGCTCTTCAATTAAAACCCTTTTTCTCTTCTGAAAATGGATTTTACAGTGTATAATATATTACTATTCAAATCTTTCTTCAGCAAATAGCTTCTTAAGATCATCATCACCTGGAAAATTTACTTCTGATATGAAGAACATGGTTACCTTCAAACCATTACTATTAATCAGATGAAATGTTATTGGTGTTAACAAAAAGACTTAATTTTAGAAAAAATGGTTCCAAAATAACCAAAGAGAATAGGAAAAGTAAATCCTTAAATTGTTTAATCAATAATATAATTATCACGTGTAGAACTCTAATGTGGGAAGAATTTTATTCTTTATATAGTTTTTAAATTAAGACATTGTTTAAAGTTTCTTAATGTAAATAATAATAAAGTAGTAATACTAACAATTTAATGAATACCCACTACCATTCTAGGTACTTTATATACATAAATTATAATCTTCACAATAACCTCGCAGAGTACATTTTTTCTCATTAAAAATAAAAGCAAAACTTTAGGAACATAATTGAAAAATAATATATTAGGTTTTGTCCAAATTAAGACAAATGCATTTTCCAAAAACTCAATGAATTATAAATTTTTATTAGTATATATAGTACTAGAATTTATAATACAATTAGCTAATATTAAAGTTTGCTATAATCGAGTACTATTCTAAGTGCTGAACATTCATTATGTTAATCCTCATAACTACTCTGAGATAGATATTTTTATTACCCCATTTTTAGATAAGGCATAAAGAAGTAATTAACCTGCCCAAAGTCACCCAGCTAGGCGGTAGTAAAGTCAGGATTTCGAATCCAGGAAGTTTGGCTCCAGGGTCTGTACTCTTAAATACTTTGCTATTCTGACAAACAAATGATAAGATCATGTGGAATGTTGAATAAATTTTCAAGATTCTGGAACTCTTCCTTTTTATGTTATAGCATTTTTTATTTTTGTCTTAAAGAAAAAAGAAAATGTGAGCAAAGTTCCAACAAATATCATGAAAAATGATCTTAATAATTCTTTCTAAGCTTTTAACCATAGATCATTAACATGTTTAGAAAACTGTAAAACCTCTGTGCTTAAGGAAACAATTTTTGTGACATGAACGGAATATTGGTGGTCTATTATACAGGTTTTATTTTAATATATGATGTTTCTATAAACACGTTGAAAGAAAAGTTTCCGAATTTAAGCACGTTAGCAAAAAACCCTACAACTTTGCTTTTTCCTGGTTGTATTTTTAGTTCTGCGCATAATCAGTCTCATCATGTTGCTAAAGGCAAAGTACAGAATCATGAGGTCTCTTTAGAACCAAAGAGGGGGAAAAAAAGAAGGGCAGAGGACAGTTATCCCTTTAAGGCAAATCTTTCAAAAAACAACCAAAAGAATTTTTAAAAGGACATATTCTTTATGCAAATATTTCCTCAATCTTATTAGTCTTAATTTCACTGCCTGATTTCAATCAAAATCCTAATTAGTATAACTGGCCTTCTTCTGACTATCTTTCCATATAACCTGAATCCCTAGTAAATGTAAAAATTATAGGTAAGAGTCAATAATTTCAATGGAATCTGAGTGTATAAGATCTAAAAGAGCCCAAAGAATCTTTCAATTATTTAAAATATTATTCTCATAGTACATTACAGTAAAAAGTGAATATTAAATAAAAATGCATTTCAGGTTTCATTAAAATGTAATTATGTAGAAGTATTAACATGAAAGTTCCATCACAGATAGCATGCTCTGGATCAGTGATTTCAAAATGTGAAGATGTTTTACTAGCCTACAGGAATAAGAAAAAAAAATGATGGGAGTTAAGTTTCTCATAGAGGGAAACGAATTAATTTTAGAAGTCTGAAATTATGTTCTTTTTTTTAGTGACAAAATGTTATTTTAAAAATAAAAAAATAGTGAAAGTAGATGGCAGTATTTCTTTTTAAAAATTTTTCTTTGGTAAATAAAAAATTGGTGACTTGGTCTTCAAATTTTATTTTTTAATTACTAATGTGTGAATTTTAAAAAGACTGGGAATTACCACTCTTAAATTACTGTTGTGTTGTGATCAACATATTACTTACACTGGATTCTTTTGTACAGTAGTTATGTTATAATATATATACATTTGCTATAAATTGCATTGCATGGACTCTATTCTTGTGCCATCTGTGATGCCATATCTGACTACTTAGATCCTCAGTAAACTCATTTTTGATTATACCTGTTAGCACTTATACTTAGGTATACTATGTATACATAGTTATACAATTAGCAAATTTAATATTTACACTGCTATAGAGCTTTGAGTACATTAACCTCCTTATAAGCATCTTGAGGGTGGGAGTCATTTCTTATTCTTACACATGGACAAGTACATATTAGGGACACAATGAAAATTTGGTGATTGACAAAGAGATGTACCATATATGGTAATCAAATTTTCCCAGGTAGTTTGTCCTACAACCAGGAATAGAAATACTCATGTTTCTCAACTCTTGCTAAGTGACCTGATACACTGAATTCAACACACAGAAAATCTCCTTTCTGTACTTGGGACAGCCTATTGCAGCTTCTTCAGCACATTCCAGGGTGTTGCAACATTCTGGTTTTTAACATGCACCATTCACATGTAACAATACATATTAGATTTTCAGAATAAGGAAGCATTCATTTTAAACAAAGCCATTAGTTTACAAGGCAAAGAAGCAAAATAATAAATAACTGAATGTTATAACAGTACAAAAAGGATTACTGACTGGTATTTTCAATACCATCTATGAATGTAGATAATGTCACCATCAATAGTGTCATTTAAAAAAACCTAAGCAATTGTGTAGAAATAGATATTGAAATAATATTGCAAGAAAAATGTGAATTAGTATTTCCTATGTGACTTCTAGGTTTACTTTTTTCTTGACACTTCAAATCAAGTGAAATGTTAAGAGATTCTTCCCCCATTTTCCCCTCACATGCTTAGTTAGGTGGTCTTCCTTTATGCTCCCATAGTACCACTATCACATTTACCCTTCCTGAGTACGTGTTCATCTCCCTCCCCTAGACTGTAATCTATTCAAGAGCAGAATCGGCTGCTCATCTATCCCAAGTAAATGTCTGGTATATGTCTCAATCATCTGGCAAATAATTTCTAAATAAATGAAGGAGCAAGCAAGTGAGTAACAGGATGGCAGGAAGAAAGACAAACAGAATAAGATTAAATGCCTTTTTTGGCCAAAATAAACTTTCTCTATGGGACACTGAAAAACCTACAAATATGGTTAACAGGTAGTTTACATCAGTAAGTTATAATCTATAAAGATTTTGCTGCTGTTAAGTTTAGCAAACTTTAGAGAAAATAAAAAGAATAAGAGAAGCTTGAGCCAAATTTGATGTACTCACAGGCACCGAAAGAAAGTAGGACCTGTTATAGAGTTGAAGGAGGGCCTGAGTAAACTAATCAGAAATAAAATATAGTAAATACAATTGTTTTAGAATTCTGTAAAATGAAAACAAAATAAGAATCCAATGTTTCAGAGAGCATTTCTTGATAAACAAAATTTCCCTCATTTGCCCAATAATATAATTCTAATAAAAGAGATGAAAAACATAAGAAAACTAATTTATTACACCAGATAATAAAATGCCTTCTATTGGAAACCCTCTGAGGTACTCTAAATATTATTAATATTTTTGCCACAACTTTAATTATAACATTCCTTTTCACATACAAATGCAGACAAAGGCTTTATGTAAAATTAAATCAACTGGAATTTACAATTGAACTAGTGTACTTTTTCTCATGTA
>NW_006442508.1:10436196-10440866 GCF_000325575.1 Pteropus alecto | reverse complement strand
GCTATCCCAAGTAAATGTCTGGTATATGTCTCAATCATCTGGCAAATAATTTCTAAATAAATGAAGGAGCAAGCAAGTGAGTAACAGGATGGCAGGAAGAAAGACAAACAGAATAAGATTAAATGCCTTTTTTGGCCAAAATAAACTTTCTCTATGGGACACTGAAAAACCTACAAATATGGTTAACAGGTAGTTTACATCAGTAAGTTATAATCTATAAAGATTTTGCTGCTGTTAAGTTTAGCAAACTTTAGAGAAAATAAAAAGAATAAGAGAAGCTTGAGCCAAATTTGATGTACTCACAGGCACCGAAAGAAAGTAGGACCTGTTATAGAGTTGAAGGAGGGCCTGAGTAAACTAATCAGAAATAAAATATAGTAAATACAATTGTTTTAGAATTCTGTAAAATGAAAACAAAATAAGAATCCAATGTTTCAGAGAGCATTTCTTGATAAACAAAATTTCCCTCATTTTTTTTGCCCAATAATTCTAATAAAAGAGATGAAAAACATAAGAAAACTAATTTATTACACCAGATATTAAAATGCCTTCTATTGGAAACCCTCTGAGGTACTCTAAATATTATTAATATTTTTGCCACAACTTTAATTATAACATTCCTTTTCACATACAAATGCAGACAAAGGCTTTATGTAAAATTAAATCAACTGGAATTTACAATTGAACTACAGTCATTTTTCTCATGTATATAGACATATATGGAGCCAGTAAAATATGTAAAACACTGGATCAAGTTCTAATTCTCACCTAAAATACTGAAAAATAAAACAGGCCAAACAGCAAACATGTAACAAGTTTGGACTTTTTATAAATAAGTAGGTCTAAATGGTATATGCAATAAGTAAGCATAGTTATTTGTGATTTCTAGAATCTGAGAATTTTAGCTGAAATGAACTAGACTGTCTACCTAAGGAGGCAGTTGGGGCCCAAAAATATCTATGAGCAAATATGCACTTATTTAAAAAATCTTAAAATCAAATAAATATGTGAAGAAATATGCTGTGATTCCAATCAAACACATTAAAATTTTTCTTGGGAATTCATGTTTAAGGCAATATATAAAAAAGCTACAGGAACATGCTAGTATTAATAAAAAATAAAATTACCTGTTGAACAAAAACATTGTTGAGATGACTGGCCAGTCTCCGGGCAAAATGCTCTCGCAAATCGCTGAAACGCTGCTGCTGCTGCCTGACCGCCAGGAGCATGTCGTGGCCTGAAATCAGAATATTTCTTGACTGTTTTAATGGGTAAAAAGATTTTGCTGATGTTTAACAAGTATATTTATAACAGTATCCATATTTCAGTTCTGAAGAACCCAAAGTTTTATGGGTTTGTTTGCTTTATAAAAGAAAAATCAAGGAGTATGTTAGCAGGAAAAGAGTAGGGGTAAGAAACATGGCGGAGAGAGAGACGTCGTCAGATCTCTCCCCTTGAAAAAAACAATAAGCTGAACATCTAAAACTCAACAAAAAACACCCCGAAAAGCATACCAGTACTTCAGAGCGTGGGATCTGCGCATAAGAGCTACCACAGGTCAGAACCCCGGGTGTCGGGCGATGGACTGGGAGAAACAAAGAAGCTGCTTCCCTCAGGCGGAGCTCTTGCAGGAGGAGGGGTAGGGAAGAAGGTGTGGCGACTTCCCTGAACAGCCCTGCCTGGGAGACCCGGAAGCTCCACGTGGCTGGCCACATTGCCCAGTCATCAGGGCAGAAAGCAGAGAAGCAGGGATGACAGAGAAGCTGGGATGGCAGAGAAGTGGGGACGGCAGAGAAACAGCAGTTGATTTTTAACAGCCATGGCTACAAAACAGAGGCTGAGCCACAGACTCCAACCCCCAACCCAGAGGGACCCTCCCCCCATACCCTCGGAGACACGGAATGCAGTGGAGCCCTAGGGGAATCTGAGCAAATGCTACCAAACCTGTCACTAACACTGACTGGACCGACCACTAAGGGTAGCAAGTGTGATTAAATATCTATAAGGAAAAAAACTTTTATTATTAAGACTATATATAAAGCAGGGATCCAAGAGGCTTTAGACACTGCCTACTGGAAACCAAAAGAAAAATGCCTTCTTTGCAACAGGCTAAAGAGAGATCTTTATATAATAAATCTTCTTTCTGGAAAAAAAGCAGAATATACTTCCATTAATGCCCAGGTGGAGAAATAATCCATTAAACAACATGAACAACCAAGGTGACAGGGCAGCTCAGAAAGAAAAAAAATCTCCAGAACATAAGCTTCCAGACATACAGATATGCTACTTAAATGACAGAGAATGCAGGATGGTACTTCTGAAAAACCTCAGTGAGATGTGAAACAATTCATATCAACAATTTCAGGAATTGAAAAAACAATTAGATGAGCGGAATAAGTTCAGCAAGGAGACTGAAACCCACAAAAAGAACCAAATAGAACTTCTGGAGATAAAGAACACATTGCAAAAGATGAAAAATGAAATAGCAAGCTTGGGAAATAGAGTCGACCAAATGAAGGAAAGGATCAGTGATATCGAAGACAGAAATCTAGAAATAAACCAGAAGGAAGAGGGGAGAAAACTAAGAATGAAAAATAATGAAAGAAATACAAGAACTAGCTGATACCATCAGAGAGGAAGCATAAGAATAATGGGCATTCTCAAAGGGGAGGAAAAGGAGCAGGGATTAGAAAGCATTTTCAGACAAATAATTAGCGAGAATTTTCCAAATCTAAGGAATGAGCTTGGAATTCAAAAAGTCAATGGAACACCCAATTATTTCAACCCAAAAAGGCCTTCACCAAGACACATGGTATTAAAATTATCAAAAATCAATGACGAAGACAGAATTCTCAGGGCAGCCAGGGAAGACGGTAACCTATAAAGGAAAACCCATTAGATTATCATCGGACTTCTCAGTACAAACCTTGTAAGCCAGAAAGGAGTGGAATCGAATATTCAAACTATTAAATGAAAGGAACTACCAGCCTAGAATAATGTATCCAGCAAAGCTCTCCTTTAAATATGAAGGAGAAATAAAGACCTTTCCATATAAAAATTGAGAGAATTCTCTGCTACAAGGCTTGCATTACAGGAAATACTGAAAGGGGTCAGCTCACCTAAAATAAAATGACAAAAAAATAATTAGGAGTAAGGCAACTAGCAGGCAGATAGAAAGAAGCAGATGAGTGCAACCCTTACTAAGAACAGAACATTATAAGCTTAAACAATAAGAAGAGAATTGCAAGGTAATAATGAATGTTCAGCACACATAAGAACAAACTGAGACGACAATGACAGAAAAAGGTATGATTCAAAGCTCCAAATTAGCAAAGGGGAATGGAATATAGCACATGCAGAAGAAAATGGATAACTGTATATATAACTATCCTTTACATATTCACAATGGTAACCACACGCCAAAGATTTAGAATTGAAGTATATAACATAAAACAAGAAGGACCAGAGAGAAATCCCGCAAAACTCAACCAAAATTAAAACACACACAACGACAAGGAAGCAATGGAAACACCAAGCTACCAGAAAGCAAAGGAAAAAATGGTTATAGGAAAACCTAATATTTCAATAATCACCCTAAACGTAAATGGACCAAATTCACCAATAAAAAGGCACGGAGTTGCAGATTGGATCGAAAAACAAAACTCAACCATAGGCTGCCTTCAGGAGTCACATCTCAGTTCCAAAGACAAATATAGATGTAAAGTGAAAGGGTGGAAAATGATATTTCAAGTAAATGGCATTTACAGAAAAGCGGGAGTAATGGAAGAAATAGACTTCAAAATAAAAAAGGTAAAGAAAGGTACTGAGGGACACTTCATAATGATAAAGGGAATCCTGCACCAAGAAGAAATAACAACTTAACATCTACGTTCCGATTCAGGGAGCCCCGAAATATGTAAAGCAATTACTAACAGAACTAAAGGGAGAAACAGACCAAAATGCTATCATAGCAGGGAACCTAAATACTCTACTGTCGGATATGCACAGATCATCCAAACAAAATAAGGAAATAACATCCTTAAATGACATATTAGACCAACTGGACATAACTGACATTTACAGAGCCTTCCATCCCAAAACAGCTGCTTATACACTTTCTCGAGTGCACATGGAACGTTCTCAAGAATTGAGCACATACTGGGACACAGAAATAGCCTCAACAACTATAAGAGGGTTGAAATCATACCAACCACATTCTCTGATCATAATGCTTTGAAGCTAGAGATCAACTGTAAAAGGAAAGTGGGAAGAACCACAAATACATGGAGATTAAACAACATGTCACTGAAGAATAATTGGGTCAGAGAAGAAATAAAAAGAGAGATCAAGAGATACATAGAAACGAATGATAATGACAGTACAACATATCAAAACTTTAGGGACACAGCAAAAGCTGTCATAAGAGGAACGTTCATATCATTACAGGCCTATCTCCAAAAACAAGAATGAGCCCAAATAATCAACTTAATGCCTCATCTTAAAAAACTAGAAAAGGAAGAACAAATGAAGCCTAAAGTCAACAGAAGGAAAGAAATCATCAAAATTAAAGCAGAAGTAAATGAAACTGAAAACAAAACAAAACAAAACAAAAAATAGAAAAAATAAATGCAACAAGGAGCTGGTTCTTTGAGAAGGTTAATAAAATTGAC
>NW_006442508.1:10359375-10434624 GCF_000325575.1 Pteropus alecto | reverse complement strand
TATATTTACGTGTGTAAATAATTTTTGACAAAAAAGTCAAAAACATACAGTGGAGAAAGGAAAGCCTCTTTAATAAATGGTGCCGGGAAAACTGGAAAGCCACTTGCAAAAGAATGAAACTGGACTGTTGTCTACCACCACACACCAAAGTTAACTCAAAATGGATTAAGGACCTGACTATAAGTCCTGAAACAATAAAATGCATAGAAGAAAACATAAGAACTAAACTCAAGGACTTTGAACCTAAAGAGGATTTTATGAATTTGACCTCAAAGGCAAGGGAAGTAAAAGCAAAAATAAATGAATGAGGCTACATCAAATTGAAAAGCTTCTGCTCAGCAAAAGAAATCGTCAATAAGGTAAAGAGACAACTATCCGAATGGGAAAATATATTTGCAAGCAAGGCCTCTGATAAGGACCTAATACCCAAAATTTACAAAGAACTCATACGACTCAATAACAAAAAAAAACAAACAAACGATCCAATCAAAAATGGGCAGGGAACATGAACAGACACTTCTCCCTAGAGGACATACGCATGGCCAAGAAGTATATGAAAAGATGCTCAACATTGCTGTAAGGGAAATGTAAATCAAAACCACAATGAGATAACCATCTCACACCTGCTAAAATAGCTATTATTAACAGGACAAGTTAACAAGTGTTGGAGAGGATGCGAAGAAAAAGGAACCCTCATACACTGCTGGTGGGACTGCAAATTGGTACAGCCACTATGGAAAACAGAATGGAGGTTCCTCAAAAAACTAAGAATTGATCTACCATATGATCCAGCAATCCCTCTACTGGGTATTTACCCCAAAGACTTGAAAACCCATATCAGAAAAGATATTTGCACACCGATGTTCATAGCAGCATTATTCACGGTGGCCAGGACATGGAAGCAACCGAAGTGTCCTACAATAGATGATTGGCTAAAGAAACTGTGGTACATATATACAATGGAATATTACTCATTTATAAGAAGAGATGAAATACTGTCATTTGTGACAACCTGGATGGACCTCGAGATAATCATACTAAGCGAAATAAGCCAGATAGAAAAAGTTGAAAATCATATGCTATCACTTATATGTGGGATATAAACCTAAAAGCAACAAATGAGCAGGACAAACAAACAGAGACTCATGGATATGGACAATAGACTAGTGGTTATCAAAGGGTAGATGGGGTTAACGGGTCAAATATATGGTGACAGAAAGAAATCTAACTATGGGAGGTGAACACACAATGTAGATATATATGTGTCCTACTGTTAAAACGTACAGTAATCTCAAACTTACCAGATTTCATTAACCAACGTCAACATAAAAATAAAATTAACTTAAAAAAAAAGGTCAGGGAAAAAATAGTATAATGCAATGGACAGCAAAGTGCCATCCTTACTCAGCAACATCTTGAAACTGTTAGAAGTGTGGATTCTAAAGCCTCAGCCCAGACTTACTGAATCTGGGTGTGAGGCCTGGCTATCTGTCTTTTAACAAGCCTTCCTGGTGATTCCGATGCCAAGTCGTTTTGGAACCACTGGCTCAGCAAAACCTTATGTTCTCTGGTCTAACCCAAGCATCCACTTTGTTCGAGGTTTTATGGACTGTAATGAAGAAAAACCATGGTGTTAACTTGAGCCACTGATGGTCAGTCAGAAGGAAATGAAATTAAAAAGTTCTCAGTGCCAATAGAAATATGTTTGTAAATAAGTAGAATGTGTTTGTATAGCTAATGATATAACCCTAAACCACTTGCCCACATAAGCATTATACTAAGTTACAGGCTTAGTCTCAGATTCTTGGTCAGATTTTATCATCTCCAACAAGCATACCTGGTCGGAGAGCTACATTCATGCACTGCAGAAGGGCATCGGCGGCATTGGTGCAGGCCTCGATGCCTCTGGAAGAAGCAAGATCTCCTTCCTGAAGGGCCTTTATATGACCTTTGGCCAAGTCCATGTGGTTCTGGAATATATGTAAATACACCAGGTACACATGTAATTTAGGAAAATTTATAGGTAAGTGGCTACTCAATCCTATCACTAAGTCTTTGGAATTATTTTAAATCTTGCTCTCGTAAGAAAATTTGAAAATGTTTACAAATGGCTTTTATATATTATCATGAGATTTTTTTCTTTTATTGTTGGTAATTTATAATCGCACTTACCACAAGGAACTCTATCTCAGATAGGAGCTTTACATTATTAGTGTTACTAAGATGAATTAGGTGGTTGCTTTCAGAGATCTGATCCATTTGTTCTTTCACACTTTGGAGCATTTCCTCATAACTGCTCAGTTTCAATTCAATCTGATCCACCTCTTTTAAAGCCTCGTCCAGCAACTTCATAAGGATATTCACTTGTTTTTCAGAGGCCATGATTGACTGGATGTTGGCCTACGAAATTAAAAACAAAAGTAACACTTCACATTATTTAAATATGTATAAGTACTATAAAGATGAAATACTGCCAAATCTCATTGACAGCAGAGTAACAAAGGTTGACATGTACATCTATACATTTACTTTATCACTTTATGTTTACATTCCACATTTTACACAGTATTTCAAGATAGTATACTTACTTGCCTCTTACATCAAGGTTAGGAAACAGGTGTCAATATTTTATATTTCCACAGACCACACAAGTACGGTTCTGCCCTACAACGTATCATCATTAATGAACGGTGTATTCTCATTTTTGTAAACTGAGGGGCATTAGACTACTTCATCAGTAACGTTTCTTCCAATTCTACTAGCTCTAGGAATTTTTTATACTTAACATTCATGTAAAATCCTAAATAAAAGCATCATCACCTATGTAATTCCTTAGTCAAGAAGGTAGCAGTGGTATACCAGCCTTTAAAAGTTACATGGAACTAAGGCTAGTACAATTTGCACTAACAGAATATGGAAGAGCATATGGCCAAAAGATAGCTCCTTCTATGGTCTTCTTCTTCTTATCTTTCATTTTCAACTATGTTTTTTTCCAAGCAAAGCAGTAACAAACCACCATCTCTTTACCATTGTTTTTTAAATGATTCTATTGATTCTAAATTCCCTGAAATATGGAAGCTGCCAAATCCAAAATAACACTGCAAAGCAATATGACTTGGAACATATATGCAAATATTAATTAGAAAAGAAAATATAAAGCCACATTAAGAAGGCAGGTAACTTGCATTGTGTGTTCACCTGCCATACCAAAAAAAAAAAAAAAAGGCAGGTAACCTAGTATGATGAGAAAACTTGGACAAAGAATTAAAAGAATATCATTGTACAGTTGATGCTGTAATTTCATATATGCTATTTTATATAATCATAATCACTGAACTAGTATAGCCAAACTATAAAGTAAGGAGGGCTCAGACACAATGAAATCTTAGGCAGCAGGGTTAGGGCTTGAATTTGTCCAGGACAATTTCCACTTTAACATCTAGAAGTCTCTCTTAGGCTTTAGTTTCAGTAACATTTGCAAATTCATAAGCTTGACTATTCACGTAATCGCAGGGCCTAATTTCAACCTCATAATTTCTGTACCTATCATGTATAAAAGATCACAACTATTTAAGTCTTAAAATATTCCTTATTCTGGCTTTGATACCAGGCCTTTTGAGCCATGCTTCTCTTGCTCAGGCCCGCTTCCACATCTGGAGTGTACTTTCCCTTCTAATAAAGCTTTTCTTCTCTACTGTAAAAAAAAAAATCCTTATTTTCTGAGGGTTTTTCTTAAATGCTTACCTTGTGTAAACAAAAAACAAAAAACCCCAAATGTTTGTTAGATTTCCTCACATTTAGTACTACTTCTGGCTCTTTCACTTTCTAAAGATGTGCATTTAGATAAAGATTCAGAAACTACAAATTAAAGGATCTATTCCAAAATATTTTAGCAGAAGAATCAAACATCCTTTTCGTCTGACTCTCCTGTTTTCATCACACTTATTCTGCTCCCTTTAGGTAAATGATTCACTTATTTCAGCCCAATTCCTCTCTAATTTGTACTTATTTTTTTCAAACAACAAAAATGCTATTCTTCTGTGTTGAACTATTCTGAGGTGTTTCAGAGGCTGGAGAATCAACCCCCAAATTGCCTCTGGTTGGCTACTTTTTAGTTCCATCACTTCATATTAGGAACCTTCCAAAAGCTAAGACTGGAGCCAACTGCCTTCATTGGCCTAATAAGAATGATCAAGAACATTGAAAGACTGATGGCAGCTGGTAATGCTCTTATAGAGAAAGACAGCAATAATCACACTGAGGCAGTAAAATGTGAACACCAGTCTTCTCAATTCACTGCACATCACAAATCATAGATTGCAAGAAAGTCTTACCCCATCTAGCACCTGTAGCTCTCTGGATAACTTTTCTGCAAAGGCCTCAGCATTAGAGATTGCACATTCACAGCCTTCCATCATTATTTCAATATCCTGCTCTTCTCTTGCATTTAATTCTTGGTATTCATCTACTGCTTCTTCATCACCTCCTGTCACACTCTGATTTTCTCCACTTGGAACAGATTCTTAAAGAGGTAAAAATTAAAAATAAAGTAGTAAAAAAGTAAGAAGGACAATAATATGGTACTTATAGGTAAGGTCAATTAGAAGCACAGGTCACATTTAGTGGCTGAAAAATAAAATTCAAAATATATGAAAAAAACTTATTTTTATAAAGAATGGCGTATGTTACTATAACGTTTATTGTAACAAATAAAAAGCATGCAGTCTAATTCACTGACTTACAAATGTTAAAACAGGCTTTAGTCACAATTTCCCAAACTGTATTAAAATAAAAGACAAATACAAAACAAAACAAACACATGGAAAGAAGCCTAACTCTTCTTTCCTACCTGAGGTGATTGCTGCTCTAACAAAACAACGATTATGAATTCAGAACACATGAAAACAATTTGCTTTCCTTTTTTTTCCCAGGTAACATTTTTCTTCTGTTATTTTTGTCTTTGTAACATTTTTTCAAGTAACTTTTAATTGAAACGAAAAATGCATCTACAAGTCACAATTTATTTTGGGCACTGAAAGTATTAACTAAATTTTCTATTACTTTGTTTAAACAAATTACACACAGATTGATAAAATTTCTAAAGGTCAGTTATAGGAGTGTTCTCAATAACTCTATGATAAAAGAGCAACAGCAACAGGGCTGTTTGAAATTACAAAATATAAATGGTCTTCGTGCTTCATAACAAAAGACCAAGAGGTCAAATCTGAGGTGCTTTCTAGATAAATGTTTCAGTTCAATTTGTGAGATTTTATATAAAGCTGAGGTTGAGGAAAAATGAAAAAAATAATTTTTACCCCTAAATAAACCTGTAATTAAAGTTACAGATTTTCATCAAATAATGGGACAAGATTTAAATCACGAACTCTGGATGCTTTAAATATTCATTGTTTTCTCTGAAAACAATGAATATTTACATTCAACGTGACTTGACATACCTTATTTTGTCCTACAACAAAAAACAGCTAATTCAAATTAACAAAGGACTTACTCTGAAGAATACTAATTAGGCAAATTTAGATAATGTCCCAGAAAAAAAAATGAGACTTAAAACTTTTGGTACAGGCAATTGTAGGTTACAGTATATAAGTTTTTAGAGTGGCAACCCCAAGCTCTTTGTCCTTTGAGTAAGTACATTTTAGTTCACTGTGGAAATGTTAAACTTTCATGTGTGTGACCGTGTATCAGCCACTAGGAAATAGGGACTGACCAAAACATTCAGTACAGCTCTTTACACAAGTAGATATTTAAAATAAACAAATATTTTAAATGATCACAACCGCTTCAGAAGTATTTTCTCTTCCATGAAACAGTCCTTGGACGTTAATAATTAATACTATCATTAATTTTATCACCATATGGATTTTGTAGTAATAAACTTGTCCCTGAACACAATTTCATAAAATATGCAACCAACAGTACATAACAATGTCAAGTAATAAAAATATACAGAATAGAAAAACAAGGAAAGGTGTTACGCACCTTCTGTAACTTTAGGCAGTTCTGGAGAATAAAAAGGTATGAAAAAAGCAGAGGAAAGTAAGCAAAGAAGATTAGCTGGGTAGAAAATTATACAGGTTTAAATTTTTAAAATACTACCCATATTTCATTTGAATTTCATGCTAAAATCAAGGTTTAAAGACAATGTCAATATAAACTACAAAGTGGAAAGATCCATAAGAAGCTAAATTTCGAGAGTTCCTTTTACTTATTTATTTTCTGACAGTTACTAAAAATACATTTATCTTTCTATTTTTTCTTAGTCTTTTCAGAAACAGTACTGACTAGTCCTTGGAGGAGAAAAGTGGGAAACAGATCACTTCCTGGGAATTATTTTTAGGTCAGCTGTGACTCATGCATTTAGTCTAGTTATTTTCACTCAAAGCCCCAAACCTTTATCTAGACACACCCTCACAATGGATTAGTCATAAAACAGTTAGAAAGGACAAAATTGAAGCAATTAAAAGAACATACAAGATTCCAGTTCAAACCGGCATTTAAGGATTCAAGTCAAAGATTTTTAAAAATTTAGTTGCAAGAATGAACAAAAGGCCAAATGAAAACTTCACTCTTCTTCAATTGCTAACCAAGTCCTCTTTTGAAAACCATATTCTACTAAGAAACCCCAATTATTAGCATGAACATTCAACTGTCACCAATAAAAAATACTAAAGTCACCACTGCTAACATTCACAATGAATAGTCTTACTTACTTGTATGATTATTTATCTCTTAAAAAAAGAGACGGTGATAATTTGTTTTCTAAAGCTTAGAGACAATCTAATTTTTTTAAAATGGTAATTACCAGCCATGATTTTAAAGTCCAGTAAAACATTAAAACAAGCTTGTAGACATTAAGAAAGCTACTCCCTGAACTCTACTAAACCAAAGTAATGGTTATTTTTATAAATATTAACTCAAATTAAGATCAATTTTAAGAATACTGAGAAGATCCTTAAGGATCCTTAATGAGGTAAATACAGGTATGTTCTGATATTGTTGACTTAATGAAATATATTGGTTTAAAATACATCTAAGGCAATAAATAACATCTGGAGGTATGTAATATTTGAAAACAGAACGGCAAGCTTTTAAATTCACTTAACAGAATGTTCAACCCTAAAATAATAAAATAAAATAAAATAAATTAAACCACTATTCAAGGCATGACAAACTACCATAAATTCCTTGAAAGTCATTCTCTCAACACACTCAATCACCAAGACATTGGGGTCTAATGTTGGTGATAGGGCAACCCTGAGGGCTCCTACACAAGGCCAGCCTCACTGTGGGGAGGAGCACAGGGCCTGACGATGTGACTTGTCTCTGCCAGTTCCAAGGATTAAGCCTGAAACCCATAATGGAATCACTAATTTATATCCGATGAGAACGAATACTACATTTAAAGAGAGGAAGATCCATGGCCAAACAGAAAAGGAATAAGTGAAACAAAATAGAGAAAAGACAGAGGCAAGTGACTAAGTAAAGGAATAGTCTGAAGTATCTGAAACTGTCAATTTTATAGGTCAGAATGGCAGAATATTGCCAATTTCAGATGTTTCAACCTGACAAAATAAAAGCTTCTAATTTTAAACGTTAATATACAACTTAGGACAAACTTAAGTTTTCTTTCAAAAATACATAATTTAGGATAAATCTAAGTTTTTTTTCTCAACAGAGCAACAACTGTTTACTTGCATACTGTCATTACAACTGCCCACTTTGAGATAAAGAATACAATACAAATTGCATCCATAAGGCATACAGAACCATTTTCTTACAATGTTTGTCTTTATGAAAGAAATTTTAAAAGAATAAAATCTCCTATTTTCAATAATTAACAGTAGAGTTTTTATTTTGTAATACAAAAGAATCCTTAGTAACATTCCTAAAGATATATAGATCAAAATTATCTAAGGATTTTATCCTGATAATAATAGTTAATATTTATTGAGTACTTACTATATACCTAGTATTGCTTTCATCATGTTCATATATTAACTTAATCCTCACGACAATCCTGTGGGGCAGATTCTATTATTATCTCTATTTCTGAGGCAAGGAAAACTAAAATATAGAATAACTCAAAGTCACATATCTAGTAAGTGACAAAGCCAGGATCTGAACCCAGGCAGTTGCACTCCAGTTGTGTTCTTAACTGCGACAGCTATATTCTGCACAAAAATATAGCTACAAAGATATTCATCTCAGAGTTTTATAAAATAAGCAAAGATTGGAAAATTAAAAATGTGAGTAAATAAATTCGGTATATCCATACAATGGAATACTATGGTGCCATTAAAAATAATGCTGGATAAGTATTTAGTAACATGAAAAATGTTCACAATACATGATATGAAAAAGTATAGTAGGAAACAACGTAGATTTCTTTATTTAAAACGTATGCATACAGAAAAGGTTAGAAGAATATCTAACAAAATATTAACAGTAGTTTTCTGAAGATTACGTTTATGTGTAATTTTTATTTATTTAATTTAATGTATCAATTTTCTATAACAAGCATGGATCACTCCTGCAATAAAATATTATTTTAAAAGTGTTCTAATTATTTCAAATAATGTCAAATTATATATTATATATTATATAATATTATATATTCAGTTATACACACACTTGATTTTACATGTTCATTTTTATTTAACTTTACCTTCCAAAAGCTGTGAACTAACATTGACAAAATCAATTTTCTTTCGGAGATAGCGCTGATTCAACTTCCAAATGCATGAAATAAATGCATTCTTTTCAGCAGTGCTGCTGGCCACCCATTTATATATTTTTTCAAAATGTAAATCAAATTCAGGATTTTCCTGAAATAAAAATATACAAAAGATAATTGTTTTTGATCATATCCCATTTTCATTATTGTAAAATCTGTATTTCAATAAAACAAAAAAAGTTGAAGCTGTTCTTGAAAAAAATCACCATTAAAAATCAGCTAAGTGACTTGCAGAGAACGGCTCACAGAATTCAAATTATAGCAAAAACTTTGTTTTCTTCCCAGAAGCAGCTGGATAAAAAACAGTGTTTTGGTAATTTTTTTCCTAGTCCCCTTAGGTCTATGAGTAGAAGTACAAGATGTCTCAGTTTCCTAGTGTATAAGATGACAATGGTCTCTAGTTTTGATGTAGACCTAATTTTTCTTTTTAAATTGCCTATGGGGTTTTAGAGTTACACTTTTTCTTTGATAAGGTACTATTATTCATAACTGTAATTTGATACTAATTCCTTGACAAAGAATATATCTTCTAATCATAACACATAAGAAAAAAAATACAATCTATATCCTGGAGTGGTTTTCAAAAACAAATCAGGTGAAAAATAGGAACTGCTCCTAACTGTTTTTAATTCTGAACATATAGAACAAATAAAGGTGTCTCAAAAGTAAGGAAAAGCTCAAGTCATGTGAAGGAACTGAACTGTGCTCTCTACATGTCTCTTGAGTGACATGATAGCAATAATTTCATGCTAGGCTAATTCTCCCTTGAATGTAGAACTACTTGACTACTATATAAAAAATGAAAAAAAAAAAATGTATACTTTTGTTCACATCCAAGGAATTAAAAAATAGGTTCGAATGTCTTAATATTCTACCGAAGGCTAACTACAGTATATTCAATCAATTTAAAGTGTTATTTACGGGGAACAAAATTTAAATAAAGACCTTAAAAGCAAGGGAAGTTATATCAGACTTACTGTGAAGATTTGAGATTAATTAGGGATCAAGACTTGACCTGTGATACAATTACACTAGAGCAGCATGGAACTACTAGTTTAATTATATCTCAATAAGCAGAAAAGGTAATTGCATTATTACTTATGAAATATCTAAGAGTATTGGCAATTAATATGAAACTTGATGGGAAATGGTCTCTTCCCTGGGAATATTTCCCATAATGCCATAAGAGTAAATGAGTGCTCCAGTGGCAACACTCACACAAATCAATGTGTGGTACTAAATGGCTAATGTTAGGCTATGTATAAAAATTTTATGTTTTATATCCATATATAGCGCGCACACACACACACACACCAAGGTGCCTACATAAAATGAAAAAAAAAAATCCATTAAGCAAGTCAGCAATGAGGCATCAGCTGTGAGAAAGCCTTCAGCAATGTTAGAGAATAATGCAAACCAAGAGGGTTGTAAAATGCAAAACTACTGAAGGAAAAAAGTTTTTGTTTTTGTTTTTTAATAAAGATGTGTGTCTAAAATGTTCTTACAGTATTTTTTCTTAAACAGAAATCTACCAAAAAAGTCTCTACTCTTGATCCTTTCCCATGGTAACAGAAATTATTTGTTAAATAATTAGTTCTCTAAAAATCCCATTTTAATATTCTTTCCAATACATACACATGTACAGACCCAAAGCATCTGCCAAATCCTGTTTCCACATTTTTCTAAAAATTGGTTGCTCCTTAGGAATAAAGAAAAGACCTGCTTTGCCTAAAATACTTAAAGGCATTCTCTATATTTGAAAGAATTCTACAGATATGCAGGACTCTCCTAAACTTGTTCTTGCTTCATTTAAAAATTTTTTGCATATGACTCAACTGCCTGTCATTTTGTTCAGCTTTTATTTCCTCATGGCCTTATACCAGGGTAAGGGTAAAACCAGCATTTTGTTATTACATTATTCTACAAAGGTAGTTTTTACTCCTTTGTGCCTTGTTAATAAATGTATGAGACTTGCAGAGTTAAATCAAAGGGCACCTGGAATGACATTAATCTAAGGCTTGCTATTAGCCCCATCAAAAGTATAAGTGGATTTGGTCCAAGCATTCCCTGGCATTCTGGAGGTACTGTTGGGCCGCAGAGGAGGATGAGGGGCAGAGTTAGAGAGGAAGAGGAGGAGGAAGCACTTGATTTAACCTAAGAAGCTCTACTTGATTTCTTTAGGAAAAAAAAATAGGTATTGCTGTGAAAAGCCTTGAAGTGTCAGGAATAAAGGTGGTCCTTTAACATGATTATCATCTTACTCGACTTTCTTGGAGTTTGAATATGGCCTAATTGAAAGGTGTAAAATTTATAGTCTTATATCTTATTCTTTAAGTTCCTTAGGATAAGGTGTGTGACTCACTATCACTTCCTTTATTTGAGCCACAAACATTAGACCATGGCCCAAAAGGTGAGCTGCCTCAGTTGATGATTCTACATTAATAATGTAGACTAATAATGTGAGGACTAAGACTCATTTTGATATTATATATGATTTTGAACTAAGTTTTACCAGAACAATGATTTTTTTAAAAAACCACTCACATAACACACCACTTTAAAATCTGTACTAATTTATGGATTTTATACTAAGTCTACCTGATCTAAACAAATAAATGTATAAAGTTTGAGTCAAACTTTGCTCTCGTTTATGTAGCTTGTGCACAAACATAATTGTAGCTCAAAAAAAATGAAACAAACATACTATGTACTTATTTTTAGTAGCCTGAGAGTGGGGAGTGGGGGAATTAAAGGTTGAGTAATGTACTTTAGACTAATTCTTGATTAGCTGATGGACTAGTGAGTTACACACACAAAAAAAGGTTAGATCATTTTAGAAGACATAATACTATGGTATAAAATGAAAGATACTTTTTGAACACAGGTCAAAAAACTAAATAAAACATACTTTAATGGCATCCTTGGCATCTACCACAGCAAGGTCTCGAAGGGCCCAAGCAATTTGCCTTTTGTAGAAATCTCCTTTATCAGATTTCTTGACTTTGACCACCTTCACCTGCACGGGGCGTTCAGTTGTTACTGTTGAATAAAATACACACATTCATTAGAAATATCATTCACTTACTTCTTCCTTCATTCATTCACTCATTGAAAATATAGCTGTCAGGTGCCTGTACACAATGCTAAAAAAAGGAGTAATACTTCACAACAAATGCTATGACTGAGCAATGCTCAGAATACTAATGAAAGTTTCCAGATCAGACTAGAAGGTCAAAGGCAGATTCCTTGAGTAGTAAGACCCTTAAAACGCAACAGTAAGAAAAAAAAATCTGACTAAAAAATGGGCCAAATACCTTAACAGACCAAAAAAAGATATACAGATCACAAAGCATATGAAAAGATGCTTCACGGCATGTAGCGTAAGGGAAATGTGAATTAAAGCATTGCAATACCACTACACGCTTATTAGCATGGCCAAAATCTAGAACACTGACAATACCAAAGGCTAGAGAAGACGTGGAGCAACAGGAACTCTCATACATTGCTAGAGGGAATGAAAATGGTACAGCACTTTGGAAGATAGTCTGTCAATTTCTTACAAAACCAAACATACCCTTAACATATGATCCAGCAATCATGCTCCTTGGCATCTACCCAAAGGAGTTGAAATGTATGTCTTCATAAAAACCTGCACATGGATGTTTATAGTTGTTTTATTCATAATTGCCAAAACTTGGAAGCAACCAAGATGTCTGTCAATAGGTGAATGGATAAATAAACTGTGGTATGTCTAGACAATGGGATGTTACTCAGCACTAAAAATAAATGAACTATTGAGCCATAAAAAGACATGGAAAAACCTTAAATGCATATTACTGAATGAAAGAAATCAATCTGAGAAGGCTATAAACTGTATAATTCCACCTATATGCCATTCTGGAAAAAGTAACACTATGAAAACAGTAAAAAGATCAGTGATTGCTAGGGGTTATGGAAGAAATGAACAGGCAGACTGCATAGAGGATTTTCAGGGCAGTAAAAATACTCTGTATGATATTATAATGATGAATATGTTATTATACATTTGTACAAACCCACAGCATGTATGATACCAAGAGTAACCCCTACGGTAAGCTATGGACTTTGGCTGACTGTGATGTGTCAATGTAGGTTCATTCATGGTAACAAATGTACCACTGCTATGAGTGGTATTAATAAAGGGGGAGTCTATGTATGTGTGGGGACAAAGGCCATATGAGAAATCTCTGTAGCTCCCTCTCAATTGTGTTGTAAACCTAAAAGTGCTCTTAAAAAATGAAGTCTTAGAAATGTATTAATGAGTTATTATTATGATAGTATCAAAAACATCTAGGAATAAAGAAATACCTGGGAATAAATATAACACATGTGCAAAAGCTTTTAAAACTGTAAAACTTATTGAAAGCCTTGAAAACTGTAAACCTTACTGAAAGACATTAAAGACCTAGATAAGTGCAAACTGTACCATGTTGATAGACAAGATTCAATATCATAAAAATGTAAGTTCTCTCCAAAGTGAACTATCAATTCAAAACGATTCCAATCAAAATCCCAACAAAAAATGGAACTTGACAATTTCAATCTAAAAATTAGGTGAAAGAATACCAAAACAAGACAAAATAAAAACCAGATATAAGAACTCAGAAACACACACTCACTACTACAAACATGCACATAGGTAAATTAAAGACTAAAATGTGAAAGGTAAAATTTTTAAACTTTTATAATATAGGTGAATACGTTTATTACTCCAGGGGAAGGAAGATATCTTAAATAAGACACAAAAAGGAAAAGCCATAAAAGAATAGATTGAGTAATTTGATTTCATTAAAATTATAAATTTCATTATAAGTCATCATAGAAAGTAAAACATAAGCCACAAAATAGGACTCATATAACCAACAAAGGATTAGTATCCAACTTATATAAAGAACTTAAATAAATCAATAAAAGGACAACCAATACAATAGGAAAATGAGCAAAAGGCTTAAACGGGCAATGTCTTAAATAAGGAAACTAAATGGCTCATCAATTCATGAAAAGAGGCTCAATTTCATTATGAAGGAACTACAATGTAAAATCTCGATGAAATACTATTTTACATCCACCGCACTGGAAACAATTAACAGTCTGTTGGAAACCGAGTATCAAAATCAAGTTTTGACTAGGATGTGAAGAACTCAAAACACATACTGCTTGTGAGAGTGAAAACCTGTACAACTACTTTTGAAAATAATTTGGTATCGGAGTTGAAATCCACATGCCCATGAGCCAGCAACTCTGCACTTAAATATAGACCCTAGAAAATTATTGCCTGTATACATGAGACAAGGACAACCATGTCATATAAGTACTATTTGAATAGCAAAACCTAGAAACAAACCTAATGTTCATCACTAGTAGGACAGGTAAGTAAACTGTACTCTCATAGAGCAGAATACCACACAGCAGTGAAAATGAAGGAATTATCGCTATATGAAAGAAGAGAGCTAAAACTCACAAACATGAACATAATATTGAATGGAAAAAGTCACAAATGAATACATGAACTATGATTCAATTTATGCAAAGTTCAAAGACATGCAAAACAATATATTATGTGATAATTATAAATACATATTATAAAATGATAAAGAAAAGCAAGGAAATAGGAAACCAAAATTCAGGATACTAGTTACCTCTTAAATAGGGAGGGAAGGGAATGGGATCAGGGAAAGGCACACGGGAAACTTCTAAGTAATGGTAATATTCTTCTTATACTGGGTGGTGGGGACACAAGTGTTCACGGTGTGATTAATCTTCACATCTTATATATATGTTATAGAAATTTTTTGGTTTCTACTCAGTATTTAATTAAAAGCAATTAAAAAATGCATTTGTTGGCCCAATAGTTTTTTCCACTTATAGAGACAATGAGAATATTTAAAACGAGGAGGAAAAGTCCCCTAGGGGATAAAAGAATAAAAGAATGTCAAACAAATTTTTCTTACCAAATACCCACCTGTGGCACACAAAAAACAATTCTTTTTCTTTTTTCCTGCTTTGCAGACATTGACAATACTCAGCAAGCGTTCATCATTTGGTGTAAAAATGTCTCTTTGTAATGCATGCTTGATTGCTGTCATCTTTACTCAGCTGAAAAAGTTCAGAGTACAGCTATTAAGCTCATTCTCAAAATCATTCTTACATTGTTCCATTTATGACTAAAAAAATCTTATTTTTGGCTAACTAGCATAGGAAGAATGATTTAATATATTAACACACCTACATTATAAGAATAAGAATAGCATAGGAAGAATGATTTAATATATTAACACACCTACATTATAAAAAGGTGTATGTTTGGAAAAGAAATTAGAGAACCGGTGCTATCAGATTCTAAAATCTTTGGAAGTGCTCACCAAGTATTATAATGCGAAGAAAAAAAAAATTTAAGAAAATAATTTAAAACCCATGCTAAATCTTTAAATATAATGTTCCTATATATATATAAAAAACTCTTACGACTCAATTATAATTCAACAATAAAAAGAAAACTATCCCAATTAAAAACTTAGCAAAGGATTTGACTAGACATTTCAACAAAGATATTCAAATGACAATAATCACACGAAAAAATGATCTACAGCATTAGTTTAGGGAAATGCAAATTAAAACCACAATGAAATACCAACCACTTTATACTCACTAGGATGGCTAAAATAAAAAGACAAGTGTCAGTAAAGATGTGGAGAAAAAGGAACTCTCAAATCGCTGGTAATTGTAAAATGGTGCAGCCACTTTGGAAAACAATTTAGTGGTTCCTCAAAAAGTTAAATATGGAGTTACCATATGATCCAGCAATTCCACTCCCAAGTATATACTCAAGAGAACTGAAAACACATCCACACAAAAACATGTACATGAAGTATTCACAATAGCTGAAAAGTGGAAACAAGACAAATGTCCATTAACCAATGAGCTGATACTACAATATAAAATATAATGCCCATAGTGGAATGTTATTTGGCCATAACAGGAACAAAGCACTGATACATGCCACAACACTGATGAATCCTTAAAACATTCTGCTAAGTGAAAGAAGCCAGTTAAAAAGCACATGTTAAAAAAAAAAAAGGACCACATATTTTATAATTCCATTTATATAAAATGTCCAAAGTTGACAAATCCATAGAGACAGAAAGGTTTGTGATTGTCAGGGGCTGGGGGCAGAGAGGAATGGCGAGTGACTGCTAATGGGTATGAGGTTTCTTTTTTGGGTGATGAAAATGTCCTTGAATTAGTAGTGATGGTTGTGTAACCTTGTGAATATACTTTAAAAAACACTGAATTATGCTCTTGAAAAGGGTGAATTTTATGGTATATGAATTACATCTCAATAAAGTTGTGGTAAAAAAAATGTTTCTACGTTTTCTCAAATAATTCGACATCTTTTTAAAAATACCAACTTGTTTTTTTTTAATCTGTTCAATTTTATTTTTTGAATATATATATTTGTGTGTACATATATATTACTATTTTACAATGCAAATGTAGTATTTCATATATGTGAGCTTGCCTAGGAAATTAATTTCTACTTCGAATGCCATTTCTATGGGAAAATAAAGAAATTATGAGTTTTAAATAAATGACTTAGAATGAATTTTTATAACGCAATGACACTTTTGTAAACTAGGTATCTCCTCTGTTTTACTTAATCTGTGAAAATTTTATCTCTGCTCCAACTCAAAAAATTGCTTTTCTCACAAAAATCAGATCCTCCCTCTTTCACATTTCAGCCTCTAGTCTTCTGACCTCTTTCTCCCTCCTATTTTATCTGGCCTCCAGTTTAATTTCTTCTCCAATCTAGCCTGGAAGCAGTGTTCATTTCTCTACACCCACACCACTTCTTCAGTTATCTTACTGTTTGTAGACCAGTTCATCCTATTTATAAAGCTCCATAAACTGTATTCTTTCTCCACTTCTCTTGGGCTACCATGTGCCACTTAAGAAGACCACATGTCCTTCACTGCATTCAGTACAAATGTCTAAATCCAGTCAAAGCTAGACTTTCAGCGTTGCTCAGCAATTCTTTAACATTTCCCTTGACAATTCCTCTTCCTATTCCCCATCAGTGTTGTTGCAAATTCTTACTTCTTTCAAGCCCCAGCTCTGGTGTCCACCCCCTCCCTCTCTGCAAATGACTTCACCATCCATCCTGCAGAGAATATAGAAGCCATGAAGTACAATTTTCCCCATTTGCTTTCTTTTCCATCTCTCTGCATCATCTATATTAACCTCCATTCTGCCTATTACAAAATGGCTTTGTTACTAATTCCTCAATATGTTCTAGGGCTCACACACTGTGTTAAAAGCTGTACTCCATCTTATGCCCAAGCCACACAGGATACTGACCGGTTTAATTTTCCATCTCTGAGTTTTGTTCATGCAATTTCCTATTCCGGGAATTCTTTTCTCCCTGGGAAATTCCAATTCATTCCTCAAAATCCTGCTAAAATGTCGCCCTTTTGTGAAGTCGTCACACACACACAAAGAATAGTTCCCTTTCTTCCTCTGTAACATTTCCTCTCTACTCTGCTTACAGAGCACTTACAAACCTAACTAGTTGTATTCTCTCTCTCACTAAAAGTAGCTTCTTGTAGGGACCATGTCTTACTCATCTTTTTATTCCTAGAACTTGGCAAAGACAAAGCAGGTATTTAATAAATTAACCAAAATGGTAGTACCAAACAACAGCTACAGCTTCCCAAAGGTTCCGCCTTTCCAACTCTCACATCTGTAAGCCAATGTCCAGGTTCGAAATCTGTCATATTTGATTCTCCTCCTCCACTGTCAACATAAAATCTGCCACCACATTCTGTTGATTTCCCCCTTATTTACACATAATTTATCCTCTCATTCTGTTCCCACTGACCACACATTAACCCGGTTTCATGTCAACTATATTTATTTAACACTACAGTATCTGGTTATCTCTTTGCAAGCTTCCATAACCCCAAGACCCCAAACAAACAAGTAATACAAAACACAGCTTTCATCACATGCCCTTGCTCAACGTTTTACTAATGTTCCCAAATGCAAACCTTACACTCCGAGCCCTCTTATTCATTCTGCCTAGTTGCTTTTCCATATCCAAATTCTAATTACGCTTCATGGTTTATATGAAGTTGATTCGATAAAGATCTTCATCCAAACTGATCTCTCAATTGCTATAGCACTTACTGTATTTACTAATCAATCAAGCACCTGCTGCTGTCCAATTGCTTCATGAAATCGTGTTTGTGGATCTCAAAAACTTTCTTGAAAGAGAGAGAGAGAGAAGGAAGAGAGGAAAGTGAGACACTCTGGCAGTTTTGTGTTCCTTTCTTAGTAAATACTCAGCAAATACCTCTTGAGGAAACCTGAACTGAATGGTTCAGGTTAAAACTGGCCAGATGAATTATTATTAGTAGCCAACATTTACCACGCAGTCCCTCTTTGGTTAAAAACAACAAATGGTAAGTGGTTGAGAGAGAGAGAGAGAACGAAACAGACAGAAAACCAGGCATACTTCATAAAGGAGTTAGGCATAATGAAAGGCACTATGTGACCCTCATTCATTCAGCAAATACTGATGCCTACTGTGAGGTACTCTTCTAGGTTGCAGTGGTGAATATGACAGATATGTATGTGTCATGAAGAAAAGGCCACTCATGCCTCCATAGCATTTACGTTCTAAGGGTAAAGTGATTAACTCTACAGTCTTTACCTTACTTTTCTGTTAAGTCAGTGAATTCATCACTAGAGATCCTCTAAAACTATTTTCCAGATTTAAGAATCCATGCTTGACCACGTTCCAGAGGAGTGAGATACTGCTTACTCTGTATTGGTTCTTTTGTATTTAAATTCAGTTGGACCATTCTATTCATGACAAATAGCTTGTCAATGTGTGTCCATGTGGGTTGGGCAGCGTATGTAATCAAGACAGCTCAGCGCATGGAGCACTGTCATACAGAAAAAAAAAAAAAAAACTGTGCACGGACACAGGGAAATATACTTAAGAGATTTAAAAGAATGTGGGTTTGGACCAAGGGGAAGACATTGTCACGCTCTCCTCTCCTGGTCTATGCCAAAGAGGAAAATGATCAGGGCCGTTTTGGCCAACTGAAATATGGTTTCTATGGGCGGATCAATAAAGAGATGTGTGAGGATTGCTCTCTCAGCTCCCAGGACAACAAAGATATGGGGGATGCTCCAAGCGGACTTTGCGCCTTACCCAGACAAGCGGGGAAAGGAAGGGAGGCCTGACAGTGGAGGAAGAGGTACCCGACCCCGGGCGCTGAGCCTGCAGGGGAACTGAGGAGCTGCCTCAGATCCTGGCGCCTGTCCGCCGCCACCGGGACTACTGTGCAGCCGCGGCCTAAGGGCTTACCGCGAGGCCGGACCGAGCCCGGCTGTGCCGAGGCGGGTCCTCCGAAACCGAGACGGGATGCGGCGGCGGCAGCCACCGCTACTAAGATGCGCCTCTCAACTGAGCCGTGAGCTGGAAGCAGCCGTTCGGCCACCACTTCCCATGTCCGGGCACGTGACAAACCTCCACGCCGGAAGTCGACCCGGTGCAGGAGGAAGAAGAGGAGGGATGGGCGTGGGGAGGCGGGGCAAGGTCTAGCCGTAGGGGCGTGTCAAGGAGGGCAGGGGCGGGTCCCTGTCGCTCGGAGACCGACTGGGGATCTGGGGGTTTGGTGCTGTACGATACCACTTTCTCTAGAACCGTTATTTATTTATTCAGATATTTTCAGCAACTCATTTAAGACGAGATCCGATTAAATGTTAACAAGACGACGCCTGTGCACAGTTAAGTTTGAGAAGCACAGATGATGCCAATGTTGCTGGTTGCAAAGCAAGTGATTCATTTATTCCTTATTCCGTCTCTACGCCTCATTCCAATTGGCATCTGTTTTATTCCAGGCAATTTTATGGAAGTGCAGAGGCGATTCAGACATGAAGAAGTTCACAGTATGGTAAGGCTAAACAAAATATACATACAAAACATATAAAGTAAAACAAAGTAAGTGACAGGACAGATAAGTGTACTGGGAATTCAAAGGAGCAATTTCTTTGCTCCTGCTCAAAATTGTTTTTTTGTTTTGTTTTGCAAGGATTCAGCAGGGATCCATTCATGCATGCATTCATTTATTTGGCAAACAGGCATTGTGTTAGGTGCTGGAGCTAGAGACAGAGAGATCCCACTCAGAAGAGTGTGCACTCTCATTGGGGAGACAGAATTAAGTAGATGGATAAATTACAGTCTAGTGAGGTAAGCCCAACAACAAAGGTATAGAAAAGAGACTAAGTACCATGGAAATGCAAAAGAGGTAGTAACTCACTCTATCAGGAATGGATTCACTGAGAGAGACAAATGAGCTGTGCAAAGGGTCTTTCAATGTTTATTTAAAGATATAATTTGGTGGAAAAATCTGCAGAAATAGTAGGGACCACTTTGCTACTGAGATAAATATACTCTAGAAAGTCTTCTAATTCCGATATACTTGGAATGCTTTTCAGTTTCATTGAGTAATTTCTCTTTTAAGAGAGAGATCTGTTTCTAGTCCTACTTTTATAAAGACCCCTTAGGTTCTTCCTGCTTGGTCCCATAATGCTTATTGTGGAAACTCTTTACATAACAATTGCATGTGCTATTGTGTCCTCTACATGCTTTTAACTTTGTTTACATCCCTCTTCAAAGTTGGAAGTGAATGGCATTTCAGAAGCTTGGACTTCTTCCCTGAACTCCAGATTTGTGTATCTACTGTCTCCCCAACATTTCCACCTGGATGTCTGTTAAGCATCTCAAACTTACATGTATAAAATTAAATTCTCCTCTCTCCTTTTTCCTCCTAGATTCTTCCAAAACTAGAGGCTGAAACAAAGGCTTATATGTTTGTGCAGTCATTTACTTGGGGAAACATATTCTAATGGTGGGTTTTAGTCTCACATAATAAATTCACTCTAACATTCCTCATTTTCTTTCTCAATACTCATACAAAATTATTGTGAAGTCTCATTTAGCACAGGTCACACCCGAGTATTAAGGAAACACCAAGGCTGTGTATTAGGACTGACTCCAGATGTCCTTGCTGAAACATTAAATCCAGAATCATAGGTAAATGGCCTCACGTCATAAGTTCACCCCTATCCAGCTTTATAACCTGATTCCTCTGGTTTAACACTAAATATTCACTCTCACAATTTTCCCTTGGTTCCTGTTGGTACATGTTGGCCAGTTCTGCAATTCTCTTTGAGTTAATCTCATTCAGTGGTTTTCAACTGGGGGTGATTTTGACTCCCAGAGGACATTTGGTAATGTCTGGAGACATTTTTGATTCTCATTACTGAGAGAGTTCTACAAGCATTTAGAGTAGATGAGAGAGACACTGCTAAACAAACTGCAATACACAGGACAACCCTCCACAACAAAGAATTATCCAGCCTAAAACATCACTAGAGAATTAGATGATTGAAAAATATTACATGAGATTAAAAAAATGTTTGTTTCTTTAAGCACCCCTACAATATCTGGGAAATAATTATATTAATTCATAATTTCCTGGCTCATACTTCCCCAAGAAGGGAAAAGAGGCTGCTCTCACATCATAAATAAGCTGCTTTCAGAGGCCGGGGAAACAAGTGGGCAGAGTGTCCATCAGTTCTCTTTATCCAGACTTGGCTTCGCTAACCCAAGAATTGAAAGTTTTCAAGCTTCTCCCACAACCAGCTGTCAAGGTTAATAAGTCAATGGAGTTGCAGGATCATGTACTCATTTGCTACTGGCTTAAGGATAAAAAAATGTATATCATTTGCAAATGTGAAGTAAGGCAACTATGAATCAAAGAAATACCTTTAAAATTTAGATCTCCTTGTTACAAAAAAATAAATCTGGTCTTCCAAATAAAATCTAACTTTTATGTTTATAAAATGTCTATTGTGGCAGGCACTGTAATATGTGCCATGAGGAACTCAAAGATGAACTACCTTTCACCATGCCTTCAAGGATCTTGGAATGAAAGTGATGACCATTGGGAATATCCACCCTGGACTTCCTTGTCTATGCAATGCTTTGGTATGAATTTTTAATGAAGCCTGCCTTTTTATCTTTTTAAAAGTAAAAATAAATAAATAAAATTTTAGGTAGCATATAACTCTCCCTAAAGGAGATTCCCAGAGCCCAGGCAGGCAGAATGCATTCCTTGCTACCAGCCATCCTCCCAACCCCCATCTAGGTGAGAAAACAAAGTCAGAAGGACTCAGGTTTCTGAGAGTAGCAGGTGAGCAAGAAAAGCAACATGAGGAGTTTGTTACATTGAGTTATTGGTCTCTATTCTTCCTCAATATTTCTATTACACTTTCACATTCTTAATATAACTTCGTGGTGTGCGGAGTATATTTCCCTGCCATTTGAACTTGGTCTTAGCCTAGTGACTTCCTTTGATTAATGGATAGATATGATGTGAGCAGAAGTTTGAAATATGCTTGCCCAATTAGACTTGCCCTTTGTGTTCCTGTTTGTGATCACAAGAAGAAAAAGTTCTGGATAGTTGTTTGTCCAAGAAGGAAGAGAGATGTGGAGCAAACCTGAAGCTTGGAGCCCAGTGCAGCTCAGTCCAGCCAGCTAAGATCGGCCATATTCTAGTAAACCTAAAGATGTATGAGCAAGAGCTAAATTCTTGTTTTTAAGCCACTCAGACTTATAGTTGTTTATTATATGGCATTATTGTGAAAATAGCCAGCTGATAACAAAGACATGCTCAGAATATAGTCAATAGGGAATGTGAACAATTGCTAGAATGAGAATATTCATAGGTAATCTCCATGAGTGCAGATGAGGGTTATGAGGGAGGGAGCTTGTTACACAGGAACTCCAGGCCTGGAACTTGCACCTGGGTTTGGATATTCTGGAAAAACTACCAGGAAGACCGGAGGAGAGAGAAACGCCGTTTATTACTCATGAGGTAGGGAAGCTTCAGCAGCATCTGGTCGGAGCTGCAGGAAAAGACTGCTGCTGACCAAGAGCAAGCAGAGTTTTTTGTGCCCACAAGCAGAGGGAGGGGCAATCTCACAAGGGGAACATTTGCCCTCTCAGACGGATGAGAGCGAGATGTGCTGCTTGGTTACAGGAGCAGATAACGTCCGTGGGAGCATCAGGAAACGTCCTTGGGAGTAGGCACTTCTGAAAGCTCTTTGTGCACTGCCTTACCTGGCTGCTGGCCGGGTAGCCATCAGTCTTCAGAGTACGTGGAGGGGCTATGTTCTGAGTTAATCCTACAGAGCTCTTTCACACTGCTCCAGAAATCAGCTTGCTGGCCTGGAATTGTAGATTGCACCTGTAAATTGTCTTCTAAATTAATTTATGACTGTAAGAGGAATGATTTTTCTTTAGATGCGGTCCTCTTGTGTGGCACACAACCTGAATACCTGTATGAGTGACTGCCAGTCTTGGCAACTAGGCCTTAAGAATTTCGAACTGCTTGCGGTAGCTAAGATAAAAGAGCAGTAAAAGAAAAAAAGATATAAGGAAAGAGTATAGAGTTAAACTTAAAAAGAGTGAGGGGAAAAGACACTGAAGGCAAAGGGGAGAGGAGAGAAAAATAAAATAAGGCTAATGTGATCCGGTTTTCAAATAAGTACCTAAAAAGTCAAATTTCCTTTATAAGCATTATATGTCAAGAAAATAAATACTCATATCTTGAGTACCTCCTGTGTTTAATCCAAAGGTGAATAAGATACTATCTTAATTCTCTTTATAAAGACATCACTCCAATATAGGAAGTGGTCACTTTTCTTAAACACACTCTGAACTTTTTATGTGAGAAGCAAACACATGAGCTACATGGATAGGTTTTATTAGTTGGAAAGGACAATACAAGACTTGACAGGATGTATGAGGTTTTTTCCTAGTCTATCATCATTTGAACTGCCTGCTTTGACAAAAAAGTGTGTTTACTTGTCCTCAATTAGAGGGCATTTTCATTTTCAACACAACTAGATAACTAGGTGACAGTTTCAGGGAGTGAGATGCAACTAACTCATTTTTTCATATTTTGATATTGTTTGTATATATAATGGACTTCACCTTTTAGCTACTTCATAGAAATCAACTGAAATAGGTCTAAAAATCTTAGTTTCAGAAAAAACATTAACCTTATGGAACAATTGCAAAGATAGTACAGAGACCTCCCACATACTATTTGCCCAGCTTTCCCCAATGCTAACATCTTACATAACCATGGTACAATTACGAAAAATAAGAAATTAACCTTAGTATAATATCACTAACTAAATTACAAACCTTATTCAGATTCCTCCAGTTTTTATACTAATATCCTTTTTCTGTTCCAGGATTCAATCCAGGATCCCACATTACATTTAGTTGTCATGTCTTCTTAAGCATCCAATCTGTTCATCAGTGTTAGGGGTTGAATTATGTCCCACCACCCTGCCCCCTGCGAATTTATATGTTAAATTCCTAACCACCAGCACCTCAGAATGAGATCTTATTTGGAGATAGGGTCTTTATAGAAGTAATCAAGTTAAAATTAGGTCAGAATAGTGGGCTCTAATCCAATATGTCTGTAGTCCTCATAAAAACAGGAAATGGACCCAGATGCATACACAGAAGGAAGATGATGTGAAGATACCAGGAGAAGATGGTCTTCTACAAGCCATGGGGAGATGGAACAAATTTTTTCCTCACAGCCCTCAGAAGAAACCAATATTGCCGATACCTTGATCTTGGACTTCCACCCTCCAGAACAGTGAGACAATAAATTTCTGTTGTTTAAGCCACCCAATTTGTGGTACTTGGTTATGGCAGCCCTAGGAAGCGAATATATTCAATCTTTCTTTGTCTTTCATGCTATTGGCACACCTATTATTATTATTATTATTATTATTATTTATGCCTACAGCACCTGGTCTTCCTAGGTGGTCTCCCACCCAAGTACTAACCAGGCCCGACCTTGCTTCGCTTCCGAGATCAGACATCGGGCTTGTTCAGGGTGGTATGGCTGTAGACAATGGACTGTGGCTCCACTGGGGCATGAACCCAGGACCTTCTGTGTGTAAAGCAGACGTACTAACCACTACACTATGAAACCACGTACAAGCACACTTTTTAAAAATGACTTGGTATGGATGTCCCACTAATAGGTGATGGAACCAGACCGTTATTACATCTACTAATTTTAAGAAGTAACATTTACTGTATGCTTACTGAGGTCACTCTGTTGGAGCTTTCATTGCCTATCTCACTGTTAATATCCTCTTAAGAAGGCTTATTATGTGTCTAACATTGGCTCTGGATTCTCCTATTTAATTTTCGCTGTATCCCTTTGAGGTAGGTACAGGAGAAATCTTCTTATCTAGAATGCGTCTTTGACCACATAATTGAAAAAGGAGAAGAAAAAAAAATGGCGTAGATGATAGAGGCTCTGTTCATCCCTCTGGTGACCGAGTCAAAATTGTGACAGTAATAAGGAGCAGCAGCAAGGAAAAATTGCCTGGGATCTAGATGAACAAGCCTTACAACTACAGAGAAGTCCCAGAAATCACCCTACAACAGCGGAAGGTAGGAAGGGGAAGGACCCAGGGCTGCCGGGTCTCCAGAGGCTGAGTGAGATGGAGCCTGCGGCAGTGGCAGTAGCAGACAACTCTTAAAGGGGTTGCATCCGTGAGCGGATTTTTGCGGTGACAGACCTGCTCGCTCTGAGCACCAGTGTCGATACAGCTGCGCTCAGGGGGCACCAGGGACTTACAGGGAGACATTGTTGAAGTGAGGGCCAAGGCGAGATTCGCTCTGTACAGAAGTGCCTGCGATATCCATTGTTCCTCTCTTGAGCCCTCCCCACTCCCAGTTCACAGTCAGACACGGCACAGCCATAGCCGTGACATCATCAAACTGAATAACAGGGGTCGCTCTACCCAGAAGATTCCCTGAAACCCCGCCTCCCCCAACTTGAGGCACCACCTAAGCCACATCCAGGTGTACTGTCAGTGGGTCAAGTGCTCCTTGCTGAGCAGTGCCTAGACTCACACTGGTAGCAGCTGGCCTCGGATTCTGGTGTGGCCTTTTGAGGCAATAAGTACAGCATTTGTGGATCGCATGCTGACTCTGGCCCCAGAGGGGCACAGGCTTGGTTAAATTTGGCCGGCAGTCCCCATCAGGACTGTGTCACTGGTTACCTACTTCACAAATCCACACTTATAAGACTGGGAGACTTAAGAGCTTTGCTTAGTACATAGAAACAGACACAGAAAGGCAGCCAAAATGGGAAGACAAAGAAGCTGAAACTGTGTGAGAGAACAGAGATCCAGATATAATGGAGTCAAGTAATCTAACAGATGCAGGATTCAAAATACTGGCTATAAAGTTGCTCAATGAACTTTTGAGAAGTGTAGATAATTTCAGTGAGAACTGAAACAAAGAAATAAAAATCATAAAAATGGAAATGGAAATTATAAAAGAGAACCAGCTTGAAATGAAGAACATATTATCTGAGATGAGAAGTATATTAAATAGAATAAACAAAAGAATAAACAGAGTGAATAAAGAAAAGGATCAAATGCCCTATCTAGAGGACGAGAAAGCCAAGGACACTCAATCAGAATGGCAAGAGATAAGATGCCAAGACTAGAAAAATAATTTAAGGAACATATGGGACGGCTGGTGTAACAGAAGAAAATCAAGATATTGAACAGCTGTTTGAAGAAATAATGATGGAAAACTTCCCTAACCTGGTGAAGGAAATAGACCTAAAACCCCAGGAAGCTCAGAGAATTCCAAAATTCAGGGATCCAAAGAGGCCCACACCAAGACACATCATAATTAAAATGCTAAAGGTTAAATACAAAGAGAGAATATCAAAAGTAGTAAGAGAAACACAGATAATTATTTGTAAGGAAATACCCATAAGACTGGCAGCTGATTTCTCAAAAGAAACCATGCAGAGCAGAAGGGCTTGACACAAAATATTCGACAGGATGAAGACCCAGGATCTACAACCAAGAATAATTTATCCAGCAAAGTTATCATTTAGAGTTCAAGGACAGATAAAGAGCTTCCCAGACAAAAATAAGCTAAAGAAATTTATCACTCCCAAGCCAGTATTACAGGAAATGTTGGAGGGACTTCTTTAAGAAGAAAAGACATGTATCAAAAACAGGACTAAAGAATGGTAACAACTACATTCCTATGAATAAATACCTTAAATGGAAAAAAATTAAGTGTTTCAACCAAAAGATAGAGTGGCTAAAAGGAAAAGAAAACAAGCCCTGGCATATGAACAGGAAGGGGATGGGAAAATATATTGCTTTGATGGGCCTAGAAGGTATTTAAATCAGACAGAGAAAGATAAACACTATATGATTTCACTTATATGCAGAACCTAAGGAATAAAAAGAACAAACTAATCAAAAACAGATTCACAAATATAGTGGACAATTTGGTGACGGACAGAGGGGAGGGGGTTTTGAGGGGCTGGGAGAATAGTATGAAGGGTTAAAGAAGTACAAGTTAGTAGCTGATGGATGGTCATGGGGATGGGGAACATGGTATAGGGAGTGCAGTTAGCATTAACAGTACACGATGGTTCCCTTTTCTCCACATCCTCACCAACTCTTGTTATCTTTTGGGGGAGGGCAATAACCATTCTAATAGATGTGAAATAGTATCTCATTGTGGTTTTGAATTGCCATTCCATGATCAATGATATTGACCATCTTTTCCTATACCTCTTGGCCATCTGTATGTCTTCTTTGAAAAAATGTCGATTGAGATTTTCTGTCTTTTTTAAAATTGTTTTTGTTTGTTTTTTTGCTATTGAGTTGCTTAAGTTCTCTCTATATTTTAGATGTTAGCCCTTTATCATATATATGATTTACAGACATTTTCTCCCGTTCAGTAGGTTGTATTTTTATTTTGTTATGTTTGAAGAGTTGTAACTTGCAGAATGTCCCTCGATTTGGATTTGTCTGATGTTTTCTCATAGTTAGATTAAGGTTATAGATTTGGGGTAAGAATATTACAGAGATAATGTGCCTTTCTCAGTGCATCATATCAGGGGCCACATAATATTGATATGTTCCCTTACTACTGGTGATATTAACCTTGATTCCCTGGTTAAGGGGCTGTCTATAAATGTCTGCCCCTGTAAAGTTACTATTTTTTTCATTTTAGTCAACAAATATTTCAGAGAAGACATTTTGAGGCTATGAAAATGTCCTATTTCTCCTGATACATTTACTCATTAATTTTGCATTCATTTGTTGATTTTGCCTGCAGCAATTATTACTGTGATTTTTAATGGTGATTTCTATTTGTAATTTTTTTCTACTTTTTAAAATTTCCCTCATGTTTTCTACTTTTATTACTTGGAATTACACCATAAGAAAGAGTTGTTCCTTTTCCCCTCATTCATTCATTTCTTTCAGTATGAACTTACTTTATTCTTTAGGTTGAATTCTAATACTTCCATTGTTTGTTATGTAGCTCAAATTATTCCATCTCTGGCTATTGGAAGCTATTTCATGTTGTTTCCCATGTCTTGTTGCCCTCATTCTTTTTTTTTTTTTTTGAGCAGTTCCTTGCCCTATGGCACTATAAGATATTATAGTTTTATCTAGTATTTTCCCTGCCCTAGCCTTTCTCAAGGAACTCTGGCTTCTTTAATAGGAGAGTGATATCTCAAAATGATCTTTAGCCTTTGTGTCTGAATGTAGATGTAAGTATTTTTAAATGTTTTATTATGAAATATCGAAAACATACACAAAAGTAGAGAGACTGACAGAATAAACTCCCATGGATTCACCATCCAGTTTCAGTAATGATTATGCCAATCCTTTTTTAAATTGTCCTCCATTTATTTTTTTGGAAGTATTTGAAAATAAATGCCCACTTCATGCCATATCACCAGCAAACAGCCCAGTATCTAACTATCTTATGTAATTTATAAGGATTTTTATGAAACATACCCATCACATCTTTATCACACTTAACAAAATCGACAATCATTCTTTAAAATCTAATACTCTCCAAATTCAGATTTCCCTGTGTCAAAACCATCTTTTTATACTTGGTATATTCAAATCAAGGTCCAAACCAAGTCCACATGTTGTATTTGGATATTATATTTCTCAAATCTTTTCTATCTTAAATAAGAAAATAATAAAGTGTTCCTGCCCACACACACTTTTTAAAGCTTGATTTGTTAGAGAAACTGAGTCACTGATGCTTTGGAATTTCGAAGTAGTTAAAGCTAAAATATTGATTAGATTTGAGTTCCCTTTGTAGGTAAGACTCCTTCACTGGTAGTGCTATACTCTTCTTACTATATCACATCATGAGGACGTAAGGCTGACATCTACTTTTAGAGATACTAAAATTGCTTATTGGGTTTAGATAATGTTGGCCTTGTCTCTCCATTGTAAAGTTCTCCATAACCTTTCACCTAATGGTTTCAGCATTCATTGAAAATTGTTGCCTAAATCCATTATTTCATTAGAAATTGCAAAATGGTAATTTTCTAATTCCGTCACTCTCACTGCATTTATTATTTGGAATTCTTCTTTAAAACTTTCCCCTTATCATCTATTTCTTGAAATAGTTTGTATAGGAAAGGCAAGATACATGCTTGAGTCTTTCCTTTACCAATTTTCAGGTGTTCCAATGATGATAAATGAAATTTTTCTAGTATTATTAAATTCATAGACATATATTTGCTGTGTTTCATTCTATTATAGTCATTTTCTTAATAATGCTCAAATTGTCCCATCTTAGGCCAGTGGAGCTATTTCAAATTGGATATTTTGTCCTTTGGCTGACTCTAAATTGACTTTGATAGCTTCTTTTTTTCCTGGTACATCAAGATGTCCCATGCTCATCTTGTACATTTTCTGCCTCAGACCTAGAATCAGTAATTTCTTCAAGCAATCTTCATTCTTTTCAGTGGGAAATGGTATTTATAGACAATCTTGCATGCTGAGATGCTCATTGCTCACAAAGACTTCGCTTCAAGATCTCAGGACAAATCTAAGAAATGCATGCTTATTTTTTAAAAAGGAGTTTATAGTAATAAGTTTATATTAATGTTTCCAATTAAATTTATTATTACAGGGGTTTAATTTCTTTTATTTTACATTTGTATATTCTCTCTCTTAAACTTAAAAAATTTTGGTTTCTAATGACATTAACATAACATATGCTTTATCTTACAATACTCAGTACTCCTATAATAGTGTCCAAATAACACTACCAATATTATAGTACTATAATTAAACTTCTGAATATTGTTTAAGTTTTGATGGATATGTGTATATAGTCATGTAATCACCACCATAATCAACATATTTCTGAATATAAAAATGGACAATGGCCAGGCTATATATAAAAATAGAACTCTGATGCCAAATCTGTAGCAACCAGCTGTGGAAGCCAGCCTACTATGTGCAATAACCAGTCCAGGAAGTCAAACTACTATCTGTAATAACCAGTCTAGAAAGCTGAATAATAACCCCTATAGAAATGGGCCCAAAACATCCACATCCAGGACTAGATTAATAATAGCTTCCCTAATTTTGACCCCCACTTCAAACTTAGGACCAACTGGAGAAAGCCAAATAGTCACCTTTAATCAAACACATAGGATGCTCTACTTCCAGTTGGACCACCTACAGCTTCCCCATGTCAGCAGCCTCTGATAAGGGCACACCGGAATTCTTCCTTCTTTTCCACTTTGTACTGCTGCATGTTGCTATATTGTGTATTTGTTCCTTAGTTTACGCAATTCATCCTCTAGTGATGGATATTTGAGCTATTAACTGAAATATTTTGCTCTTATAAACAATGTCACATCCTTGTGCATGTGTCATTCTGTATATTTGCTGAAGTATCTTTGGACTAGAGTCCTAGAAATAAAGTTAAATTGCTAGGTCAAAGTGTAGATGTATATATAGTTGTGTAAGATACTGTCAAATTCCTTTTCTATGGGATTTGTATCCTTTTTATTTCTAACAGCAATAAATTAGAGGAACTGTTTTCCCGTTTCCAATGGGATATGGTCAAAGTTCTGGATTTTTGCCAATCTGATAGATGAGGAACATAATCACCTGTAGATTTAAATTTCTCTTATTATGGGCCAGGTTGAGCATTTTTGTCATATGTTTATGTGCAATTCATTTGCAATTCTTTTTTTTTACGAAATGTCTGCTCAAATCTTTTGTTAAATTTTCAGCAAATTGTATTATTGAGCTTTTTGATCCCTCATTTTAAGAGCACTAATATATGAATGATATTAGATTATTGTTATATAAGTTGCAATTTTTTCCAGTTTATCATTTGTCATTAGTTATTTATAGTTTTTTAATGCAAAACTTCTATATTTATGTAGTTAAATTAATCATTTTTTCTTTATTATTTTTGGATTTGAGTTATAATCAAATCTAGCCAGAAGTTTTCCCCACTCTGAGTTTATAAAAAAATTTAACCATGTTTTCTTCTAGGAGTTATATAAGTTGCAATTTTTTCCAGTTTATCATTTGTCATTAGTTATTTATAGTTTTTTAATGCAAAACTTCTATATTTATGTAGTTAAATTAATCATTTTTTCTTTATTATTTTTGGATTTGAGTTATAATCAAATCTAGCCAGAAGTTTTCCCCACTCTGAGTTTATAAAAAAATTTAACCATGTTTTCTTCTAGGAGACTTAGGTTGTCTTTTTTTTTCTTTTTAACAGCTTTATTGAGGATATAATTAGCATACCATACAATTCACTCACATAAAGTGTCTGTCAATGATTTTTAGCATATTACATTATTTTTAAATTATGATAATTTATATAACATTAAATTTTCAATTTTAACCACTTTTAAATGTGCAATTAAGCACCATTAATTATATTTACAATGTTGTGCAACCACCACCTCCATCTATTTCCAAAACTTTTCCATCATCCCAAACAGAAGCTCTGTAACTATTCAGTAGTAATTCCTCATTCCTCCCTCCTCCCAGCCCCTGGTAACAACTAATATACTTCCTGTCTCTGAATTTGCCTGTTCTTGATGTTTCATACGAGTGGAATGATACAATATTTTTCCTTTTGTGTCTGGCTTATTTCACTTAGCATATTTTCAACGATCGTCCATGTTGTAGTAAGTATCAGGACTTCATGGCTTTTTAATGGCAGAATAACATTTCACTGTATGTAGATACCAAATTTTGCTTATCTATTTACCTATTGATGGATGCTTGAATTGCTTCCATCTTTTGGCTATTGTGAATAATGCTTCAATGAACACTAGGTGTACAAACATCTAGTCAAGTCCCTGATTTCAGTTCTTTTGGGTACATTCTCATGAGTGAAATTGCTGGGTCATTTGGTAATTCTGTGTTTAGTTTTTTGAGGAAATGTAAAACTTTTCTACAGTGGTCGTACCATTACGCATTCCCACAAGCAATGTATGAGGGTTTCAATTTCTCCACATCTTTGCTAACACTTGTCATCCTAGTAGGTGTGAAGTGGTGTCTCATCGTGGTTTTAGTTTGCATTTCCCCAATGACTAATGATGTTAAGTATCTTTTCTTGTGCTTATTATATATCTTCTTTGGATAAATGCCTATTCAAGTCCTTTGTTCATTTTTTAACTAGGTTATTTGTCTTTTTTGTTATTGAGTTGTAGGAGTTCTTTATATATTCTGGGTATTAAAACCTTATCAGATATATGATTTGCAAATATTTTCTCCCATTTTGTAGGTTGTTTTTCACTTTCTTGACGATGTCTTTTGATGCAAAAGTAATTTTGGTAAAGTCTAGTTTATCTATTTTCTCCTTTTGTTGCTCATGCGTTTCACATTATAAGAATCCATTGCCAAATCCAAGGTCCTGAAGATTTACCCCTGTTTTCTTCTAGGAGTTTTATAGTTTCAGGTCTTATATTCAAGTCTTTAATCCATTTAAGTTGATTTTTGTGTATGGTGTAAGTTTGGGGTCCAGTTTTATTCTTTTGTAGGTGGATATCTAGTTGTACCAGAACCATTTGTTGAAGAGATCATTCTTTCCTCTTTAAATAAACTTGGCACCCTTGTAAAAAATCAGCTTATCATAGGTGATGGGCTTACTTCTGAATTCTCAATTCTATTACATTGGTCTATACTTTTATCCTTAAGCCAGTACTACATAGTTTTGATTACTGTAGCTTTGTAGTATGTTTTGAAATTAGAGATGTTAGTCCTTCAACTTTGTACTTCTTTTGCAAGATTGTTTGGCTATTTGGTTATGAATTTGAGGATTGGCTTTTCCATTTCTGCAAAAGAAGCCATTGGAATTTTGATAGGAATTGCATTGCATCTGTGGATGGCTTTGAGTAGCACTGATATCTTAACAATTTAATATTCTTATCCATGAACGTGGGCTATCTTTTCAGATATTTAGGCCTTTTAAGATACTTCTTTAGTGGAATACTAATTTAGGCAAAACCATCTGACTCCTTCCAAAGTTACCAAGGAACACATAGGCAAAAGTCCTTACTGTTGAATGATTACATTAAAACACATTCTACTGTAATTCACGAAGCATCACTTTATTTTCATATAAATAACAATCACTGACAAAGGGAAAAAACAAAATCATGACTATAAATATTACTTAGGGAACCATTTTCATAGAGTAATAATGAAAGAATAAGATGTACATTTTCAGAGTGGCAGGGGACACAGGGACAGGCACACTAGATTGAAAGCATAAAAGCATATTCTCATAAGAACCAAGCAATCCTTGTTGTTGGAGGACCAAATGGAATCATCATTAATGTAAGTAGAATCAAAGTTCACGATCTGTAAGTCCTTCTTAAGATATTCATGATTCAGCTTATTCACAGTTCGAGCAAAGGCATATTTAGAAGCACAACTATATGCTTCTAAACTGTACACTTTCTTGAAGTGCAGATCAAAAAATGGATTGTCCTAGAAGAGAAAGAGAGACATGATTTTGTTTGTAGTCAAGAAAGTAACTAGATTTCCTGGATTCTCTCATATTCTTTTGTATATGCTTATTGATTATAAAGTATTAGTACCAAACATATTTCTACAAATGAGCTTTTCAAAACTTTACCTGCTTCAAACGCACTCCTTCGTAAAAGAACAACAATAAGAATTATTTTTGAAGCATCTGTAATTTTTTAATTACACAAATAAAATATGTCTCAGAATGTGCAGTTATCAACTCTTCTTAGGGTAGTAAATTTGAGAGGATGGGTAAGAAGGGAAGCAGAGAATAAATTGACTCACAGACTTCTGGAGGGAAGAAAAGGTTTCTCCTTTTCTCTACCAGAAGGTTGGTTCTTTGTGCTATTCCAAAGATAGAAGGGGGAAATACAGGATGACTAATTAGCTTTTGACACACTACACATCACCAACTTGATGAGTTTTAAGTTAATAGCAAGAAATTACCTTTGAAGTTAATCACAAGGTTCATTAAATCATTTAACTGAAACTGAAAATTACTAAAGACTGCTTCCAGGCTCTTGTTATACTTCTAGTGGAGATGTTTGGAGAAAAAGCAGACATCAAACCTGATCTAAGTCCTGTGTGTTAAAATAATAATACTTGCTATTGTTACTAATAGCAGTAACAACAATGCCTTGCATTTATAGAGTGCTTTTCAGTTTACAAAATGCTTTCACATTCATTATCTGCCTAACTCCTACCTCTCCTTGAGGGCAGAGGGTTTGAAATATTTATCTTTGTGTTCCTAGTGTTTATCCTTGGCAACTACTAAGTTCTCAACAGGTGTGTGTTGAATTGATCTGAAGTAGCCCTACAAAAAGAGAAGTGGAGGTAAACATTGCCTTAAATGACAAGGAGGCAGAGAGAGACCAAAGACAATGAATAATTTGTTACCATGTAGTGTGTAAACATTATATACAAATAACTTAGGCATTTACAATTTTTTTTAATAGGATAATTCTTACAGGAAGCAGGAAAAAGAAGGTGAGTTTTGAAGTTAGACAATCATTTTGAATCTCTGTTGTAACTACAGGCAAAGTACTTATGTAATCTGACCCTCACTTTTCTCCTCTTTTTAAATAAGGTTACTATGACTTTTAAATGAGATTAATCATATAAACTGCTTAGTATGAAGCTTAATAAATGATAGTTTCCTTTCCCAAATCTGCCCCCAAAGATTATGATACTGATGTTAATACCACTTTGCTTTATACCATTAACACATTTTAAAAAAACAAAACACTTTTTAAAAAGAATGGACAAGGGTGATGTGATTTTAAGTGCAGTGTTCCCTAGTCATATCTTGCAAAATTTTCCTAGCTGTCATAATTGCAGCTTGAAAGACACTTGCACAATCTCAATAAAAGGAAATCATACTCATTCCATCAGCAAATACTAATCACACTCCTAATGTAGTTTCCTCACTGAAACATTTTTTCTTTATCATGTAGAAAATATCCTTTATACTTTTGAGATACTTGGAAAGGATTAATTTTTTTTCCTTTAGCCTAATAATTAGAGCCTGAGCAGGCATGTACATAGAATATAAGTCCTCCTTCCTTCCTTCCTTCCTTCCTTCCTTCCTTCCTTCTGTCCTTTCTAGAGTAATGAATTTCAGAGGATGGGTAGGGATAGAAGAAAAGAATAAATCTACTTACAGACTTCTGAAAGGGAAAATAGGTTTCTCCTTTCTCCCTGGTGCCAAACATACCAAAATTTTAATATAAGATCCTTCCTCCCTCTCTCCCTTTTTCCCTCTCTCCCTTTTTCCTTTCATCTTTCCCACCCTCTCCCCTTCTCTCTCTCCTTCTTTCTTGATAGAATCCTAGAGCTAAAAGGGGATCTCACAGATCATTCAGTAATCTCTTGTTTATAGCTGAGATAATAGTTTTCAGAGAGGTGAAGCCCAGGTCATACATGTAGTTATTGGCAGAGGCAAGACAAGAACTAAGATCTCAATCGACCCAACACCACTTTTTGCTGTATCATCCTCTCTCCTGTTGCACCATGTCAGTCTTCAAACCCCCAGTCATTTTGATTTCTGCTTTAGAAATTAACTTCAGCTTAAAATCCATTTCATTTTAAAGTCCAATTTTCTGGCTCTAAAGTGCTCTATTTAAAACTGTATCGCTGCTATTGAAAAAATATATATGCTGACTCCTGAGGATTCAATTCCAAGAGAGAGGAGAAGTAGAAATTCCCAGAACAACTGGGATATTTTTACTTTATCCATAGGGGAAAAAAAGTCTTTAAAAGAACTACTCTTTGGATATTATAGTTTTTCTTCTGGAAATTTAATATGTTAGGTCCTAAAGGGATGAGGAAAATAGAAGTAGTCAACTTCTTTTTTGTATCTTTTTTGTAAAGAGAATGATCTTTAAATAGGAAAGAGAAGAATCAATATTGTTGTTATAGAATCAAAGGCCAGGAAAGTGAGGAGAAAATAGAGCACCGCTATCTGCTTTCAATGAATCTAAGTTGACAATCTTGATGAATGCATCCTCAGACGCTGACCAAACTTGTAGAAATAATTATGACATCAGTAATATTTGAGAACTTGAGAAAAAAATAAGAAAAGAAAAATGGTCAGAAAAAGAATGTGGGGATAGTTAATTCCTGAAACTACAGATTAGTGAACTTGACATTGATTCCTGCTAAAATTTAATGTAGTATAGAAATTTTGGCAAGTACATTAATGTATAAAGAAGAAAGAAAATAATTAAAAAATGTGTAATCCTATCTTACAGAGATAATTATCATTAAAATATTGTTTTGTTTAATAGATACATATGTATATACCTCTATGTATTTTTATATTAAAATTTAAGGTTCAGATTTCAGTTTTCAATAATATGATAGACTAAATATGAAAAATGAGACTATTGTAGAAAAGTTTTGTATTACTGACTTTTTAAAAATTGATTCAATGGTTAACAATTGTGTTCTGAGGTATCTTTTGGAAACATGATTTTTAATGGCTGTGTTTATTCCAGCATATTGATATACAATAATTTATTTAACTACTTCCTAAGTGTTGAATATTTATGTAGAATGTATTCTCAGAAAAATGCCATATGAGTACTTAGGAAAGAAAGCAGTGAAATCCAGCATGCTTTTACCAAGAAGTCATGCCAAACACACCAAATCTTAAAGATAGGATTCCTAGGTGATATCAAGATAATAGCAGATCGCATATATTGATTTCAGTAAAGATCTTAAGGACAAAATTTAGGTATTCAGTCTAGATAATTAAGGCAGAATTAAGTCCTTATGGGTATCTAATTCTCCACTGTATCCTCAGAGCTTAGCAGGGCCCGACATACCATAAATTCCCAATAAATGAATGAATGTATATGCATTTTAGATGTTAAACAAACAGTACACAGAAGGCAAATTAATAAATTTCTGCATAAAGTCTAGCTTCACCTTTTTAAAAAAATTTTATTATTAGTTTTAAGTATACAGTACATTGGTTAGACATTTATATAGTTTATGAAACAATCCTCCTGATTACTCTTTCTTTCCTCTGTCTCTACACATAGCCATTACATTACTGATGACTACATTCTCTATGCTGTGTTCCCCAACCCCGTGACCCTCTATCAACTACTAATTTATACTTCTTTAACCCTTCACCCCTTTCTCACAGCCCCCATAACCTCCCTCCCCTCTGGCCTTTACCAGACTGTCCTCTATATTTGTGAGTCTGTTTCTGATTTGTTTGTGCTTTTTGTTCTTTAGATTCCGCATGCAAGTGAAATCATATGGTATTTATCTTTCTCTGTCTGATTTAATTTACTCAGCATAACTTCTAGGTCCATCCATTTCAATGCGAATGGTAGGATTTCATTTTTTTATGGCTGTAGCTCCACCTCTTAAAAGCTATGTGACCTTGGGCAAGTCAATTAATCTCTTTAAGTCTGATTTTCCTCATGTATAAATTGGGAGTAATAATGGAATCCAATTCATGGAGTTTTGTGATGATTATGTAAAATTATATTTGGAAAGAGCTTTGTGTAGTTCCTGGCACCTGATAAGAGTTTACTAAATGGAAGATGGTAGCAGGTAGCAGTACTACTACTAGTAGTAATAGTAATGGTAATGATAATCTATCAATTACCTAGGGGTATGAACTTAGCCCTGCCCACTTCATCAATTTTATTATTGACTTGAATGAAGTCCTAAATGTTGTGCTCATTAAATCTGCATCATATTACAGTGAATATTTAAAAAAATCAAAATACTTGAAGATTTGATAATAAGACTAAAAATAAACCAGAGTAAGAATATGGCATTGCGTGGGATTTAGAATAAATGAACTTAAGTTCTAATTCATCCAACAATAACAAAAATATTAACAGAGTGCCTAATATCAATCATGCAGAAGGCTATGATAAAAGATGAAAAGCCATAATCCCAGCTTTTCAGAATCTTTCCATCCAGAGAAGAGGCAGAAAAAGCTAACAGTTGCAGTTTGTAGGATTATGGCTATAACACATTTATATCCACAATTTGATGGGGGTTGAGAGCGTAGGATTTTACCCAATGGGGAATCTGAGAATAGGGCAAGAGATAGAGGTGATTGCTCATTCTAAACCTCAAGAGTCAATAGTTAAGCACTGTGGATGTATAAAGTTTAAGGGGGAATGACCAGGGATAAAGAAGCCAGATCACCAGGGCCTTTATTTAGATTTTATTGTGTGTAAGTAAAGGGTATGGCAGATCAGATTACATGGCAAATCATACACAAAAGACTCAAGGTTTCAGTTAATTATTTATAGAAATAAGGAATCCAGAGCAAAGGAAATACAAACTAGTCACGCTAATTCTGAAGTACTGTATTTAATTCTAGAACACAGAAGCATTTCAGAGGAGAGAAAATAGTGTACTGAAGGGTGTTAAAGCAATGACATGGAATAAAGTAACACCAATGCTACTATCTCTTATTGTTGGTGTTTCTCTGTCATATTATCTTATATGATCTTCATATGAAAGTCATTTAAAGAATGAAATGAGTACATTTAGCCTAGAAGAGAGAAAACTTGAGGGAACATTGTAATTGTCCTCAACATTGTAAAGGATGCTATGTGAAAGGAAGATTGGATTTGTCCTAGATTACTCCAAATGGAAAAACTAGGACAGATGAGTGGATGTTATAATGATCAGATTTTGGTTAAACATAAGCAGGAAAATTATAAATAAAGTATGGCAATTCAGAAATGGAATGGACTCTCTCATGTGACAATGTGTTTTCCACAGGTAGAAGAGTTTGAGGAGAGACTAGGAAAACTATTTGTCACATAGTCAAGTGGAGAGATTGGAGTATACACTTTCCGCCCACACTTTGACTGTAAGGTTGTAGAATTTCCAAGAGTTATTGATCCTTCTGGTGCATTGAGTGACTAACTGACAGTAAAATTTAAAGAAGATGAGGGAAGGAATCCCCAAACCTTATGGAGGAAATTGGGGTGGGTAGAGAGTAGTGGTGGAAACATTGTATATTCAAAGTTTCAGAATTGACTGGAAGGTTGTATTTTAACCTGTTAAGAAGCTCTTGGAAAAAATGCTTTTAAATTTGATAGACGAAATTCAAAATGCAAGTGAAATAAACAGAACAACAACAACAATAACAACAACAACAACAAAAACAGTAGTTCATCCCAGTAGATTAAACCGTACAACTTAAGAACAATATGTCATCTTAATACTTAGTTACATGCCAAGAATATATAAAGGAGAATATTGAACATAAAGATCTCCAGCGTATCGATCCCACGTCTCCCTTACAAAGCGTAACACTTACGGTATCTGCTTCTTTTCCATCAATCATCTGCAGATCATTCAAAGACCACTTTTTTGTTACTTCATATTTTTCGTCTAAACCTATTCTGTAGTGTTTCACCATGATTATTTTTACTTCTTCACTTTTGGTCACTGTAGGACAGAAAAAAACACTTAGTTTACATAAATTCTTAGATGATAATTATTCATCATCATACTTTTCAGTATTTATATATCTCTTTTTCATATACTAAGCTTGAATCTACATTATATCTGCACTCCACCCCATTTATGAACTCTGATTTATCTGAACTTTCATGAGTATGCCCCAAATTTGCTCAGTGTGTTAACTTTATTTTTGCTACAATTGTGGTTACATACAACCATAATAATGTCTGTCAGATAGAACATTAAGTTATGTGCTTTCAGCTATGAGATTTGTGGTGGGGAATGGGGTTCAACTCAGGGCAGGAAATAAGAGGCTTAGTGTTAGCATACAGCCAGTGCCAAAGTATTTACCAGAACAAGTTGGAATTTTAATTTATGACAAATAAGAAAGTGAGGTCAGGAAATAAACAGTTCTGTTCACACAGCAACACAATGTTAAGAGTGACCATGAAAATACTCCCGTGTACACTGTGAGATTTTTGATGTAGAAGTGCTCGCATCACAGCTACTGTTTGGTATTGTTTGAGATTTTTAATCCTCTCTAGTGTGTCTCCAAAATTCTAGTATTGAAAATGTGTCACTCAGGCAAAAAGTTTTAGTACTATACTTTGAAAGGTATTAGAAAATTATTGCTTATTTTATGTAAACAAAATAAGAAAATAATTTCTTGGCCTTAAAATCATTCTTTGGTCTCATAAGAACACATAAGAATCAACCTTCGGTGTTAGAACTCCCGAATTAAAAATTACCAATGAGTCTGAATTATAAAGAAGTATTTACTGAGTGTCTGCTATTTGCCTGATAGAACTACTATAGATGCTGCAGAGGGTACAAATATGAGACACGGTCCCTGTCCTCTAGAAAGTTATGGTTTTGTCGAGGAGACAAAGTTAACACACATGAGTTGCATAAAATATATATTATAATGATATATATGTATAATTATGTAGCGATGGCAATCAGAATTGAGTGTCTTAAACGTTCTTTCAAGATGGTTGATGCAATTTTGAAAGTACCACTTGGCATGCCCTCCTTGTCAAGAAGATATAAAAGATTATACTGCAATATAATCATAGTGATAGATAAGCAATCTGGAGCCAACTGTATATGTTCAACAGTTCTGGGAAGGGAGAGGATTGGAATAGTTAAGGAAGGAATTATGAAAGAAATATAATTCTAGATAGAGCTTTAACATTAGTTCACTTTGGAAAGGCAGAGATGATCTGAAGGCATTTCTAGGTAAAGGACAGCATGGGGAAATGAGTGGACAGCAGGAGCTGAACTGCACCATGTAGAATTAGAGAAAGTGAACTGTATAGATTGGTCAGTGTTAGGATATGGGGGCAAGAGGATTCAAAAAGTGACGGAACCACTATAGACTTGTGGTGCCCGAATCCCCACTCTGGTAGGAGGGACGGGTGGCTGGCCTAGACAGTGAGGGCTCCAGAATTGGGGCTCATGAAGGGAGTAATTCTCCTCTGAAGGGGCAGGTGATTCTGAAATTAAGGCAATCAGCTGAGCTTAATGTTGATGACAGAGATGAAGTCATCCCCTACAGAAAGAAGACTGAGCAGGTTGGCAAATCTAAGAAGAGGGCAATATGTCAGGTGTTCAGTGAAAGCTCATACAATAATACATAGTTAATAGGTTTCTTTCCTCCTTGAACAGGAGACTAATACAGTGGTGTCCTGTTAAAGGAGTATTTTTCTGGAAGTAATGATGCACAAGATACATTGAAGAATAAAAGAAAAGGGAACTGGAGTTCCCTGGAAGAGGCAGCGCGACTTGAATTCAGATACTCTGGATTCAAATCATGACATTGCTTCTTACACTGTAGTCTGAGTAAACTACTTCATCCCTCGAGAGATTAAACCTCAGTTTTCTCATGTTGTAAAGTAGACATCAGAGAGATACAAACTCATAGAGGGTAAAGATTAAAGATAAAGTATATAAATAACTTAGGATAGTGCCTGGTTTATAGCAATTGTTAAAACGTTTCATTTTGTTTGTTTTAAGAGAGTCGTCATAATCTAGGCATAATATGTGGGCTATTATTTTCATAATAGAAGTGGCAAATCCAAGTAAGATTCAAATAAGGCATTGATAACACTGGATGGAAATAACACTTGATGGAAATCAAAATAGAAAAGTATGGTTGGGTGGAATAACGATGTATCTCAGAAGAGAAGGAGATAAAAGAATATAGTTTAAGAATAAAGATATGGACTTGGAATTTTCTATGTGGACAGGTTTGCAAGACTAGGTTTATAGAGAAAAGAACAGAAGAAAGAGGTGAGGCAGAATGGAAAAGAAAAGGGTACCAGCGGAGAGGTATGAGAAGATGAGAGGGGCCATCAGAAAAGAGACAATCCTAGAAGTACAATGCTATGGAAATCAAGAGGACGGAGAATTTCAAAGATTTGGAGACAATTCTGTGAAGTCACTTTGTTGGGTAAAGTAAGAGTTCATTGGTGGCACTGAATCTAACTTGGGGAAGATCATTGATTTCTTCCCTGAGGGCAGTTTTTCTAGAATGGTGAAGGCAGAAGACAGCTTGCAGGGGAATCCTGCATGCACTCACTAACTGAGTGAATATTGTCTGCCAGTTCCTGGGTTAGGTAGGATTTAAAAAATAAATAAGAAGAGACTAAAAACTGTGATTTACTTCACATATTACAAGAATTTGGAAGAAGAGGGGTTGCATATTTTGGGGACAAAGAGAGTGATTGAGGGCCATGTTCTGGAGGGGACCTAGAGCAAAAGATCTTAACCAGGGGTAAAAAAAAAATATGGCTCAGAGTTCTGAAATTATGTGTAAAAGTCAGTGGATTTGTGCCCATGTACATTTCTCTCACCCTAAAAAAGGGCCATTAGTGGACAAAAAAAAAAAAAAAAAGGCAGTTGTACCTTTCCAGACAAAGGCTCTACTCTAGAACCAAACTACGATGTTCTTGTTCTGGCTAGCAGTCTTACTTGCTCCTTAGAGGGTGGGAGAGGATGGGGATGAGGAGAAATAACTGGATACTGAATGAAAATGTAATTTGAAGCAAATTCCACTGCCTCATCTACATGTTCTGATGACTGGTTAATTGACTATAGACCCACTGATTCATTTCATTAATTGGATAAATTTTTGATTGCCCTTTTATTAAAGGCCTTGTGCTAAGCACTAAAAAAATGAATTCTCATAAGACACCATTCCTGTGCTCACTGAGATCACAGGGAGTGGGAGCTTCAGAAAGAAAACATATAATCACAGGGCTGTGAATGAGACATGGATGGGGTAATTAGGAACATGGAGAAGGGACATCTTCATCTGATTCAGGGTCGGAGAGAGCTTCTTGAATGAGGTCATCTGCACTGTAAAGAGCAGTGGGAGTTAGCAGAATGAAGAAAGGGGTAAAGGGAGTTCTGGAGCAGCATGTGTACAAAAACATGAAATACTTGGCATTTCTGAGTCCTCACGGGCATTGGTATTGTTGGTCTGGAGTGTGACAGTGAATAGGTGTTGGGAAGAAGGTTAAGCAGGAGCTAGTTTCTGAAGGGTCTGGAATGTTAGGCTCAGGAGTTCAAATGTTATCCTGAAAGCTATGCGTGTGTGGGAGTTTGGGGAAAGGGTTGTCACTAAAGGATTTTAATGAATAGATAGGCCGAGCTATAAATTTTAGAAAGTTTTCGGGGGGCAGTTCTGTAAAGGATGGGTTGTTGGGAGAGAATGGAGAAAGATGTTTAGAAGGTAGGATCTACCAGTTATTAAGTTTTCTTATATTAATGATCACTGGCCCACTAATATCAAACTAAGAAAATAAAAGAGCTTTAGAAGTTAAACTTTTCATATAATAACGCAGCCCAGATTCAGTTTAGCCTCAACAATTTGGCAAAATAGCCTCCTCTAGAGCCAAGGAGGCTCCAAGAATTGCCTTTAGCTAAGAGTCAAAGAAGTCTACTCGGGCTGGAGTGAACCCAATCCCTAATTTCCACACTTGAGCTGTGCTACCAGCCAAAATTAAATGGCCATATCCACATTAATGGAGTGGCAAAGTGGAGATATATCAATTGTCTTAAAACAGAAATGTGTTTATGTCGTCAAAATGTTAGAGTTGGTTTCAGTAACCTCAGCGGTGCCATTGTGTAATTATTACTTAGTGAATATATCTACAGATCCAGGGAATTTCAGCGTGAATCTGCTCCAGTTTTAATATTTTAGTTAGCATTTTCAGAATTACGATCTTAAATCATGACAACCATTTATTTTCACTTTTAATTTCAAAATAAACATTGTCATTAATAACTACCTCTATTACCACGGTAAAATAGCCACTAGTATTCATGAGGCTAAGTGGAAGGAAGATTGGCTGATTGAACAAATACAATTGGTGGAATAGAGGGAAAACAGTAGCTCATGAGGAAGCTGCACAAAAATGATTTAAATAAACAAGTGACTGTTCTTTTCCAAGACTAGTGCTATATAATTGTTTTCATCACTGAAATTAAAAATAGGGAAAAGTTATTATAGTTATCAAAGACAAAAAGCTTTATTGAAAATGTTTCAATGTATTGATGGTGTCTTGGGGTCATTGCAAATGCTATTATTGATTTCATCAAAAAAGTAATTTTCATATGATATTTTTTCTGGAAATATTTTTACAAAATCAATTTTTGGGTTATACTGGGTACTATAAATTGAATGTTTATGTTTCCCCTAAAATTCATAGGTTGAAATCCTAACCTCCAAGGTGATCAGGTCATGAGGGCAGAGTCCTCATGAATGAATGGCATTAGTGCCCTCATAAAAAGATCCCAGAGAGATCCCTTGCCCCTTCTGCCATGTGAGGTAACAGGAAGAAGATGGCAGTCTGTGAGTAAGCAGGTCCTACCCAGACATGGAATCTGCCAGTGCCATGATCTTGGACTTCCTAGCCTTCAGAATTGTGAGAAATAAATGTTTGTTGTTTATAAGCCACCCAGTTTTCAGTATTTTGTTTCTTTTTCTTAACTTACTCTTATTTAATACTCTTATTGTTAACACTTATTGTAAATGATTTGTTAGATTCTCTAGCTCACAGAGAATTAGTTCTGTTCTGGCATCAAAATGTAATATGTATGGAGAAATTATGCATACTATTTTCATAATTCTAGTAAGTGCCAATTACTTTCAAATTAATGTCTATGAATGGAAAATGTTCATTCTTAGACATTAATTACTTAAAAATAACCTGTATCTGAATATGTATATAATTTTTATTTATAAAATGTACAATTTAATATATAATTTATTATATATTAAATATACATACTCATGTTTACTGCATATTTTATTTTTATTATAAATCTTTACAGTATATACTACTTACACATATATATTTCAGCATATATTTTCACAGTAAATACATTTTTCTGCATCTTTAAAAATATAACCCTATCTTTTATTTTATTTTTTTGGAACATAGTTTAACATGTTTGCGTTTTCCTACTGAGGACTTAACAGGAGAGCACCATGTGAGATATAGGTGTTATTATTTCCATTTTGGAGATGTCACAGAGATTAATTATTTTGCCCCAAATTTCATGGCAGGCAGGTGAGCAAAGTAGAGTTAGGTTTTACACTAGATCTGTCTGATTCCAAGACTTTCAATGACCATTCCACCATGTCTTGCTACTTCCCATGTAATTATAGTTAGTGATTTATATTCTATTTCGAGTCTTTCAGAATTTCTTTAATTCATTTCACTCTTATCATTGCACAAGTGACTTATCCTTTTCAAGTGCCCACACATAAAAGAGCTCCTCTCTACTTCATAAGAAGATGCTGCTTTTAACTGCCAGGGATAATGATGTTCTAGGCTAGGGGAAGCTAATCCAAGGAGAAGTGACCATGCAAACCCAGAAGTGAGAGGAGACTAAGGTGCCAAGAAACCCCCAACATAAATCCTAGCAAACTATAGAGAGAGCAATTGAGTTTATGACATCTGATTTTTTTACATTGACAGGAAATCACAAACATCTGGTCGCGAGACTCCTGCAAGTGACAGATTGTGATCGGATAAATAGAAAGTTTAACTTATTTAAACACATCTTCTTTAATTTGAAAAATGCGTGATGGAATTTGACTACTCTAGACCTGTGATTCTTAAAAATTTAGAACTGCTGGATTGTAGGACATAAAAAGCAATCATAATTATGCATCTCATTACTTCCTGAAGGTGATCAACATTCAAAATTTGGAGTAACCTGCCTCAACAATTGTGATGTGACTTGTTTGATTCATATCAATGGAAATTTTCTGAGTAAAGCGTGGTCAGAGATTTAGGACTGTCAAGCATTGCATTGATTTTACCTTAAATTACTGTTCTTGTCTTAATGTATTTGAAATGGCCATAAAGAGACGTTGATGTTACATTTGGGGAAAGTGCTTTCTAATTGATGGATGTGATATAGAGGAGAGTTGTGAAAAGTCAGTGAACTAATATGACTTATAATGTTAACTTTTGCCTATAATATTACAGTATAATCTTCTTTTCCTCACATCTGAGAGGACCTTGTTTTCCCTTGCTTCTTATATGACAGAATCATTGAATTTTACTAATGAAAGTGATCACCTACTTTAGTTGGTCATTTTCCAGATGAGAAAATTGAACCTTATAGAGGTAGCCTTCAAACATGTTAACAATGCCAACCCCTTGACCTTCCAATCCTGGTTAAAAAGATTCATGTCATTTATGAGAAAAGACAGCAAGTGACCCCAGCCCACAATATTTTTCTCAGAACTCAAGGATATTGGTGGTGGTGGTGGTGGTGAGGGGGTGGGTGGAAATCACATTCAATTCCAAAAATTTAATTCTAGGACACTTTATTTCTCCCAGTTAGAACAAGTTTAGTTAATTATATAGTTAAAGGGAGGTGTTAAGATATATTTTGGTAAATTAGATATATATTATTGTGATTATTTTATTTTTATAAGTTTTTCTATAAAAACACTTATATATTAATGTTACATGATGAGTAATTAGCTTTATAAAGTAGGATCACAATATGTATAAAATTATTAAATATTAATGTTGGAATAAGCATCTTCTCTAACATATTAAGTCAAATACTTTAAGATTTGATGGTTAGGATACAATATAATTTCTAAAATTGTTTTATTTAACTTTTTTCCATACTTTAAATTATTTCCTTTTCCTGAGCTGGTTAAACTTTTTACCTTGCTGAAGTATACTCATATATTTTGTATTTAAATATCCTTTATATTTTGAAGTGTATTCATAAACTTTCTATTTATATAGCAAAATATGCTAGGTAAAGTGTTAGATATATATCACTGTTTTTATTATTGAGTAAATATGATAATAGGAATGAAAGAATTTTAAATAATTCTTAGCACTTTTTTTTTAAAGATGTTTTACTTCTCTTACAGTACTCCCTTTTGATACTATTAGAAAGTCCTTCTAAGCTCATTACCAGAAGGGAATTATAACAAGTTGTTTTCTGAAAATGCTGAAGTGTGTGCCTTATAAAGGAAAGTCCACAATGAATCCTAAGAGTTTCTAAGCTCTTTCCTCTGAAGCCTTGAAAAGTATTAAAAGGCATGGACTGGGAAAAGGGAATGCTGTATATTAAATTCGATAATGGCACAAGTATTTCTGTCCAAACTCAGCAAAAAAGTACAGGTTAGGCAAGTCATAATTAAGTGGAAAAGCCAATTTCTACCTTTGGGCAATATTTATGAATTTTAAAACCATGAGGGAAAATATTTTAGTTTGATAGTTTAGAGCACATGCTTTAACCTTAGAGTTCCATCTTCATGAACTAATTTTTACCATTAAAGTATTATTTCTGTGAGCATGCTTCCTACGAGAGAAAGAATTTTTAAAAGATTATTTCTCTATTCAAAATAAGCCCTCGAAAGAAAACTGAAGGTCTTTTTTCTTTCGTAACATGGAAAGGGAGAACCCTAGTTTTCTAGATTAATTGGAAATGGAGCTCAATTCTCCAATGTATTTAAAAATATACGGAGAGCTCTGTATAATGAGCTCTGCAATGTTTAAATACATTGGAGAGCTCTCTGTTGAATTGTTAAAAATGAGCTCTTCTACAGTAAAACTGCATGCCATGCAAGTGAATTAGATAAAAGATTGGAGACAAAATAATCAAATCAGGAAAGGGATATACCCAGTTTCATTTCTGTACAATTAGTCCAAATATTCTTAATACAGAATTTTTTTTCTGTCTTCCATTTTAGCACCTAAAAAATTTGTGTAGAATCCGAATTTTTAAACTTGTCATAGTTAAGTTCTATCACGAGAAGACACATGTGCTGTTAATATACAGGAAAATAAATACAAAAACGTCCCTCTTATCAGCCAAGCATTAGAGTTATTTACATTTAAAAAGTATAACAGAAAGAACAGATTACCTGACACACAGAGGTAATACCTATCCTGGACCGAAAACTCTATTTCGATAAACTCGTACAGATTCTGCGAGAGTGGCTTAAACAGTTTCTTCTCCAAGTCCTCTTTTACCAATGATGACATTTCCTCCAATTCCACTTGGCCTGATATCTTGTCTCAAGCTCACCCTTTCTCTCCTTTTGCTGCCTCGGTTGCCCGTTTTGGTCTGCAGCTCCTGGAGGAGTCGGGCCCACCCCCCAGCCTTCACTCTCTTAAGTTCGCCCTGCTGGCGGGCCTGGGCTCCCAGAGCGCTCCGCGCGGCCAGACCCCTCGCTGCGGTATCAGCTTAGTGGCAGCGGCGGCAGCAGCAGCCAAAATACAGCAGCAGCACTAGCCCCACCGTCACTTTTCAGCATCCAGGCTCAGGCAGGCTGCTCTCTGGAGCTCTCCTGTGGTTTGTTGATCGGGAACATATTTATGAACACCAGCAGATGTACTTGTGGAGTCCCCTGCTTATCCTAGTCTAGCAGCCCTTTCCCCTTTCACATCGCTCTTCAGAGGAAGACCACTACTTCAGCTTGATTCCATTATATAAATCAGCTGTCTGGCTCTATTGATTAGGATCATTTTCTATTAAGAACTTTGCTATCATCAGTAAGAGGAAAAGCATGCTTGTTTGCTCCTGATACTTCCAACAAGTCTCTTTCCTCCTTTCTTTTCCCCTCCTGCAATTTATTCAGACCTTTGCTTCCACGAGAGCACCAATTCCTGGTCTAAATTGTTTTAAAACTGGGCTCACTTTAATGTTATTTATCCCTCTACTCACAAAGAAAATTTTACTATGTACTTATAGGGGCAAAGCATTATATTTGTTTCTTGGGAGAGTGACTTTCTTATCTTCAAGGAGAGTTTATAATCAAATAAAGGTGAGTACACAAATAACTATTATAAATGTTTAAAAGTGGAAAATGGCACAAAAGAGAAGAGAACATAGAAAAGCTGTTTCTACCCGGAAAGTTCTACTGGAGAAGAGCTGAAGCTTGAAGAATGGAAGAAAGTACTGAGGTGGAGAAAGAAGAGCATGTTCTGTGGGAGGAGCATTGTCAGCCAAAGCCCTGCACCAGGAAAGCACAGGGAGTGTTTGAGAGGAAGGGAATAGTCCAGTTCTTCTAAGCTGCAGCATGTGCGAAGGTAAAAGATTAGGCTAGAAAAATAGAGTGGGGCCAGATCATGAAGGGCCTTGAATGCCGGATTAATCCTTCGGACTTTATTCCCTAGAAGTAAAGAGCCAGTAAAGAATTTGGGCATTTTTTTATTCCACGAATACTTTTGGAGGGCTGACTCTGTGTCAGTCTCTATTCTAGGAACTGAGAATATGGCAAATGAAAAAAAAAAGTAGACCAATTAGTTGTTATCTTAGTGCTTAGTGGGGTAGATGGAAAGTAAAGTAATAAACAAAGCACAAGTCCATTCAAGGTGCACTCAGCTGCAATTAAGAGAAATGTGACATGAGATTGTAAATAGGAAAGACTTTAAACAATCTCTCATAGTAAGAGGTGTGCAAGGAGGTGGCCCTAAGGCTCACAGATGAGGGTCCCAAGTGCTTTCCGTTCTTTGATTCTCTGTCTTCAGATGTTTGTTGGCTTTCTGTCCTCAGGCTACTGTTCATCTCCAAAGACAGGAAGAAAGGGTTTCTGGGGGATTGTTCCTACTTAATTTCTCTTTTTGTCAAGCAAAATGTTCCTCAGAAACCAGCTAACAGACTTCCCTTTGCATCTTAGTGGCCAGAACTGGGTGGCATGGCCATCCCTAGGAAAGTAAGAATTTGTCATTTTTGTCTCCTATTATGGGAAGAGGGATTTTCTAACAAGGAAGAAGGGGATGAGAATGACTGTAAGCAGGCACTCAATAGTGTCTTCCATAGCTGCTCTGAAGAAAAATTAATGGCATGTCTCTGGCTAGGCTGAATTGTGGGGTCCTGGGTGAAATGTTTACCTTTCTGATCCTCAGGTTCCTTATCTGAAGGATGCTCTCCAGGTCTTTTCCTACTTTAATATTTTTCTATTCTGTTTGTGATTCCAGGAGTCTATTAAAATAATTTGGATAAGAGGACCAGAGAACTTACTGCGCTTTTGGATATAGAAATAGAGAGGAGGGGATGAATACAAGATATGTTTGGATAATAAAATCAATAAGCCATGGCACCTAATTAAATGTTAAAGTGGAAGGTGGAGTCAGTATGACACAACTATGTTTTATTTCCACCTAGAGAATGAGTAAATGGGCTCATAGGAGGTAGGTTTACAGAAGAGAAATTATTTCTAGCTTTTACACATGAAAAATTATTTCCTGGTTGTTTTAGTCTTCATATGGAGAGAAAATTTTTAAAAAGACTGATATGACAATCAGAGCGACTCGTCAGCAATATTGTCATTGAAATTTAATTAGATATTTGATTCTTTTACGTTTTTCTCTTCTGCTAGACTGTATGTTCATGAGGGCAGGAACTATGTTTTCCCTGCTTTCGATAAATTCAGGATATGTGATGTGCAGTGCCTAGCACACCATAGGCATTTTTGTGTTTATCGATCCACTCAATTTATTCGTGTTTACTAAAAGACTAAGTGAATCAGAGAGTCTAGTAATGACTTAATTTGCATGTGTGTGTGTGTGTGTAGTTGATTTTGCAGTTATGCAGTTATTATCTGCACAGCTAGAGTGGACAGTTGTTAGTATAGCCAATCATTTATTCTGTATCAATACTCATTTCCTTTTGTTGCCACGAATGTATGATCTTCAGTTGTGAGAATATCAAATGCACTTCCGGAGGAAATATTACGGGTTTTCCTGGAAGTTCTTAAGAGTGGCTATGTATTTCAGTATGGTCTTAAGTAACGTTGAAATTAGAAGCTCAGGAACTGACATAGTGATCTATAAGTTCCAAAATAAATGTCTGCTATTAACTGTGTTCAGAAACAATTTGCCAATTGGTTTGAAAATTCTTATAATATCAATTTGACAATTATAGGGAAAAAGTCATGTTAAAATGCTAATAAATGTCTTCCTTAAGGTTTGAACTAGTTCTACTAGAACAATCTATCAAAACAGTATCTAAGTATAAAACATAATACAATGTTATATTATAAATATACATATTACATGATTAATATTCAAAATACATACATTTTCCATATGGCTTAATTTTATAATGAATATGTAATAAAGAAATGAAAACAATGGGTTCTTCAGTATAAAAAATTATATTTATATCTTATAAAAATTAAGTTATAAAGAATCAAAGGATTCAACCTTATTAGAAGTGCAAATGACAATTCATTAAAAGTGGAAATAAAGATCATTTTTAGTCTTTAATTTGTTATTTGAAAGGAATACAGTACTAAACATTTGAAAACTAACATCGACAAAAGAGGCTATAAAAAAATCAAATAGATCCATAAAAACATTCATTATAATATTTAATAGAGCTATTAAAACATTCTTCCCTCATAGCCAAAGATTATTCTAGTCTGTACATTTATTTTATGAGAGCTATAGAATAGTCAATGGAGATGAGGAGGAAACCATCAAAAAATGGCATTTTTCTGGAAACACTTGTTTTTAAAACTCCAACATCTCCCAAATGTATTTCCCATAGGGAAGGAAATTTTAATAGCTACTGCTTCACTATTGCGGTCTAGCTAGTCCACCATCATGGGTAAAGTAATGAAGCATGTGTCTATGTAGATATACCCTAGCTGGTGTACAGGGAGGCATATTATTCAGAAGAAAAGACCTCCTTGCATATAAGACATATAGATTAATTAATCTTTGGATTAACTGAGAAACTGAAGCCTGAATTCAAAAAGACCCACAGCTAGAGGAGTAGACTATAATTTCTAAGTCTATAAATAGTCCAGATCTATTTTATTCTTACTCATTTTTTTTTTTCAGAGACTGAGGAACTATTTTTCTTTTAATTTTTCAGTTTTGGAATCTTGCCTTAATCATTTCCCAACCTAGTTTAAAATTTTTACATTCTCTTGCAACCGCAAGATTATTTATTTGCTAAAAAAATCTGAGAGTAAGTATCCTACCTGTCCATACATACCAGGATAATAATGTGTGCATATGATTCACCCTTTTGCATATTCACAAATTATAGAAATGGTGGGTTTACATGGAGCTCTGGGCTGAGACAGTTAATTGGTTCTATGGAATTACAGAATTAGCCTAGTTGGGAATTCGTCGAACCAAAGTTCTGCTCTTCTCAAAGTCACTATGTAGGTGCACAAGAAGGTAATGGTAGACACTGCAAAAAGACGCTGGACCCTAACTTCTGAGTCTTCTTTCAGACCCACATTCCAAATCCCTTTTGCTTAAGAAAAAAGGCTGGTTGTATATGCCCTCACATCACTGTGTCCTGGAGTGGCCTCCAGGAGAAGAGAGAAGATACTATTTAGCAGTACTTATCAGTGCTAGGCTCTGTTGTTGGCTTTTGAGATACACATTGTTTAATTTAATCTCTCAACAAAGCTAAGAGGTAGATATATGTAATAGAGTCCTGAACTTGATACCATTTGATGTGAATGGTATAATACATTGAAAAATGCCAGTTCTATAATGTGTTTCTTAAACTTTCATTTGTGGGAATCAGAACAATATTGGCATCAAAATATTATCTATTACACACAAATTCTATTACCGTATCATATAGTTTACTTAATCCGAGAAATATTTGTTCTTTAATCAAAATACTTCTTTGGTAATTCTAGTTAGGAACATTGTGCGTGTGTGTGTGTGTGTGTGTGTAGGTGAATATGTACAACAAACTGAATGTATTCTCCCAAATTCATTTGTTGAAAAGCTAACCCCCAATATGATGGCATTAGGATGAGTGGCCTTCGAGAGGTGATTAGATCATGAAGTGCAGCCCTCATAAATGGGATTAGTACCCTTATGAAAGAGGCCCCAGAGAGTTCCCTCGCTCCTTCTGCCAAGTGAGGACACAGTGAAAGAATCAGGAAGCAGGTTCTTGCCAGACACTGAGTCTGCTGGTGCCTTAATCTTGGACTTCCCAGCCTCCAGAACTGTGAGAACTAAATGTTCGTTTAAGCCACCCGGTCTATGGTATTCTGTATATCAGCCTGAACGGACTAAGACAGTGTGTGTGTGTATATGTGTATGTGTGCACATACATTTTGACGATTTAGGATAAATTTCAAATGGATGTACTTTGTGAGGTGTTTTTTTATGTTTCCATTTATTTTCTTCTGGTTATGGATATTTCAGATAGTCCCTTAACTCTGACTGTTATAAGTTATTAGAGAATACAGCCCTATTCCTGAAAGGAGAAGCAAAGCAGTTTCTACTTATCGTGACCACTCTTCCCTGACATTCTAACATTCACTGATGAGGACTTGCTGAGATACTTGATATTTCAGACTTCAGTTTATCACTAATATTGCAGAATATGTCACAGTAGAAGGCTTCAGTGGTTCACAGTCAGTGCCAGAGTCCTCATTAAGAAAGGGTTCTCTGACTCAGCCAGAGATGGAGTGCATTTCTTGCTCGGAATAGTCTAGTATCATGTTAAAGCATTGGATTTACAGAAGCAGTTTCTTTTTTAAAGTGAAAAAGAAAAAGAAATTCTAAAAGTATTACATAAAAAATATTCTTTTGACAAAATATATACACGAATCTATGTTCAGGGAAGATTTTGTCTTTTCATACAATTTTACAAACATTTAAAAACAGATTATAAAGAAAAGATTTGTATTTTCTTCTGTTATTCTGCTACAGAATAACACCAAGAACAAGTTTTTGCTTGCTTTTCTCTATTTAGTCCTATTGAATACCTGATTTACATCCATAAAGAGGCTACTTCGATGTTATAAGATAGTAAAAAAATAAAGTTATTTCCATAGAATGGTCTCTTTTATGCATGTTAAAATATATACAGATGTTTTCAAATAAGTTTTTTTCTTATTTTAGAGATAAAGAGATTTCAAATTAGTTAATGGAGAGAAAGTCACATAGCTGATATCTGACTAATAATAGCCAATTCATAATAAACACTAATAGTCATATAGTGCTTACTATGAGCCAGGCGCTGTTCTAAGAGCTTTATAGATGTTAGTTTTAATCTTCTCAACATTCTTATTAGGTAGGTATTATTGGTATTTAAATTTTTCATGAGTAAACTTTGGCACAAGTTGCCTGTTACTTGCCCAGTGTCACACTGAGGTGGAGCCAGATTTGAATGCAGTCATTCTTGCTCTATAGTCTGTACTCTGAACCACTGAGCCATACTGCCTTGTTCTAATTTGTCCATGAGTACTTAAAAGCTTTCCTGTACTGTCATAGGCATATTTCTTAGGACATTTTAATTTGTAAATAGAGGTACCATATTCTGTCTCAACCTTTTCCCAATTTCCTGCTCATTTTTAGACCTTTCGATTCTGCCTATGTTCACAAAGGTGCCAGTAGTTCAGCACTAGGAAGGATGCGCTCTTCTCATAATAGGTGCTTAATTAACATCTCTTAAATGAATAAAAATGCAGTTATTAGTCTTAAAGAAAGGCTTTAATTTTTTCTTTCCTATACTCACACCCTCAAATGGAACCAAGACACTTTAAGGTTAATATAAAATATACAAAGGCTATCTCTTTTTCTTTGCCTAGCACTCTTTCCTTCTTTAGAAGATAGAAAGAAGAATCCATCCTTTCTATGGAGAAACCGTTCCAAGTGTAGGGATAGGGCTGCTCCCCCTGCCATTTGCTTGACCATAGCACAGGCATGAACACATGACCGTGGCCTAGTCTTCGCTAATGAGAGTCCTCCTTCCCCTGGTCACAGTGACTGGTTCGGAGCTGTGCATGTGATCCAAGCAGGATGGTGCCTAACCTATTGGCCCTTACCTCCAAATCCATACTTCTTTGCCTTGCTTTGTGATCTTGGAGCTGGGCCCTGTAAATATTTCTCCTTTGCCTGCTAGTGGAATATTAAACTTTCTCAATAGAGGGCAATGGTGTGACCCTACAAGTCAACAACAGCAGGAAGATCCTTCCCTTCCAGGTTCTGGTTCTCTGTTATTATTATTACTTTGAGTGGGGACCTCTCAGCTGCACAGGGAGATTCTAGCGTGCCCTCAGGGTATGCTCTCCCCATCAGTGGCCACCTATACCCTCTGGCAAGGGTTGGCTGCTTCTGTAGACCAGTTGCAGCTTGTCCGCACCCTCCTACAACAGCAAGCTCCTTCTAAAGACTGGTCCTGACTGGTGTCCCATGGCAAGCCAGTTAGCAGGCTTCTGGTTCCTGTATAAGCCATACTTCTTGCAAAGAGAACTGAATTGCATCCTCAAGGGGAAGGAGGCTTCTTTTGTCCTTAGTCTTTTCTCGTTTACTAATCCTTAGTCTCAGGTTAGTAGCTGCTGTTGTATACCTGCTATTTCTGAACCCATTAGACTCTCTTTTTTGTTTTGTTTTGTTTAATAACTTCTATTTTTAAAAAGAGGGTTAATTTTAAATAAACTACCTTCTACTCTTCTAGTTAAAAATTGTTTATGTTAAATTTTCCCTGTTTAAATAACCAGTGTGGTTTCTGTCTCCAGACTGGATTCTGACTGACATAAGTTCTATCAGTTTCCTCTCTGAAATTTTACATAGAGATTCTAGGAAAAGAAAAAGCTTCTCTCTCCTTATTGGATCAACAGCATAAAGTAGGCTGGAGCTGCGTAAGGCCATTGTCCGCAATCACAGAGAGGCTATTTTCAGTCAAAAAAAAAAAAAAAAAGATGAGATCATGCACAGAGAGAAATAGATGTGAGAGTCAAATGAAGATGGAGAGAATTCTGATGATATCATTGGACCCCTTAGATTCAGTTATGCCCAAAGACCATTTTCCGTTCATATTACCAATAAATTCTTTTTTTTTCCATAAGCAAGTTTGAGTTGAATTTCTGTCTCTTGAAATTGAAAGAACACTAATTATGATATAATGTAGCTTTGCCACAAAAGAAGTAATCACTCTTTTTTACTTTTCATTTTTGGTTTTAATATTATCTTTAACTTTTCAAAGGATCACTTATTTATTGAACTTTTATTTGTAATCTCCTCAAGGTAATCTCTGAAGGCAGTCTGCTGTCAGCCCTGCTTCACTGAGTGCGATTGGGGTGACACACTGCATTGTTCTCCAAGTTGCAGTGTCTATCTAACCTAGTCTGAAGAATCAGAAGAGGGCCTCCCTAAGAAAGTGACCACCAAGCTGATGCACAAGGATGTGTTAGAGTTGTCCAACTCCACCAGAGTTAAAGAGGTTTTTTTTTTTTTTAAGACTTATTTATTTATTTGCTTAACATTAACATGTTATACTAACCTGGTCATTCACCAAATACTAACTCTTTCCTTACTGTGTATGAAGTATTGTAGTGGGTGCTAGAAGTACAAAACCAAATAAAATCCCCTACTTTTAAGGAGATTGTATTAACCATGTGTTTTATTTTCAGTAGTATGCTGATGCTTTGACATATGGGGCCCTTGATGCCTCTGGAGGGACTTCTTCCAGGTTTAGCTAATTCCTAGAGATACTAAAGAACTCACCTGTGAGTGCATCTTTCAAATGCAAACCAATCAATCCAGAGCTTACCCCCATTATCTTCCTTATCAGGCTCTCGTACTCCAGCCACCTGTCATAACCACCCTAGAGCCAAGTACTAGACTTCTAGGGACAGCCCCTAAGTCCATAGCCCACTGATACTAGCCAATCCTAAACTTGCCTACCCTGCGCTACCCATTCCTTCCCATGGAAACCACAAAAAAGGCTTTTGTTCATGATTTCCCCTCTTCCTCAGCTTCCTGACAGACCTCGGTGCTTCCCTGAGTTGTCTGCCACGGTGTGGCATGGCACACCCCCTCTTCTGGAGATCTGTGAATATAACAAACCATCTTTGCAATGGCTACATTCTGTCTCCTGATATGTGTGGGCCTTATTGAACCTCCAATTTCCTATTCTACACTATACTTTAAAATAGAGACTGTATTAGGGAAACTTTAAAATATTTTCCTAGTTTCGGCTAATCTAAAGCTTCCTGAAAATAGAGGTTACAACTGCTTTATTCACCACTGTATCCTCATTAGTAACTCAGTTACTATTATAATTGTCCCACATGGATTTCTAAGCATTGTTCATCTAATATCACTTATATTCATTCCTTCTTTCTGATTTCTACCAACTCCACTTCACTTTAGGCTCTTATACCTACCCAGGCTTACATTTTTGGTCAATCCATTTACGTTCCTTGTTTCAGGTTCAAATGATACCAGATCCTCACAGCCTCTCCTGACCTTCTCAACTAAGTGTAAGCTTTCTATTTCAACTGCCACACTAATTTGTTTCAACTTTTCATTGCATACTCTACTTCTTGTTCTAGTTATCTGTGCCCTTGTTTTATCTATTAGATTGCAAGCCCCTTGAAAGAAAGAACTGTATTTTATTTTTTGAAAGAACTATATTTTAGACATCTCTGTATTTTTGTTTCCTAAAACAGTGCCTGATAGGAAGTGCTCCATAACTGTTTGTTGAATATATAGAAAAATGGGGGATTATAATCTCGTTGAGGGCATGGACTGTGTTTTACATCTCTTTGTATATCCTGGAATACCTAACACAAGGTCTTGTCCTTAGATGATCTATAAATATTTAGTGAATTGAGGAAGCCTTTAAGGTAGGTAGAATAAGTATTATTAATAATCCCATTTGACAGATTAAACAACTGAGGCTTCAAGAAGTTAATGCTTTTCCCAAGGTCACCAAATTAGTGTTAGGTAATATAGCTACATTAGAACCCAAGTGTTTTACCACCTACTCCAGAGTATTTCCCATTGCCCATCATTGCAACAATAGCTAGTATAACTGAGTGATTCTTATGTGCTAGGAAGATGTCACTGAGAAGTTTCTTATGGGGCAAAATCTTATTCTCTATTATATATATAGTTGTGGACTGAATGTTTATGTCCCTCCAAAATTCACATGTGAAATCCTAACCCCCCGATGTGATGATACTAGGAGGTGTGGCCTTAGGGAGGTGATTAGGTCATGAGGATAGAATTTTCATGATGGAATTAGTGCTCTTATAAGAAGAGGCTAGAGAGTTAGCTGATGCTCTTTTCTCCACGTCGAGATACAAAAGGAAGTCAACAGTCTGCAACCCAAAAGAGAGCTCTCCCCAGAACCTGACCATGTGACACCCCGATCTCAGACTTCCAGCCTCCAGAACTGTGAGAAATAAGCCATTCAGTTTATGGTATTGTGTTGTAGTGGCCCAAACTGACAAAGATATATGTTTTGAAACCCTCTTGATTTTCATAAGATTAGATAAGTATCATGACCTTTATTGACAACAGATATTTGGCTATATATCCAGTATTGATTTAATAAAAGATGAAGGTTTAGAATATTATTGCTGCATAAATTGAGGAATTGGAAGGTATGAGGAGTTTAGCATTATTTTATTGAGAATGACACATTGTAAGTTGATCTGAATCTCTTTGGTTTCCCAGAATTTTTACTGGCTGAGTTTATTCTATAACCTCTCCTCCCCACCTTGGCAATGTCTCATGAGCTATTGATAAATTATTAAGCTCTGTTGCAAACACAGTGCCAGAATTAACCCTAAAATGGTATATTCATCAAGGCCTAGTCAAGAGGCAGAAAACACAATAGTGATTGTGACAGAGAAAATTGAATATGAAGAATTGCTGACTAGGTATAAAGAATCTTTATCTGAAAAGCAAAAGAAGAACTCAATGTCATGGATGTAGCAACTCCCACTCCCCAGGACTGAAAAAACAAAAGAAGAAGTCAAAATAATTAAAACATAGAGACCGAGAGGAGGGACCCTGTGGAGCTGACATTCAGGTCTCTGAGGAAGGTTGCTGTTCAGCTCGTGTCTTGAAAATGTACCTGGGATTGTTTATAATCAGGCATGGTAAACATGCAGACACAGAAATTATTTTCACAAAGGAAGAAGTTTATACTCACAGCTCTCTAGAAACAAGAGGCACAGCATTTCATGCAGGACTACATAGGGAAGTACCAGTGTGGGTCAGGAAACAGGAGGAGGAGGAGGAGAAAGCATTGGCAGAAGCCTTTATTGTGGCTTTTTGGGGAAAGGCAAGGTAGCGCATGTTAAATGGTTTAGAATTGGTTAGTTTGAATGATTTCTGCAGACTCTGGACTGTAGTGATGGTCCCCAGTTACTTGACCCTGGAGTGACTGAGAGCAGGGGGAATATTGGCTTGGTGTGTGAAAATTGATAACAGAGGTAGAAGCGGGTATAGGCTCTGGACTACTTGGTTTGCACAGAAAGACATGCTCACTGGCAAGTTGTTTGCCATCTCCAGGAATTTGCTAACCTTGGGAGTGGCCATTTGTACTGAGTCTGCAAGGCCTCCAAGACGTCACATCATAACGTATAGAAAATAAAAACCATGACATCTACAATTGGGTTGGTGTTTCTGAGTTCTGGGGGCTGCCAGTTGCTTTTTGTGGGCTGCTAGCTGCTTTTTTGAGGTTTTCTTCCCATAAGTTAAACCTCTTCTCTCCTCCAGGATCAGAGAGGGTAGCTACCATCTATCTTTCAAAGGGGAGGGAGCTTCTGGCACTAATCATTGAATTTACAGCAATCCAAAGATTCCACACTATAAGCGATTGCCTAGATATTCCAGATATCCTAGAAAAATATACACATTCATCTCCGCATCTCACTTGAAGACCTTCTCTTCTGCTTCTATAGTCATTAATAAACATCAAATATCTGCTGATAGGGAAGATGTTAAACTGATTTTTAAACTGAAGAGAAAAATGGGTCTGTGATGAACATTATAGTTACATTTTACCTCTTCTGTCCCCTTTCCTGTATGTCACCCTCTTTCCATTACCAGGACTCAGAGGATCTCAGAAAAGAAGGTCTATGCACAACAATTGCTAGCTGAGTTGTGAAAGGATGGTTTTAATTTTTTAAGAGATTTATTTCTCCAAAATTTAATCTTTTATAAAATGATTTGGGTAGAAAACAGAGCCAAAGACGAAGCTTTCATGTGAATGTTTTATTGGGGACTGCGATCCCAGGACAGCAAGAGTGACAGGACAGGATCGTAAGGCAGAGGGGGGTGGACCATTACCACACTGGCCATGGCTTCAAAAGAAAACACAATTGGTACCTTGGTCACAAGGATGCCTCCAGGTAGGCTGTGTGGAACCACTATGTGTTGAAGCAGTTCATTGTGGGAAAGAAATGAAATGAAATGAATTTATCTGTTGGTTTCTTCCTGCATTATGACTCTCATTGGTCAAAGTTTGCCCCATTTTTGTTGTTACTTGACCCCTTTGGATAGCGGATGGAAAATCCACATCTCATGCTATGTAGCACAGAGCCTCTGTGGGCTCGTAAGATTTGATTTGGGGTTGGAGCTGCCATGCTAGGCCTGCTGGAGGCCATGCCGGCCTCTAGCCTTCCCTCTTGAAAGAAGAGAGGCAATGGTGGCAGTGGCCAGTTTCCCACTGAATAAGTTGCAATTGACAAAGGGCTAATGTGAAGATGTACATAAATTTGATCTGATATGGATAGTAATGGGTAATCAGTAAGTCAGAGACTGGAAATATTTGTAAATACGAATGAAAGTAATTGGAGAAATGGAAAGTTCCATAAGGATATGTCTGAAATATGGGTTTATAGAGCATGGGATATAGAGGGCTCGGTCAACACATGGAACCAGAATGTTAGTAGGCGACAGCCCTGCCCCAGGAGGCAGGAGACCTGGTCCCAGTTCCCAAGCTTCCCTTAGCTGTGGCATGGTCTCGGATTAGTCTCTTCATCAATCTGAGCCTCTGTTGTCTTATTTTAAAAAGGAGGAGAGAATCAAAGCTGACTTTTTTAGTTCTCAGATATGTTTCAGACAGACAATTTTGCAGGAGTAATTTGCATGTACGATCTTTTCAAATTTCCCTATATAAAAATGAAGAATTATTGTCAGGAGCATCATCAGACAGAAACTCATTTTGTAACTTAAAATCTGCACTGGTTGGTCTGACAAAAAACTACCACACTGGGAAGTCAGCCAATCTGAATTCTAGACCTGACTCTTTCAGCAGACAGCCGAATGTAAATCAGTGAACATCTGTCTCTGGGCTTCGTCAAAGTACAAGCTGTGGTCTCCAATCACCTTGGCTGGAGCCCTGGTGTTAGCACTGACCAGCTCTGTGACCTTGAGCACGTTACTTAACCTCCCTAATTCTTTTTCCTTATCTGACTAGTGGGGCTGCCAAGAGCAAATGCATATGGAATATCTGATATAATTGTATACTCGAATGTTAATTAGTATTTTCTTAATTGTAAAAAGAGGTAGAGCCATTGATCCCTAGGACCCATTTTAGCTTTAACATTCCATGATTCCATACTCCGATTCATTACTTAATTATTACAGATGCTTAGTTAGCATTTAATACATGTGTAGTCCTGTGCTACTTTGCTCTCAGGAAGCACACAAACTGGCTGAGACAGTCACATAAGATTAGAAACCATATACAGTAATCTACACTGTTGTGATAAGGGATGGTGCCCTAAAAGTATAATAAATCTTATTTAGAGTTCTAAGATTGATGACTTATCAAGCACATTATTTTGGGAAAAGACACTTTGTCAGTGTTGGGGGAGATATTTATGGTGGGTCCTTACAAATCTTTAAAAAATTATTTTATAGATGCCCATTAGTATATCTTCAACTAATAACTAATGGAGTATTGTTGGAAGCAGTGTCCACCTAGGGTTTTAATCTAAAGTCTGAAGCATGGTAAATTATATATCATTGCTTAGTGTAGCTGCTGTTTATAATGATGTCATATTTCTAATGGAAAAAATTAACATTAAAATTAATATTAAACTGGTAACTTGAGTTGAATTGAAATGGAAATGCTTAAATGGAAATGCTTTCTGTTGCCATGAAGGTTACCGTGGTTAAGTTTTTAGACTCAATACAAAATACTCTGCACAAGAAATAAAGGACAGTGTCTTATTCATCAGTAGCAAAGACTCTCCAATTGTTTAGCGAGCAATGAATGCAGTACTCAAAAATCCTGTTCAGTTTGAATTTTGAGGATAGAGAAGAAAAATTAGGAAAAACATATTACTTCAAAAGTGTGTTTGGATTAGAAAAAAGTTCATTTTTAACAAATAATGCTAGGCAACATGGAAAGATCTATCATATTAATAAGCGTTTAATAATAAAACATGAAGAAAAGTAAAAAGGCTTAAGGCACAACTCTCAGAACTTTATTTTAGGATATTCAGGAAGATGCTACTGTAGCATACCATGTGTTATGGTGATAAGGTGCTAAACTTTGATTTAGAATATGTTGGTTCACCTCAATCTGCCACTTACTGTTTTGGGTTACCTTGGCCAAGGGTCCTACCCACTTCATGATTTGGTTATTTATAAAATTGAGGGATTTAAAATTATGTCAAATTTATTATGATTATTCGTTTATAGTATTATCAAAATTGTACATCCATATAACCTAGTGATAAAGTTTTATAAAGCTTGTTTGAAAACAGCATCCCCCCCACCACGATTTTCCCATCTTCAGAGGAAAACACTTCCAAATCTTAGAGCTTTTTTTTAGTATATACCTCTGTATCTCTAAGTTATACTCTAAATTGCTAGTTTTAAAATATACATAAGATTTACCATTTAAACCATTTTAAGTGTACAGTTAAGTGGAATTAAGTACATTCACATTGTTATGCAATCATCACTGTTTATCATCTCCATAATTTTTCATCATCTGAAACAGAAACCCTGTACCTATTCAATAATAACTCCCCTATTACTCCAGGCCTTGGTAACCCCTATTCTGCTTTCTGTCTTTAAAAGTTTGACTACTCTAGGTACTTCATATAAATGGAATCATTCAATATTTGTCCTTTTGTGTCTGGCATCTTTCACTTAGCATCATGTCCTCAAGTTTCATCCATGTTGTAGTATGTGTCAGAATTTCTTTCCCTTTTAAGGCTGAATGTATATACAACTGTATGTATATACAACTTTTGTTTGTCCATTCACCCATTGTATATACAACTTTTGTTTGTCCATTCATCCATTGATAGTCATTTGGGTTGCTTCTACCATTTCACTATTGTGAATAAAGCTGCAATGAATGTGGGTGTAAAAATATCTGTTTGAGTTCGTGCTTTCAATTCTTTTGTATATAAACCCAGAGATGGAGTTGTTGAATCATATTTTTAATTTTTTGCAGAACTGCCACATTGTTTTTCAGAGTGGCTACACCATTTTACATTCCTACCAGCAGTGCACAAGGGTCTCAATTTCTCCACATCCTCACCAGCACTTGTTATTCCTCCTTTTTTAATATGGAAGCTTTCATGAATTTGTGTCTTCCTCGTGAGGGGCTATGTCGATCTTCTCTGTATCATTATACTTTAATATATGTATTGCTGAAGTGAGCACTCTATGTGTTTTTGCTTTCTACTTTCTGGATGATTTTTTAAATTTTATCTTCCAATCCACCTATTGAATTTTTTTTGTATATTGAAATATAATAGACAATCAGTTGTTTGTACTTACATTGTATAATTCAATGAGTTTTTTTTTTTTTCATTTATAGTTGGGATACAATAATATACCAGTTTCAGTTGTAAAGCATAGTGACCAGAGATCACATAACTTGCAAAGTGATCACTCCACTAAATCTAGTATCCCTTTTCCCCTTACATATTTATTACATTATTAACCATCTTCCCCATGCTACACTCTACATCTCCATGTCTATTCTGCAACTATCCGTTTCTACCTTTTAATTCCTTTGCCTTTTTTTGTCCCCCCAGCACCCCTCTCATCTAGTATCTCTCTAAATATTCTCTGTATCTATGAGTTTATTTCTGCTTTTGTTGTCATTGTTGATTTTGTTCTTTAGATTTCACATGTATGTGAAATCATGTGATATTTGTCTTTCTCTATCCGAACCATTTCATTCAGTGCAATACCTTCTAGGTCAATCAAAGCAATATCTTATTCCATCCTCTTCCTTTTAGTCGGTGTGTCCTTTAATCAGAAGTGAGTCACTTGTAGGCAGCAATGTAGGGCTCTTGTTTTCTTATCCATTCAACTACTCTAATTTTTGGTTGGAGCACTTAATTCTTTTCCATTTGAGGTACCTGTTGATAGAAATGTAGTTATTACCATTCTTTATTCTTGTTTTTGATACATGATTTTTCTTCTTAAAAAAGTTCCTCCAACATTTCCTATAAGACTGGCTTGGTGGTAATAAATTCCTTTAGCTTATTTTTGTCTGGGAAGCTCTGTATCTGTCCATCAACTCTAAGTGATAACTTTGCTGGATAAAGTACCCTTTGTTGTAGATCCTGGGTTTTCATCACATGGAATATTTTGTGCCAATCCTGTCCTGCCTTTTGAGAAATCAGCTGCCAGTCTTATGGGTGTTCCCTTATAAGTAGCTAACTGCTTTTTCTCTTGCTGCTTTTAAGATTCTCTCTTTGTATTTAAACTTTGGCATTTTATTTATGATAAGACTTGGTGTGGGCCTCTTTGAGTTCCTGGTTTTTGAGATTCTCTGAGCTTCCTGGAGTTTTAGGTCTATTTCCTTCACCAGGTTAGGAGGGAAATTTTCCATCATTATTTCTTCAAATAGCTCTTCAACTTCTTGTTCTTCCTCTTCAGGTACCTTTATGACATGGATAGTTTTACCTTGAATAGTGTCTCATAGGCTCCTTAAATTATTTTCATAGTCTTGGCTTTTTATTTCTTGTCATTCTGATTGACTGTCCTTGGCTTTCCCATCCTTTATATAGTTCATTTGATCCTCTTTATTCACTTTGTTTTTTCCATTTAATATACTTCTCATTTTAGATAATGTGTTCTTCATTCAGACTGGTTCCATTTTATAATTTCCATTTGCATTTTTATGTTTTTTATCTCTGTTATCTCTGAATTTATGTCTGAATTTATCTGCACTTCCCATAAGTTCTTTGAACATCTTTATAACCAGTGTTTTGAATTCTGCATCTGTTAGATTGCTTGACTCCATTATATCTGGATCTCTGTTGTCTTCTCTCATATGGTTTCTGCTTCTTTGTCTTCCCATTTCTGCTTCTGTGTCTGTTTCTATGTACTAAGCAAAGCTCCTAAGTCTCCTGGTCTTATTAGTGTGGATTTGTGAAGTAGGTGTCCAGTGGCACAGCCCTGAGAGTGATTCAGCTGCAGGCCAAATTTAGCCCAAGCCTCTGCCCCTCTCGGGCCACCTGTTAAGATTCAGTGAGCAGTCCACAGATGCTGTGTTCATAGTTGCCTCAAAAGGCTACACCAGAAACCGAGGCAGCTGCCTCCAGTGTAAGTCCAGGTGCAGCAAGAAGCACCTGACTCACTGAGGACACACCTGGATATGGCTGGGTGAGGCCCTGAGTTGGAAGAGGCAGGGTTTCAGGGAATCCTCTGGGCAGAGCAACCTGTTATCTAGTTTGATGACATCACGGCTATGGCGGTGCTGCATCTGCATACTGGGAGTGGGGGAGGGTCATCAGAGGAACAACAGATACTGCCGGCACTTCTGTATAGACTGAGTCCTGCCTCAGCCCTCAGTCCAACAACTCACTGTCCCCCTGTAAGTCCCTGGTGTCCCTGTGCAGCCTAACCAGCACTGGTGCTCAGAGTGAGCAGGTCCGACATGGCCAAAGTCCCGCAGACACGGCCCCTTTAATAGGCATCTGCCACTTCGCAGCCTCTGTCCCACTCAGCTACCTCTGACCGGGCAGCCCCACATTCTCACCCCATTCTACCTTCTGCATTGCAGGGTGATTTCTTAGATTTCTCATGAGTTGTATGGCTTGTTCATCTAGATCCCAGGAGATTTTTCCTTGCTGTTTGCTCCTTGTTTCTGTCACAACTTTGATTTGGTCGCTGGAGGGATGAACAGAGTCTCTATCATCTACACCATTTTTTTCTGCCCGAGTCTTAATTTCTGCTATTATACATGTAGTTTTCAAGAACTTTTGGTTTCCTAAATGTTCCAAAAAAGAACATCTTATTCTTTTTACAAAAAGATTGCTTTAAAAAGACTTTATTTTTTAGAGCAGTTTTATGTTAACAAAAAAATTGAGAGGGAGGTACAGAGATTTCCCTTATAATCTAATCCCCATAGATACATAACCTCCCTATTATCAACACCACTTACCACAATGATACTTTAAAAAAAAAAATCAAGGAATGACCTTGTATTGACACATCATGATCACCCAAAGTCCATAGTTTACCTTAGGGTTCACTCTTGGTGTTGTATGTTCTGTGGGTTTGGACAAATGTATAATGACATATTTCCATTATTATAATACAGAGTATTTTCACTGCCCTAAAAATCCTCCATGGTCAGCCTATTCATCTCCCCCCACTCCATCCCTGGCAACCAGCAATCTTTTTATTGTGTCTACATTTTTACCTTTTCTGGAATGTTATGTAGTTGGAATCATATAGTATGTAGTCTTCTCAGACTAGCTTCTTTCACCCAGTAGTATGCATTCAAGATTCCTCCATGTCTTTTCATAGTTTAAGAGTTTATTTCAGAGGTATTGAATAATAGTCCATTGTCTAGATGTATCACAGTTTATTTATCTATTCACCTACTGAAGGACATTTTGGTTGCTTCCAAGTTTTAACAATTATGAACAAAGAAGCCATAAATGCTGTACACAATTTTTTATATGGATGTAAATTTTTAACTCCTCTGGGTAAATACTAAGGAGCATAATTTCTGGATTGTATGGTAAGAGTATGTTTAGTTTTGTAAAAAACTACCAAACTATCTTCCAAAGTGCCTATGTCACTTTGCATTTCTACTAGAATATGTGAGAGTTCCTGTTGCTTCCACATTCTTGTCAGCATTTGGTGTTGTCAGTGTTCTAGATTTTGGCCATTCTAATAAGTATATAGGGGAATCTAATTGTTGTTTTAATTTGCATTTCCATGATGACATACGATGTGGAGCATCCTTTTATGTTTTTTTTTGTGATCTGTATATCCTTTGGTCAGGTGTCTGCTAAGGTCTTTAGCCCTTTTTTCCCCGTCTTTATTTTTCTCCCTCCCCCGACATCCACCCCTGAATTATGGATGTCGCCGTTTCCCTTTAAGAACTGGATCTCTGAAGGCAGGGTGTCTCCTCCTACACACTCGTGGCCTGCACCCGGGGTCTGGCACCCCCGGCGCAATTGGGGGACCTGGCATACCCAGGGGCCCTGGCCCATAGCTCCACCTGGGGCACAAACCCAAGACCTTCTGCATGTAAAGCAGACATGCTAACCATTACACTAATGCATAACAGGCTGAATTCTGGGAACGAACATGTGCAGAAAGTAAATGATGAGTCACTGAGTCCTGTCAATCTTAGTTGTCAATCAAGAAAGCCCACTCTTCTAAGAAAAGTAACCACCCAGTTAAGTAGGGATAAAAAACCCCAAAGGCTTTGTTACTAGGCCCTTGAGCCACCCTGTTCTTGCTCAGGCCTCTTCCACAGCTGGAAGTGTACTGTTGCTTTACTCTCCTTTCCAATAAAGCTATTCTTTTGCTGCTGTATTTCGGTGTCTCACTCACTTCTTTGTTTAAGACATCAAGAGACTAGACAACGTGCGGAGAGGGGAACAGAATCCCCATTCTCCGGTAACACTGGCTCCTGTCATTCTGGAGCCCATCAAGAAAAGAGATTGGGGAGGGGTAGGGAGTCTTCTCAACATTTGGTATGTAAACATTCTCTTAATATCTCTGGGCTCAGTACAATACCCCTGCCTTCAACTGTGTCTAATGTCCCCTAGTCCAGAAACTCTGTTTTCTATCTCCAGAGCGCAAACTTGGAAGAGCTGGTGGTGAAACATCTGATCACAGAGTGGAAGAGAGTGATCTGAGGATCTGTTTCTTAAACATCTATCCTCCAATACCCTATGCTCATCTCTACTTTCAGAGATACCTGGTGCTGCCAATTCCAGGTAATTTAGGGATTCTAGTGGAACTGGGTTGCTTCTTAACTCCCCCTCTATAGGCTTAGAATTTAGGTCTAAGTCAGCAGAGTCAATTACTACCCATTTACTATTTTTCAGCTTATAATATTTTGTTGCAATCTTTCCTCTCATTCTTTTTACCTTGTTTTAAAACTTTTTACTGTCATTTTTGTACAATTTGGAGGGAGTAAAATTAGATATGTATGTGCTCTATCTTCTCTTTTTCTCCAGAATGCTAATGTATTTTCTAGTTCTAATAGTCTGAGTTTAAGATGGTTGTTAAATTGTAAAAACCTAATCTCAATTATCCAAGGCCTTAGATTTTCCTGACTACTGAGGCATCTTATATTAACTCCTCACTTGCTTATTTACACTACTATCATAGTAGATTGGGACAGAAAGTGTGGTGAAATTCTCAAAATCTTGTTTTATAAGTTATCTTTTCTGGGAAAACGGATGCAGAAAAAAAATGTATAGGGTCATGGCTAAAAGTGATGGTTGGCTATTTTATATTATGATCTCTTAGCTCCTAGTTTGTTTCAATATTTGAATATCACATTAATTCCAACATATAATAAGCAAATAATAGTTTTGTTCAAAATACTTTCATTACTATTCTATGATTATAGTAATTACATGTAGAATGTTCAGATGAAGAAACTGAGGCATAAAGGATCATTGAATTACCTCCTTAAATACATACAGCTAATGAAGATTTTGGGAGTCAGGAAAACCAAAGTTTTCTTCATCTGTCTCTACTTGGTGCTCATAAGAATGTGTCCACTCTCTTGAGAGGAGTCCAGTGTAGGTAGGAACTTTTGCAGTAGAACTGTTACCATCTGTAAGTACTTACTGAGCACCTAAGTGCCTGGATACATGCAAATACTTTAAACACATTGCCTCCTAATTATAATGATCTTCTTTCTTTATAGATAGAAAACTGAGACCTGGAGAAGTTAGAAAACTTGCTGAAGTGCACACAAATTATAACTGCAACAACTAGATTTGGAACCCAGGTCTTTGACTTGAGAGTTCAGGCACTTTCCACATGCAGCTTCTTTTTGGGCATAAGTTAATAGCTTAGTCCAGAGGTGAAATAGGGGAAATGCACATTTAACAGCACTGTGATAAGATCTGTGGTGGGGTTATATGTGATGTTATGAGAGACTGTGGGAGGGGAATAAGGATCTCCAGGGAAGAAAGGGCCAAAGAGCATTTAGGCAAGTGATCAAAGAGACATTCCAGTACCTAAGGGAAATCAGAGTATTTAACAAATGCCACTGGAAAGGAGGCATGTGGCAGGACATGGAGCGGTGGTGGAGGTAAAAAAGGCGAGGCTAAATAAGAAAGTACGGAGAGGAGGCCAACTCAGAAGAGACTTTAAAATATGAGGGAGTTAGAAATTTATCTTCAGGCCAGTGGGGTTTTCAGTAAGAGTTTAGGGTTTAATCATATAAGGGTTCTTTTTATATTTAACATACATAAAAATTTGTATTTTTATAAGGATCAGTCAGTCTGGTAGCTGTAGGAAGAAAGGATTTGAAAGGGGCTGAAACAGGGGAGGAGTCAAGAGTGGTTCTCAGATCTGTCTTGGACAAGTGGACTGAGCGGTGCCATTCACCGAGAAGGGAACAGCCTCGGAAAAGAAGAAACTGGGCATCAGAATGTCTATTCTAAAATACTAAATCACTACTGTGTCCTTGGACACTGCATACTACTTCATGAAAAGAAACTGGCAACTTCGATCTTCATGTTCTTCTAATGTAAAGTGCAAAACAATACAATTTTGTGGAGAGGACTGTATTGTCTCTTAAATACATCATTGAGTCTTAACATGTATTTTCAGATGGAATGAAACTTCTCCAGAGTTGCTTTGAGAATACAATAACATGGATTAACTTCATATTAAAGGTGCCAATAGCATATGTAATATAGGATATTGCCTTGTAGCTGAATTGGAAACTAATAAAGGCCACACGCAGTATATAAAAGAAATTTCTACCATTAAACGTTTGTAGAGCTTACAGCGTTTGGAAAATATCTGTCATTTGCATAACTCATTTCCACACTTTCTAATAATCAATTTCTTGTTGAAAGTTGATAAAATACAAAGCACTTTTAAGAGCTATGTATTTTACATATGCTTAACAACACTGTACATTCTAAACAGTCTGTACTACTGTTACGGCAAAGGAAGAGCATACAAATTAATATTTTTATTCAAGGCAAAATAAAGTAGGTGAAAAAGTCTATTCAAATAATCTTGCCTGATAAAACATACTGTTTCTAACATGATCAGTGACTGATCTGAGACAACAGAAAACTACAAATTAAATATTTGATTCTTCGCTATTAAAAAATAAAACACTGAAAAAATTCCTTAATAAAGGCAATGTAAAGTTTATCAGAGACATCATATATGGTATAGACTAGAGTCTGTGTGTGAGATAATAGAAAATATATAGATGTGGGTCTCCGCCCCTGGTTTCTGACTGAGTGGAATCCCAGATGGCCCCTAGTCATCAGAAACACCAGCCATAATTAGAAGTTTGAAATTTTCAGGCCTGACCCCCACATCTCCAGAGAGGGGAGAGGGGCTAGAAATGGAGTTAATAATTGATCATGTCTAGTGAGGAAACCTCCATAACAATCCCAACAGCATAGGGTCCAGAGAGATTCCAGGTGAATACACTCCAGCTAGATAGTGTCAGAATTGCGTTAAATTGTAGGACACCCAGCATGTCACAGAGAATTGCCTGGTCTGGGGGAAGAAAACCTCCATGTTAGGTGACCAGAAGTGAAGTGTTTTGTGTGCGCAGTAAAGAAGAAACATCGGAGAAAGACACAGGAGAATTGTAGATTTTTCTAATTCACTGTTTCTGTTCCAGGACCCTTCACACTCAAGGGTCTTCCAAAAGAGGAACTAACTCTTCATAAACCTTTAAACTGTTAATCTCCAAGAAAACATAAAAAGTTAACCTTCTACATTTGTATTTTCTCCCAACTGTGCAGATTGCCATTGAGATTCCATATACTTCTGGCATAATTCCATTTTGAGGCATTTTAAATGGAACGAACTGTACAGAACCTCTTCATTAAGTGGCCTTGCTTGGTGACATTGTAAGTACTTAAAAATAACTAAAGTGTACTTAACTTTGTTTCTCAGGAAATTTAAAGCAAACGAGGCTATTTTGTTGTTGTTTCCCCACCAGAACATCAATAAGTTATAAATCTGCTTCTTTACAAGAACTTCCAGGGCTTTTTGAGCCATCATTACCTTTTTATCCTAGAAGCAAAGCAGGGCGGTTGACTTTCACCTTCCAGTTCCCTAAAGTTCTCCTAAGGCTTTTTATGCTCCTGTCCCCACTCCACCCTATCCTTTCAGTTTTCTCCCTGAGGCCCAGATACAAGTCATAAGGTTTCCCGGTAAAGGAGTTTGGGAGCGGGGTCGCGGTCCTCCGTCCTCCTGGGCTGGATGGGAGCGGGGCCCTCCACGCCAAGCGCAGCACCAGGCTCCTGCTAGCTCCAGACCCGCAGCGCGCAACGAGTCCAGAGGCAGACACTCGTCTTTAAAACAAAGCAACCGCGTATTTCATAACGCTTCTCAAAGCTGCCCCAAGGGCACCTCCCTGCAGATCGCTACCCGAGGGTCTCCCTCGCCGCCGCCAAATTAATTTTAATGCTATGTATTATTTTAAGAACGAATGTCAATGTTCCATCTACCCCCACAGCTTGAGCTTATTAGTTTCAATATTAAACGTTCAAATTCTTACACCTCCACGCACGCATTTTCCGTTCCAGCTGCAGCGACAGGCTCGCGTCTCCCTATCTCAGGCTCACTACAGGGGCGGGTGTGTGTCCTATTTTGAGGAGCCTGGAGTGGAGGAAACTCACGGTCATTCAGTCCGAGAGGCGGGGCCAGGGGCGTGTCCTCCCCGGGGCGTGTCCTCCCCTGGCCCCGACCCCTAGACAACTCCGCGGAGGGAACGGAGCTCGCCGCGTCCCCTCCAGCGACTCTGCAGGTTTCGGGTGGCCGTGGCCCACGTCCCAAGCCCCGAGGGCCCCTACGGGCCGTGCCAGGCGGGCGCGAGGAGAAGGTTGTGACGCGCAGCCGGGATCCTGGCGCACGTGTGCGGACTGACCCTGCGCATGAAAAGGTAACAGTCGCCCCGGCCCGGTGCATAGCGGTCGGGTTCACCTCCCGCAGGGACTGCACCGAAGTGCTATTTCCGAAAAGCAGCGGGACCATGGGGCTCCTTCCGCGGGACCCACGGTGAACCAGCCGAACCAGCCATCGCAGCGAGGCCTCTTCCCTCTTCGAATTTGCTGTCATTCCTTGGCAGGAAAATCGCTGCCTTCCCTCTCCTGGGAACCGTGTCTAGTCGCCACTGAACCATCAACTGTAACAAGTCAATTTGGTTTCCAAAAGTAGGAGACAGAACTGGAGGAAAAGTCTACATTTTCTGTACTTGCTTCTGGAGAATATAAGAATCGGAGAGTTGGCCCCTGGGACTTTGATTTTAAGTATTGCTCCAAGTATGGGGGGTACGTTTGTGGGAATTCTGTTGCTTAAGGAAAACTATGGTTTCATGATTGGGGGTCACACAACATGGGTGGGAGAGAGGTTTTAATTTTAGTTTTGGTTTTCCTAACAAGAGTTCGATGAAGAATCCATCTATTGAGAGTCTCCCATTGAAGTAATAACAGCTTATGCTGAGAAACACAGAAAAGCTTGACTGTGAACTTGGGGAAAAATGTCAGATAAAGTGGATGTGTGTATCTAGGCAGGCACCTGCATGTAGAATCTTTAGATTACTCTCTTGGGGCAAAAATCTCACTCTTGGTGTCCAGCTGTGTAGGCCATCTGGATAGCATTTGGGCAGTGAGACACCTGAAGTGGGCACCTCTGAGGACACAATAACAGCAATAACATATAACATTTATAGTATTTATTAAGCATTTACTATGTGTGATTCTAATTATATATACTATTTAATGTAAAGTGCTATTCTGGGCGCTTGAATGCATTAATTTGGTTTTGACAAGAATATGAACTAGCTGCTATTATTAGTCTCATTTTACAGGTGAGGAAGTGGAAGCAGTATTTCAGGTAAGTAGGTGCTCCCATTCTTCAGCTGCTATGAGTATAGGCCGCCAACAGCTCATAGCTGTACCTCCTATCAAGAACTGCCCTTGCAGATGGATGCTGACTTGCCAGGAAATGCCCAGGAGGTTATACCCCAGGACTCTCAGGCGTGGTCTGTGGCTAAAGGATGACTGATATGGGGGTACCTCCCTATCTTAGAGGGGAACACCTCTGCCATGTCATTATGCTCCACAGCTCCCTGTGGGATCAGGCTGGAGTGGACTGCAGCTGGACCCACATCTTTGCCTTGCTTCTTCCCTTCCTCTGTCCTACTTGCCTTATTTCCTTGCAGTTTTCATCTGAGGGCCTTAAATCACACCAGAATCTTCATCTCAGAGTCTGCTTCTATGAAACTCAAAGAACTTCCCTGCTGTACAGATAAAACTTTTTATTGCACTTTGCTTTTTTGTGCTTCACAGATGTAATGTATTTTACAATCTGAAGGCAAGACTCTCCACCAGCAAAAAATTACAGCTTGCTTTATTGCAATACTCACTTTGTTACAGTGGTTCGGAACAGAGTCCACAATATCTCTGAGGTATGCCTGTATTGGGTTGTGAACTTTTCAGGATTTTATTCTTTATTTGCTAGAAATAAACCATCACCACAATCAAAATACTGAAAATATCCATCACTCCCAAAAATTTCCTCAGCCCCTTTATAACACCTCCTATCCCAGCCCCAGGCAACCTCTGGTCTTCCTTTTTGTTACAGTAACATAAGGTTGGAAAAGACTTTAGAGATCATGAGCTTCCCACACCCAGTAGTTGAGCATGCCTGAGTTCAAGGCATTAAGGGATTCCATGGGTAAGACCATGAGAAAAGTTAAGTAACTGGGGCCAGGCTGCCACCTGCTCTTGGGAAAGGAGATGGATATAAAGCTGGACTCTGATGACAACTTTGGCACCTAAGGCACAGATTCCAAAGCATGTGGAATTCAGATGAGATTCAGGCACACTTTGGGATTGTGGCAGTTTGGAGTTAAAGGAGGCCTGAGGGAGTGATGCCATCTTTGAAATGCACAATGAAAATAAAAAACATACAAGCCAAACTCACCACTAATACCCAGAACTCCAAGGCTGTTATATAAAAGGGAATCTCCTGGGGGGTGGGGCCACTGATTTCTGTCCTTCAGTTTCATCATCTCCATAGTTCTCTTATTGGTCGCACCTAGCTGTGTGAAGCACACTTTCCCATTTTAACTGTTTGGTTCAAGTTTGCTGCCTTGTAGTCCAGCTCAGACCTTGTTAGAATGATCTGAGGCACTGCTGAAAGCTGGCAAAAGCAACAGGGTGATAACACAGTGAGAGCCATAGTTCAAAATAATCTGGTATTTAAAACAGTTTTCTCATCTTTGGTTTGTGGTCCTGCTCAACTTCTACACTGTCTCCTGTGTTCCCCTTCATCGACTCCTCAAAGTCCTGGTCAAACCCAGTTCACAGTATTTCCCTCACTCCTTTCCCTCTCTTTTTCTCCTCTCTGGAGGATTCTTAGGACACAACTGATGTTAACTTCATAATCTAACTCTCACTCTCAATGGTCTAGACCATTGCTGTCCAGTAGAAATATAATGCAAGCCACAAAAGTGAGCCACATAGATAAAATTTTTACTAGCCACATTGAAAAGGTTAAGGTGGGAAGAAACAGGCGAATTTAATATTTTCAACTGAATATCTTCAAAATATCAGTTCAAGTAATCAATATAAAAATTATTAATGAGATATTTTATGTTCTGTTTTTACACTAAGTCTTTGAAACCCAGTGGGTATTTCACACTTACAACACATTTCAATTTGTATTAGCCGTGTTCACATATTGGAAAGTGCAGGTCTAGATATTGAGTCATGGCCTGGATCTAAAATTAAGTGTTCTACAGGGTAAAGAGGAAGAATGTGAGGATTA
>NW_006442508.1:10353990-10359324 GCF_000325575.1 Pteropus alecto | reverse complement strand
GACTTTAGGAAATGTAATTCTAGAGCATGAAGACAAAATGTTTTCCACCTTCATTCTTCAGAGCAAAACATAAGCACCTCTACATTAAGTTGCCAATTTCACCTTGTGTTTTGAAACTCCATACCTTGGAGTTTTCCCCCAGAAACTAACTTGCGTATTAACCTGTGTATGTTCTAGTCCAGTTGATTTATCTTCATGTTAGCTTTTTTTCTTGCATGTTTTCTCTATCAAGTAAGTATTTATTTTTATATATTTATATCATCTCTTCTTCTGGTACATTGAAAAGAGCTGAGCGGAAGAATGGGCATTCTTACTAGAGCACAAAGAATCCTTTAGTTAATGAACTGTTATTCAGCATGAATAATTACTCTAAATATAACTTGGTTAGTATTTTTTTGTCTGCATCTTAATAGCTATCTAGCTTTAAGGATAGCAAAATCTGTAATATCTTTTAAAATTATTTTTCCTAATTATAAAGTGATAATAACACCTTGGGAAATGGTTTTTTAAAGTGTATGTGTGTTTTTTGTTTTTGTTTTTGTTTTTTTTTACGCCTACAGCACCTGGTATTCCTAGGTGGTCTCCCATCTAAGTACTAACCAGGCCCGACCCTATAAAATGGTTTTTAAATAGGGTGACAATACTCAGTGTTTCAAGGATATGGAAAAATGGGCACTTTCATTCATCCATTTATGATGGGAATGTAAATTCCTACAAGGATTTTGGAGGGCAATTTGACAATATGTATTAAAATTCAAAATTTGCATACCTTTGTCTTTGTGATTTCAACTTTAGAAATTTACCCCATTAGAATAATTGGATAAGTGCACAAATTTGTATGTGCAAAAATGTTTATCCTGTCATTTATAATTATAAAGGAAGCAATTTATATTTCAACAACTATTTATTGGGTGCTACATCTGCTGGGCACTGTAGTAGGTACAGGGCTAGAACAATTAGTCAGATTTAGTTGGTCCCTGCCTTTATGTAACTTACAGTTTAGGAAAGAAGATAGTCAACTAAACATTCATTGAGTGCAGTGCTGAAGGTATAGGCTGTGGTTGAAGCAGGTTGAAGGGAGCTGAACCCAGACTTGGGGAGGTGGTGAAGGCTTCTCAAAGGAAGTGATGTGTACACCGGGTGCTGAGGGGTAATTGGGCTAAATAGATTATGAAATACCATGTGATGGAGTGTGATGCACCTATTAAAAATGATGTACAAGTGAAAGTACATAAAATTGAAGAAAAAAATGAGGTCACAAAACGATAGTGTAATTTTACTTTTGTAAAATTGTATGTATATGTGTATATATGTTTGTATGTGAATATATGTTCATATACACACAGAGATCTAGAATGCCTCAAATATAACAATGATTATGTTGATGGAATTTCAATGGACTTCTATTTTTAAATGTAAATATGTTATAATCAGAAAAAATTATAGCTATTTTAAAAATTTTGAAATAAATAATACAGGTTAAGTATAGTAAATTTGCAAATAGTAGAAAGATTATAAAGAACAGAATAAAAAAGACAAAGAATTGCATCCTTAGATGACAAATGATCAGTTGCCACATTTTCATGTATTTCCCTCCGTTCTTTAAATGCATATCAATGTATTAGCTCTTTTCATGATATGTGTTTTACAGACCAGTTTGAAGTTTTAGTATATTTAATATTAAAAAATAACTTGAGCTTATTTATATATACTATCACAGAATAAAATTTAATTCTGAAAATTAAAGTTTATGCTTGATAGAGTTAAATTCCTATTTATATTTGGAGAATATATTGACATCAAATAAAACAATTCTTTTTTTGTTTTTAGAAAATTTGATACAATTAAATTGTTATGTTAATTATGTCAATGATAATCTCGTTGCTGTCATTCATTTGAATAGATTATAGGTTAAACTGGGTAAAAGTGCCGTTTTCGTGAGCTCATGTGAATAACATTACTAGATCCCATTAGAGCAGTGCCAGTCATAATGGGAGTGTTAATTTGCTTCACACTGTACAGTGGAGTTCCCATATAGGCAGGAGGAATGGTGTAGCAAAGTTCCCTGACTTAGGGATTATGTGTTGCATCATCTCTGCTGTATTGCTTTGGTAGACTATGGTAGTGCTGTCATTCCTTCCTTTTTGAAAAATAGTTACCAAAAATCAGAAGAATAAAGTCAGCATATTCCCTGACAGTCATAGGCTTTTAAAATAGCTTGGAGAGTCTCTTCCTTATGGAGGAGCTAAAAAAAAAGTAAACTGCTTTCATGAATTAATATATGTAAAGTGCTTGGAATAATGCCTGATGCATATAAATGCTCAATAAATTGTTTGTATTATTAAAGAGCAAACAGTTATCAGAATAAGTGTAGGAGTATCTTAGATCTATCCTCATATTTTCATCATTGGGAATGGGATGTAAATTCCATATCAAGATATAGGGTGGAGATCATACTTTTTCATGTTAATGCCTGAGACCTGGAGTAAAAAGTTAAAGATTCTGTATTGAGATAAATAAACTCAACTAAATTGAGTTGTATTTCACCTTATAGCATAGGCTTCGGTCAGTAACACTATTTTGAAACTGAATTTCCTAGATAAAAAGAAAACTACTATTTACACTCTTGTATAGGTTCATCGAATCTGGTGAATTTGATCTCTGTTTAACTGGGTTGACATGAAATTGAATTAGTACATTCATGGGGTGATTCATACCTATTAACTCAAGAAGTAGCTTTTCATCACTCAAACAACTTCCAATTTGCTATAATGGTCCTGTTATCTTAGTTGTAATCAAACATGTCAGTCTGTAACGTGACCAGTGAATTTCATACTTGCTTCAGTTGTTTTAAGTAAATCTGTTTCTTAATTTCGGCAAAGTTAATGTGTAAAGTTAAAAGTCAATATTATATAAAAGTAAGACTCAGTGTTCCCCGGGCTATAAATTCTGTTCAAATTGTGTCCATGGGGACAGGTAAGATGCCTTCAAAGTAAATACACATTGTTTTACAGAGCAAAGATTTTGAAAAACTGAAAACATTGTTGTTCATTCAACCTAAGCAAAGAAGCCAGGAAAATCTCAGAGAGGTAAATAAGTTTATTTTCTGATATATGATTATTACAATGTTATCAATTATGATTTTCTTCAGTCATTTCAAGCGAATATAAGTTAACACTATGAAAACATCATACCAAATTATTTTTTTTAATATTTCTACTTTTCTGGTCCTTGTCTTAATTTTAGGGTTTTAGAAAACAAAATGGGATTAAATAAAGATGGTTGGAATATTTATATATTTTTATGTACAAATCTAGTGTAGCTGTTCTTGCATTTATTTCATATGTTCGGTCAAGAAATATTCACCATTGAGTTCCTACTATGTGTTATATTTGTTTGAGGTATATATTTGAGAGTAATAATTGATTTTGAATATAAATCTATTTAAGCCTATTAAAATGTTTTCTGTAATTTTAATTTACTAATCTTTGAATGAACTTCAACAACTCATTATGTAAATATGGATTTCTGTCCCTAAGAGATTAGGTAGATTTTCTTTGTTTCTGTTAAAATTTTAATGTACTTAGGTAAATTGGGTTTACATTTGTTGCTTTTTAGACTCGAATGTCTTGTAAGCCAGCTATAAAATAAAAAGAGGTATTGATTTTTTAAACATTTTAAGATATAAAGCATTTCAGAGTATCCTAAAAAATAAAGTGTTATATTACTAAGTAGTCATCACCTTTGACATCAGACATTTCTAAAAGTTAGTGTTTTTCTGTGCTTGGGACACTATCCTGAATCCACCTATATTATTTTAGCCCAGGAGGATCCAACACTAGTAAATATCCTAGCCATGTAAGTTCTTGTTACTACGAGCTGTAATTCTTGTGTGGGTACAGACAGTCCTCAACAGTGAATTTACAACTTGGAAAAAGTGGCATGAACAAACACATTTTAAGTTAAATTTATCTTCCTCATAGAACCTATTTTATGTAGAGAATTGTATTCCTGAAGGTATAAAAATAGACACTATATTCAACTCTTTATGAATCATACGCATACTATGAAATATATGGCTTTCTTGAGTATACGTAAGGCAATCAAGATGGCATTAAATTACCAAGCACTTGTAATTTATACCAGAGAAGGTTTTCCAGAGTTGGAAGAAGTGCTGGGAGTAGAGGCTGAGGATTCTGGTGGTACAGTGGTTTTCAGAGTCAAGAGCCAAGGGCAGGGTATCTCATGCACTAAGTAGCGCACTGGTTCCTAGCCATTGCCACCCTCTGAACCCCATGTTTTGGTCTTGGTCTCCTAACAAAAGTAATTTATTAGTAGTTAATTTATCTCCCTGCTTTTTAAAATCGAAGATATACCTTACTATTAGTCAGCACTTTTGTTCATGCTCAGTTGACATGATTCCAGCTGAAGCAAATAGCTATATGTTATTCTGGGTGACTTTATTACAGGTAAATTAGACTTTTAGACTTTTCAACATATCAAAAGTTCAAAAATCCCTGCCTACCTAGCAAACCCCTCCCCCCCCGCCCTTTTCTTTCTTCAAGAAGCCCTAGCGGTGACAGATTGGAAATCCTTGTTCTGGATGTTGTCAAAGGAGACTGCAGGGATAAATAGTTTGTACGTGATCAGATGGGAGTAATTGTCAGTTCAGGGAATAAATTTATTGCAAACCAGAGAATTTCTATGCATTGCCCTAAAAGTAGATGTTTATTTCAATGCTACATGCATTTTAGGTAAGGAGAAAGCACTAGGCTAAAGTAACTATGTTCTGTATGCTTTATTAACCTTTCTGCAAAGTGCCAATTACCACCACCTTCCATTGGCTTCATCTCACCTCAGCCATCCCAAACATCCAAACCATCCACAGGTGCTAACCTTTATCCATGATGTAGGGGCTAAGAGGAGAAAAGGATTGAACTGGAGGCCGATTCTGTTTAATCTGTTCCAGGGTCTGCAGCTGGGTGTATTGAAATAAAGCCACCTCACAGCAACAACCAGACAACTTCCTTATCCAAACTCCTGGGAGATTTTAGTTTGGGAAACTTGGACATTCAAATTGCACAGGTGCATAGTAATAACTGGTTACTGCTGATTTGTATTTTTGACTTCAGTCATCTGGGATTGAGATCCATTCATTTCGAGTTACTGAGTGTGACCCCTGTGTTTAGCTGAAGCTAAAAAAATTTTTAAACTTTTTATTCTGATAATTTTAGACTTAATAGAAGAGTTACTTCTCTACTCAGCTTTCCCTAATGTTAACATCTCGTATAACTGTGGTATAAGGATCGAAACTAAGAAATTAAGATCGGTTCA
>NW_006442508.1:10314348-10353918 GCF_000325575.1 Pteropus alecto | reverse complement strand
AAATACAATTACCTGAACAATAAAATTTTTAGATTACCCTGCTATTTCTGTTCCATGATTCAAGTCAGGATACCACACTGCCTTCAGTTGTCATGTCTTCTTAGTCTCCTTCAAACTGTGACAATTCTTCAGATTTCCTTGTCTTTGATTACCTTGACATTTTTGAAGAGTACTAGTTAGATATTTTGTGCGATTTTCTTCAGTTTGGCCTTGTCTTTTTTCTCATGATTAGACTGAGGTTTTTTGATTTGGAGTACATGATATCAATATATTTTATTACTTGGCTAAGTTGGTGTCTGCCAGATTTCTCTACTGTAAATTTATCATATGCTCTTTTTTGTGCCTTGTCACTTCCTTTGGAAATGAGCTACTAAATTCAACCCATTGGAGTTATTAAGATCCATTTCCTGGAGGGAGAGGTATTTAAGAAATTGTAGACATATGTTACAACCACCACAGTTATTAATAAATATTCGATGGGAGATACTTTGAGGCAATGTGGATACCCTGTTTCTCTTTAAAGTTTCATTCACTAATTTAAGCATTTATCAGTGGATTTTGCCTGCAGTAATTATTACTTTGGCACTCTAATGGTTCTATTTTCCTCATTCTTTCTGTATTTATAATTTTCTGTAGGAAAAATTGTCTCTTCATTCATTCATTCATTCATTCATTCTATTGAGTATTTATATCAGTGTGGTCTCATGGATATTTATTAACTTATAGATATTTTATGTATTGGGTTGTAATTAATTACTATCATTGTTCATTATATTGCTCAGATTATTCCAGCTCTGACAATAGGAATCCCTTTGGAGTCGGTTCCTGTGTTCTGAAAAACCCAAGTCTTTTTATCTTTTAAATAATTAAAAACAATTTTTTTTAGCACTACCTTAACTTTCTGGCATTATAAGATGCTCCAGGTTTATATTGTATTTTCCATACCCTAGCTCAAGAATCACCCATTTCTTTAAGAAGCATGGATCCTTTTATTGGAGAAAGAGATTTTGAAACCAAAATCTGGCCTATAGGTGTTCTTATTGTAACTGGACAGTCATTGCTTCTAGACCTTCTCAGTGTATAGAACCAGCAGATGTTATGTATACTAATCCATGTATTTATATTCATTCCTGTATATATCCATCTGTATATATGTTAAATATTAGTTCACACTGACATCTCCAACTCCCATCCATACCATAGGGTTTGTTTATTTTAGTATTCCCCTTTGCTTATTTGTAGCTTCTTTCTCCCATAGATTCAAACCTGGCTGTCATTATCTATATTTATTTTTTTGTTCAACTCAAGTAGTTTCAGAATTGTTAACTTGGACAGATACATATATATCAACTGGAGTACGGTGTTTGGTCTTTAGACTTTTGTCTTTAGCCTTACAGTTTCAAAACTCATATACAAAGTTATTTATCCATTAAGTCATTGGCAAGACCAATGTCATGAAACTCCCGTTTTTTCTTCTAGGAGTTTTACAGTTTCAGGTCTTACATTTAAGTCTTTAATCCATTTTGAGTTGATTTTTTGTATGATGTAAGGGTCCAATTTCATTCTTTTGTATGTAGATATCCAGTTTTCCATTTGTTGGAGATACTGTCCTTTTCCTATTGTGTACTCTTGGCATCCTGTTGAAGATCAGTTGACTGCATATGTGTGGATTTATTTCTGGGCTCTCTATTCTGTACCATTGGTCTATATGTCTGTCTTTATACCACTACAATACTGTACTTACTATAATGTTATACTATATTTTGAAAATAGGAAGTGTGATGCCTCCAACTTTGTTCTTCTTTCTCAAGATGGGTTTGGTATTCTGGATCTTTTGTGATTTCATATTAATTTTAAAATTGTTTTTTCTGTTTCTGTAAAGAATGACATTGGTATTTTAATAGAGATTACACTGAATCTGTAGATTGCTTTGGGTATTATGGACATTTTAACAATATTAAATCTTTCAGTCCATGAACACGAGATGTCTTCCCATTTATTTGTCATCTTCTTTAATTTCTTTCATCAATGTTTTATAGTTTCCAGTATACAGATCTCTCACTTCCGTAGTTGTTTATTCCTAAGTATTTTATTCTTGTTGATGCTATTGTAAATGGGATGTATTCCATAACAATATTGATCTTGGCAATTACTTCATGGATATGACACCAAAACCACAGGCAACTAAAGCAAAAGTAGGCAAGTGGGACTATATCAAACTAAAAAGCTTCTGCACAGCAAAGGAAACAATCAACAAAATAAAAAGGCAACCTATGGAATAGGAGAAAATATTTGCAAGCCACTTATCTGATAAGGAATTAATATCCAAATATATAAGAAACTTCTATAACTCGCTAGCAAAAAACCAAATAACTCAATTTAAAAAATGGGTAAAAGAACTGACTAGACATTTCTCAAAAGACATATAAATGGCCAGGAGGTATATAAGAAGATGCTTAAGGTCACTAATCATCAGGGAAATGCAAATCAAAGTCATAATAAGATATCACCTCACACCTGTTAGGATGACTATTATCAAAAAGCCAAAAGACAATAGGTATTAGCGAGGATGTGGAGAAATTGGAACCTTTGTAAACTGTTGGTGGGAATGTAAAATGGCGCAATTACTATGGAAAACGCTATGAAGATTCCTCAAAAAATCAAAACTGGAACTGTCATATCATCCAATAATTTCACTTATGGAATTTATCCAAAAGAATTGAAATCAGGATCTCAATGAGCTATTAGCATTCCCATGTTCATTGCAGCGCTATTTATAGCAGTAAGATGCGGAAAAAACCTAAGTATATATCAATAGATAAATGGATAAAGAAAATGTGGCACATCTATTAAATAGAATATTACTCAGCCTTCAAAATGAATTTCTGATACATGTGACAACATAGATGAACCTTGAGGACATTATGCTAAGTGAAGTAAGCCAGTTAAATAATAACAGATACTTCATGATTCTATTTATATGACACATACAAAAATAGTCAAATTCATGGAGGCAGAGAGTAGAACAGTGGTTGCCAGGGGTTGGGAAAAAAGGGAAAGGGAGAATTATTACTTAATGGTCACAGAGGTTTTTCTATGGGGTAATAGAAAAGATTTGGAAGATGGGTACACAAAGGTGTGAATATAATTAATGCTACTCTGCTGTACACTTAAAATGGTTAAAATGGCATAAATTTTTTTTGAAAACATATGCTTATAACATGTAGAAGCTGTTACTTAAGCTTTTAAGTACCCTACAATTTCAAGTTTTTAAATTGTGTAGCCATTTCAGAAAAATATTATCTAGCAGGTCAGAAAATGAGGCCTTTTAGTTAGGTCAGCAGTCTTATAAATAGTAAATTAAGTCTGTACATTTTAAACACCAAATTTCAAAGAATTAAAATTAAATATTAACACAAAACTATACTCATTTAGGAAGTAAATGGAATTTTAATTATTTAGTAATGAAAAGGAACATTTAAAGATAATTCTTATAAATGTCCTTCACCTGGTGAGTGGATAAAAAAATTGATATGCCCATACAATGAAATACAAGTGGACAATAGAAAGGAGCAAACTGCTGATTCTCACAAGACAAGAATGACCTTAAATGCATTTTGCTAAGTCAGAAACAAAAAGCAATGTATAGTCTTATTATATAGTATTGTGGAAGGCAGGGAAAGGAAATGAAGTGGTTGCTGGAATTAGGAGTCTGGTAAGGCGTTACCTAGGATTGAGATTGCTGGGTAGTGTGATAATTCTATAGCTTTTTGAGTAACTGCCAAACGGTTTCACACAGCAATGACACCAGCAATGCCCAAGGGTCTTAATTTCTCCAATTTCTTTTGTCAACTGAAAAATGATATTGACTAGGTGTTTCATCACCAAAAGGATTTATTCGAGAAAAGAAAAGGTTGCAACCCAATAAATATAGACATGGCAAATCACGTGCACACTCTGGCCTGCATGCCAAGATGGAGGGTATTTATATTAGGAAAAAAGAAGTTAATTGAAAGGGAAGGTAGAATCCTAGAGCTTTAGAAACATAGAATTCTTCCTGTAGGGTTCTTGCTGTTACACGGTGAGGAGCCCTAGCTCCTTTTACAACCCTCCCAACTGGAAAGTATGTGGATCGGGAACCCCTCCTGTCCCAGGGTTGACAGGCAACAGGTGCAGAGCTTAATAACAGGAATTCAAAACAGAATTAGAACAGCATAACATCCTAGTCTAGGTGATTAATTTAAATCAGGAGCTCAAACCTGTAGATAATGAAACAAAGACTATTATTTTAGATCAAAGTTCATGACGATAGATTCAATAACCAGAAAAGTTCTCTTTTCACAATAGCTTAGGAAATGTACAAGGTCACATCATTACTTCCAAGGAAAAGAGAAAAATGAAATAATCAATAGTAAGAGTTGTACAGGACTGATTCAGTCATTTTGGCAGTTCATTTCCTTCAGAGGTCACCCGCTTTAATTTTTGACAGCTTTAGTTTCAGGTCATCAGACTGTGTGCAGTTCCAGTCAGGGTTTGTGCCTTCTTTAGGTGTGACACGTGTATCCAGAAGTACAGTCCCTGGAGTTCAGCAGCGTGGGAGTTAGTAGTACCTGGTTAAGGGCCCTTCCAATGAGGGTGGAGGGACTCTTTTTTGAGGTATCTTTACCAGTAAAAAAAATCTCCAGGTTGTAGAATATGAATTTTGAATTTTTCATTTCCCTGAAGTGCACTGTGAAAAGATTGTTTTACCAAAACATATTTATTTTCAACGGAAGCAATTAAGCCTTTACAATATTGAAGTATGTCTCCTTTTATCAACTGTGGATCAAAAGAAGCAGGGGCTGAATGCATGGGGCATTCCGTAATTATCTCAAAAGATGAAAGCTATGAGTCCTGAAAAGGGGTAGACCTGAGATTTAAGAGGACAAATAGCAGTGCTTTTGGCCAAAGTATTTGAAGAGTTTCTACTAATTTTGCCAACTGAATCTTAATAATGCCATTGGTACATTCAACTGACCCTGAAGATTGAGGATGGTAAGCACAGTGAAAATGCAGAACTGGCCAGATTGCAGACTTGTAGCACTTGACCAGTAAAATCGGTGCCTTGATCCCTGTGGAGTTGGAGATGAGATCCCCAAGTGAGAATAATCTTCTTTAACAGAACAGTAGTCACTGGAGTGGCATTAGCTTGTCTTTAAGGGAAAGCTTCAGTCCAGTGAGAAAACACACATATCCTGACTAAAACATATTTACATCCGTGAGATCGGAGAGCTGTATAAAATCTATTTGCCAAATATCAAATGGTCTGTTAGGCAGTTAAAAATGTCCAGGGGCAGTGTGGACGGGTTTCCCTGGGTAGTACTTTGAACAGATGGGACACCTAAGGTAGGCACTTTTTTCAGCCTTCTTAATATCTCCCCACCAGTATTGATTCATGTATGCTGTCATTTTGTCAGTGGATCAATGGTTTAATGCATGTACAGTAGTCAAGAGTAGAAATTTTAGAGTTTCTGGTGGGACTGGATTGTGACTTGGTCCAAACCAGACCTTTCTCTTTTTATTAAACCAGCAATTGTTGGATTTCCAATCCTGTTTTTCTCTTTCTGAAGCCAGTTGTTGGGCTTCTCTGGCCAGTTTTTCTAAGTTATCAACTGAGGAAACATCTCTTTGGACCACAACAGAGGTGTGACTGCTGCTGATTCTTTTAAGGGCAGCATTCTTAGCAGAAATGTCAGCAAGGTGATTTCCATTAGCCTCCAGGGAGTCAAGTTTAATCCTGGAATCTTAATAATAGCTAAAGCATCAGATAAAAGTGTAGCATCCAATAATTCCTGAACATATGGACCATTTTAAGTTTTATCTCCATTGGAGGTAAGGAAACCACATTGCTTCTGTAACATTCCAAAGTCATGAACTACTCCAAAGGCATATCAACTGTCAGTGTAAATGTTGACAGTTTTACCCTTTGCTAAAATGCAAGTTTGAGTGAGGGCATATAATTCAGCCTGCTGGGCTTAGGTAGCCAAAGACAAAGATGCTGCCTCAACAACTTGAGAAGGGGTTACAATAGCATAACTAGTGCAGTACTTACCATTTTCATTTTTAAGTATGAACTATAAGTAACCCATGAGAAATCAGCTTTACCCAGAGGAATCTGTAAATTGTCATGAGTCATGTGGTGCTTCATCAATTCAGAAGGGAGAAGGAAGAGTAGCTGGATTATTATTACAATGTGAAAGAATTATATGGAAGTGGTTAACAAGGAATTGAGAGGAAGCACGGCAACTAACTGAAAGATCCTGGGTGTGATGAGAATTCAGGAGAACTTCTACTGCATGAGGTATAAAGATGGTTGGAGGGGATCCTGTTACATTACCTTTGTGGCCTTAATCAAGAGGGCAGAGGCTGCAGTGGCCTAAGGCAAGGGGTATCGAGCCACAGGGTCCAGTCGCTATCATATACTTGGTGGTCTGTGTTGATCTCCATGTTTGAGTGTGTACTCGAAAGGCATTCTCTTTTTATGCAAAGAAAAAGAAAAAGAGAACCTGATAGTTAGGATGCCCAAGAGCAGGTGAGTTTATTAAACTCTCCTTAAGGCTTTAAAGGCTCTGTCATCCTGTTCTTCCCATAAAATTGAGTTAGGACTGTCATTCTTTAGTAAGACATATAGATGTTTTGCCATTAAAGATTTGGGATCCCGATTCAGCAATAACTGGCTAGTCCAAAAAACCCTCATAATTGGTGCTCAGTTTTGGGCCTTGGGAAACTTAGGACACCGTGAAGCCTACCTGGATCCAGGTATAGCCCTTGTTCCTATATCAGATGTCCCAAATATCGAACCTGAGTTTGGACACATTGTAATTTTTTTTTAGAGATCTTATGCCCCTTTAAGCCCAAAAGTTCTAACAGATGGATGCTATCTTCCTGTGAGGAAACCCGAGAAGAGCAAAGAAATAAATCATCTACATATTGCAATAATTTAAGAAAAATTATATCACTCAAAACAGTCCTTAGAATTTGTGAAGAAAAAGAAGGGCTTTCAGTAAAACCTTGAGGCACTACTGTCCAGGTAAATTATTTTCCTTCTTAAGTAAAGGTAAAAAGGTATTGGCTAGCTTCATCAACTGGGATACTAAAGAATGCACTATATAAATCAATTACGGTAAAGAACTTACTTCCAGTTGAGATAGATGCTAGCAGTGCATGAGGGTCAGGAACAACAGGGCGTCGAGGGATAACAATGTGGTTTATTGCTTGGAGGTCGTGGACAAACCTCCACACTCGTCCCTTTGGCATTCTCATAGGTAAAATAAGAGTGTTACAGGGACTAATGCAAGAGATAATTAGACTCTGAGATATGTAATCTTCTATTATGGGTTTTATATCTTGAAAGGCCTCTTATAGGATATTGATTAATTCTGGGAAGAGGTTTTGAAGGATCAATTTGAATCTTAATAGGTGGTACACTGTGGGTTCTGCTAATATAAGTTGAAGATTTTTGCCCATAAAGAAAATGGCAGTTGGTCCAATAGGGACAATTGATTAGTGCTCTCAGATTCAGCTGCTGTACTGTCAAAAACAGAACAAATAAAAGATGTTGAAAGGCCATTTAATTCACCTAATTGGCCATTCTTACAGTTACTATCAAAGTCTAACTTCATTTCTCTCTTTCGGGAGAAAGATACTCCAGCATGATACTTGTCTAAGAAGTTTCAGCCTAATAAATGGGTAGGGGCAAAATAACTAGGGAGAAAACAGTGTATATCTCTAAAGGGGCCCAAGCAAAAGGAATAGGTTCAGAGATAAGAACCTGTTGAGGTTTCTTTGAAATCCCTACTCTTTGAACTGTTTTATTAGTCTGAGGCAGGGACTATTTTATAACAGTAAGGCTAAGCACCAAGAGTGAGCACCCATGTCAATAATAGAAATAGTTTCCTTACCAATTTAAAGTTTCTTGAAGCTGATTAGGAGGAAGGATTGGAAACAATCCCCATAGTTTCTCAGAGCCCCATCATTGGGCATTAGGAGGACCTAATGGCTGAATAGAAGGCTGAGAGTGTCTGAAATGCTTAAACTTTTGTCAATCCCTTTTCCAGTGTTCTGGCTCTTTGCAATAATAGCAAAAGTTTGGAGTCTTAGCATTTCCCTTAAAAACAACCTGAAGTCTACTATAATATTCATGAACAGATTCATCAAACTTTTGTGAGCAAGTCTGAATTTTGCTCCAATCAACAGGATTTGGGAAAGCCTTAGGAATTGTTTAGTGTAGTTTTTGACCAAGTTCTCTAGCTTCTTCCCCAAAATTAGAAGTTTGCTTTTCTAAGTCCCGATTGGGATGTTCTCATCTGGCAATTCTCATCCAGTGTCATGCCTAGCCTTCACCAACTAACACATGAATTAGCTGATATAAATCAGAAAACCCAGGTTGAGAGGCCTGAATAATATCAAATTTCTCAGCAAACTCATGAGGATCCTCAGTTATCTTAGGGAATTCCTTTACACTGACTTGTAACTCAGCTTTAGTCCAGGGAACATTTGAAACTTAGAGTATGTTAGGATTGCCAGAGGGTTTATTTTTAAATGGAAAAGTAGTGATGAATTCAGAGGAAGAAAAAGTAGGAGAGGATTCAAGGGAAAATGGCACCGGAGGTGGGACCGAAGGTAAGGAAGGTGGGAATGGAAGGTAAGCCGACGTCAAAGGTGGAGCTTGAGGCAGAAGAATGGAGGAAGAAGCGCTGGAGCATGCTGAAGAAGAAACCTGAGACAAAGTAGCCATAGAATAGAGAGGGCCTGACAATATTTCATGAGACAGTGGAGTAGAGGAGGAAGGGCAAGGGGCTGCTGCACAGGAAGAAGACATGGCTTCGGATACCATTTTCTCTCTCTCTAAATTTTCAGTACTCTCTCTTAATTTTTAAGACTTTATTTCACAAAGAACCAACTTCAGATTCTTGGTCTCATTCAGAAGCTTCAAAATAGGCATTCTACTCAGTTCCCCCAATTTTAGCACTATTATTGTCCAATTCATTTTAAAGAAAATGAAGTTTGAGAATCTCAAAAGTCCCTCAGAGTATCTGCTGGCTTTCTGAATAACTGTTATATCTGTCCATTTAGCTAAATATGCACATAAAAATTACCCACAGCTTTTAACCATGTACTCTGCCAGCATCCCTGGTGGAGGAGGGATGCTCTTGAAATATTTACATAGCTGAGGAGAGAAAAAAATGGCATAGATGATAGAGGCTTTGTTCATTCCTCTGGTGACCACATCAAAATTGTGATGGAAACAAGGAGCAAACAGCAAGGAAAATCACCTGGGATCTTGATGAACAAGCCATATAACTAGGGAGAAATCCAAGAAATCACCCTGCAAAGCCCAGTCCAGAGTGGCTGAGTGGGATGGAGGCCATAGCAGTGGCAGTGGCAATTCTAGACGCCTCTTAAAGGAGCCATGTCCGTGAGTGGACTTTCATGGTGATGGATCTGCTAGCTCTGAGCACCAGCGCCTGTTTGTCTGCTCAGGGGGCACCAGGGACTAACAGGGGGATGGTGAGTTGTCAGAGTGAGGGCTGAGGCGAGATTTGCTCTGTACAGGAGTGCTGGTGGTATCATTGTTCCTTTGTTGAGCCCTCCCCCGACCCAGTGCACAGACTCAGTGCTGCCATAGCTGAGACGTCATCAAACTGGATAATAGAGGTCACTCCACCCTGAGGATTCCCTGAAACCCCACCTCCCCCAACTCGTGGCCCCACCCAAGCCCTATCCAGGTATATCCTCAGCGAGACAGGTGCTCCTTGCTGAGCAGCACCTAGACTCATGTTGGTGGCAGCTGGTCTTGGTTTCTGGTGTGGCCTTTGAGGCAACTAAGAACACAGTATCTGTGGATTGCTTACAAAATCTTAACAAGTGACCTCAGAGGGGCAGAGGCTTGGGCTAAGTTTGGCCTGCAGCTGAATCACTCTCAGGGCTGTGCCACTGGACACCTACTTCACAAATCCACACTAATAAGACCGGGAGACTTAGGAGCTTTGCTTAGGACATAGAAACAGAGATCCAGAAATAATGGAGTCAAGCAATCTAACAGATGCAGAGTTCAAAACACTGGTTATAAAGATGCTCAATGAACTTATGGGAAAAGTAGATGAATTCAGTGAGAACTTCAACAAAGAGATAAAAAACATAAAAATAGAAATAGAAATTATAAAAGGGAACCAGTCAGAAATGAAGAGCACATTATCTGAGATGAGAAGTATATTAAATGGAAAAAACAAAGCGAATGAAGAAGAGGATCAAATGACCTATATAGAGGATGAGAAAGCCAAGGACGATCAATCAGAATGGCAAGAAGGAAAAAGCTGAGACTATGAAAATAATTTAAGGAGCCTATGGAACACTATAGGCTTCTTAAATTATTTTTACACAAGGTAAAAATATCCATGTCATAGGCGTACCCGAAGATGAAGAACAAGAAATTGAAGAGCTGTTTGAAGAAATAATGATGGAAAACTTCCCTCACCTGGTGAAGGAAATAGACATAAAACCCCAGAAAGCTCAGAGTCCCAAAATCCAGGAACCCAAAGAGGCCCACACCAAGACACATCATAATTAAAATGCCAAAGTTTAAATACAAAGAATCTTAAAAGCAGCAAGAGAAAAGCACTTACTCACAAGGGAGCATCCATAAGACTGGCAGCTGATTTCTCAAAAGAAACCATGCAGGACAGAAAGGCTTGGCAAAAAATATTCGACATGATGAAAACCCAGGATCTACAACCAAGAATACTTTATCTAGCAAAGCTATCATTGAGAGTTGAAGGACAGATAAAGAGCTTCCCAAACAAAAATAAGCTAAAGAAATTTATCACTCCCAAGCCAGTATTACAGGAAATGTTGGAGGGACTTCTTTAAGAAGAAAAGACATGTATCAAAAACAGGACTAAAGAATGATAATAACTACATTCCTATCAGCAAGTGCCTCAAATGGAAAAGAATTAAGTGCTCCAACCAAAAGATAGAGTGGTTGAATGGTTAAGAAAACAAGACCACTACACAGACTAAAAGGAAGGGAATGGAAAAAGATATTGCCTTGATGGACCTAGAGAGTATTGCGTTGAATGAAATCGTTCAGATAGAGAAAGACAAATATCTCATGATGTCACATGTGGAATCTAAAGAACAAAATCAACAACAACAACAAAAGCAGAAATAAATTCATAGATACAGAGAATATTTAGAGGAATACTAGATGGGGGGTGGGTGGGAAAAGGCAAAGAGATTAAGAAGTACAAATGGATAGTTGTAGAATAGATATGGAGATGTAGAGTGTAGCATGGGGGAGATGGTTAATAATGTAATAAATATGTAAGGGGGAAGAGGGATACTAAATTTAATGGAGTGATCACTTTGCAAGTTATGTGGATCTCTGATCACTATGCTATAAAACTGAAACTGGTATATTATTATATGCCAACTATAATTGAAAAAAAATTCATTGAATTGTACAATATAAATACAAGCAACTAATTGTCTATTATATTTCAATAAGGATGGAAAAAAAATTTAGAAAGCTGAGATTACATTTTTCAGAGACTTTTTTTCTAGAACAAAGGATCGAAGACAATTTACAACAGCTTGAGCAACCTACAGGTGAGACACCAGCCAGCCTCACTCTAAACAGTCTGATCACAGAGGACCTGGCCAAAGGCTAAAAGCAAATTCTAGGAAAATAACCAACCCTCGGGGGGTCCAGTTATAGGCTGAGCTGGGTGGCACTCCTCTCTTTAAAACGGCAGTCTCAAAATACTGGGCCAAACTGACTAATTTCAGTAGAAATAACGTCTGTTTCCAAAGGGATCTGTAGGTGAAAGCCAGTTTTGTCTCAAAGGACAACCTGTTTCTGAAGAAATCAAGCCAATATGCCAAATCGAGTACTCACAGACAACAGATAGAAAACAACAAGGCCTTTTTAACCCACACACGCGCGCGCGCGCGCGCGCACACACACACACACACACACACACACACACACACACACACACACACACACTCCTCTAAACAATTCCTGAATAAAGCCTGGAGAGCTTCAAAATGCAAAAAATGGAAGATCAATTCCAGATGAAGACTCACCCTAAGCTTCCGAATGGGAGAGCAAGCCGTGAGCCCAAGCAACTATGTGAGTTGCCAGAATCTGGTTGCTCATCTGTCCTGAAACTGTCAGGGTTATTCTTCTGTGGAATCCCAGATGATTCCCCAAAATGCCGACTAAAAAATAATATCGACTAAGTGTTTTGTCACCCAAAGGATTGATTCAGGAAAAAGAAAGGGTTGCAACCCAGTACATGTAGACATGGTAAGCCACAGGCACACTCTGGCCTGTATGACAAGATGGAAGAGTATTTATATGGGGAAAAAAGAAGTTAATGGAAGGGGAAGTTAGAACCATAGAACTTTATTATAAGCATAGAAGTCTTCTTGTAAGGTTCTCAGGATTACGTAGAGCATGAAAACCTCCATAAACCCTAGTTCCTCCCATAAACCCTCCCAACTGGTTATGTTTGCTTAAAGTTTCAGTTTGTCTTTATCACTTCATATCCTCACCAACACTTGTTTTCTATTAAAATTTTTTAAATAGCTCTCCTAGTAGGTGTGAAGTGGTATCTGATTGTGGTTTTAATTTGTATTTCCCCAATGACTAAAGATGTTAAGCCTCTTTTTGTGTACTTATTGGCCATGTGTTTATCTTCTTTGAAGAAATGTCTATTTAAGTCCTTTGCCCATTTTTTAATTGGCTTGTTTATCTTTTTGTTGCTGAGTTGTAGTTCTTCATGCAATTTTGGGTATTAAGCCCTTGTCAGACATAATGTTTTCTCTCATTCTATGTGTAGTCATTTCACTCTCTTGATACTGTCCTCTGATGCAAAAAAAATTTAAGTTGGTGAAGTCCAGTTTATTTTTTCTTTTGCTGCTTTTGCTTTTGGCATCATATCTGAGAATCCGTTACCAAATCCAGAGTCATGAAGGTTTACTTCTTTGTTTTCTGGTTTAGTTCTTATATTTAGATCATTGATCCATTTTGAGCTAATCTTTGTATATGGTAATGAGGTAGGGATTATGAGCATATCTTTGTTTTTAGGCCCTTTAAAATGCAAACATTTTAAAGATTTAGTGGCCATATCACAGTTCTTTTTCAAAGATAGCAGGCAGATGCAATATTAATGCATAGCAAAACCAAATACTTTGGAAAAAGAAAAACAGGCATGTTTGAATTTCTTACCTCTGATGTCTTCCAGTGAAGGACTCCTGGTTACCATCAGATTTTATTTTTATGGTCCTTGGTTTATCTAACTATTTTGCTGGGCAAACTAGGTTCTGAAGGATTCCTTACCAACTTCTTCACAGGTAGGGGGCCTAACACCATGGAACATCATGAATGCTAGGAAAGACCCTCTCCCCACAGTATCAGTGTTTTCTTCACTTTCATAGAACAATTTTTGCTATATTAGGATCATACCAAAGTCTCATGAATCTAGATATGGAAGATTTTAATTATCAATATCTACCACACAAAAAATGGCTAGACTTTGGAAAACAATAAAATCTCTTGTTTTGGTTATCAGAAATATTGAAGAGATAAGAGCGAATAACAAGCAACATAATAGTTTTCCTTTAGCCCTTTTCTAAGATGTTATTTATTTATCTATCTATCTATCTATCTATCTATCTATCTATCTATTTATTTATTTATTTAAAGATTCAACTATGTCTAAAGAAGAATAGAGCATTTCACAGTTTGCCAAATGAAATACAGCTCCAACTTTGCCAGACTGCAATCTATCAAGAGTAAGTAACACAAAAATGTTACACTGGGTCTTGGCTGTTCTTTGATTGGTGAATGGGTTTTGGTTAAAATTCAGAGACAAAAGATATGTTACAAATTGAATATTGACCAGAAGACCTATATAAGTAATTTGGAGTTTGTACTTTGAACTCTGTAATGTAATAATGAATTTTCAGCCCAATCTGAAGGAAACTAGAATTGAAAATAGGACAAAGACCAAAATAAACAAAATGCCCAAAACAATAAAAAAATAACTGGATTGCTATAACAATCCACTTATTTATCTAGAAAGAAGAAAACATGCAAAATGTTTTAGGTAAAGTATCCTGTATTTTATGATAAAGATCTGAGGTTGACATTTGTAATTTGGGGTTGCCCAAAACCTCTTGAACAACCTATACTTTTTTAGTGTCCCATAATGTAAACTCTTCTATTTCAGTGAGAATATAAATGAAAAAAACAAACAAACAAAAAACAACAATGCAAAAATCTACCTTTTCCAGCCTCCTCTATCTTTTAGGGTATAGATATATGATTTAAATCCTCACAGGTACATCTTCATGACACTTGATTTGATATTAATATATTTGGGAGAAAAGTTAGGACATGGGCCATCGATTTTGCTGGTGCAGGTGTCGGCAAAGACCACATGATTTTTTGTTCAGATGTGGTGGTCCCCGTGTCCTGACTGTAGTAAAGACAGTGTAGTTCTGGGGTCTGCCCAGCATCTTCACCAGAATTGCTCCTGGAAGTTTGGCCTAGAAATGATTTTACTAACCTTCCAAAAGATTCTGTAAGCTATCTTTCTTTCTTAAACCAATCAGAATGGATTCTCTTGTCTGCAGCCCAGAACCATGTTTAATGTAAGATCTATTGTGTATACTAATCCTTCTTGTAAAAAGTTAAATAACATAGCATTAATATGAAGGCTCATTTTAAAAATCATTGATAATTAGAAATTTTAATGGAGAGGTACTTTCATTAAGTACCAGTTCATTCAATGAAGATCGATAGTACTATTTATTCATATTTACCCATTTAAATGGAGAATAAAAACTAAAAATGAATCAATGTATCTATAAGTAATTGATAATGTTCATAGGCTCTTCTTAGGGTTCAATATACATATATACTGATATGTATATTTTAGGAAGATATTTTAATGTCTGAATGTGATAGTTTAAAATCTTTTTCTATTTTTAACAAAAATACTCTGATTTTTGAATTTGTGAGGTTGGAGCAGTTGCATCTGTAGGCTTAAAAAGAAAGTATTCTTAAGAAAGATGATGATTTTAATAAAATATTTAGAAGAGTTTCAAGTGCTCCGGAAGTATAAAATTAAATGTTTAAGCAGAAGAAACCTAGTCAGTATTGGCATTCTTTCATATCACTCAAGTAGGCTATTGAAGAATCATTCTGGAGTTGCAGTATAATATAAAAGTAGAGTACAGGACCATGTGAATATTTTATGGCTTATTGTATGGGCGATAGTCTTAAATTTTAATGCTGCAGAAGAAATGGGTAGCCCTGGAATCCTTGTGTCAATGAGATATAGAGGAGGCTGGTGATCCAATTAGTAATAATGGGTATCTGGCAGCCAAATGATGCACTCAAAACCTGGCTGCAAATGACTGGCCCTCATCCACACTTCCATAATATAAAGGAGAGAAAACAGAATGTGGAATCATCTTGCTCTTTCTGTGATGCTTTAAATCTGAGTATTGAATATGAAACTTTTTTGCATTGTAGAGCTTGTCGTTTAGCTTTTCCTTCTATAACTTCTCCATTCCATGTGCCTTCTCCTTCCTTTTTCCATCACATATTTATTATTGGCCTCGTTCTCTGATTTCATGGTGGTTCTATCGACTGTTCTCCTATACTTAATTCATAGAAACCAACCATTTCTTGAAGATATTTCTGTGATGTAGCAGTTACTTCAGCAATTTTTAATAATTTTTTAAGTCTATAGAGTTCAAATAGTGGTTTTAAAAAACTGGTATCTATTAACATAAACAGTGGAGAGGCAGGAGTCATCACATTTGAATCTTGCGATCCTCTTCCCAAAGGCAATAAAAATTGTATTGTTAAATTTCCTTTTTGCATTTTCTTCCTTTGGAACTAGAATCATAATTCTTTAAACAACCATATAATCTTATTTAAAAATTCTATTCATTTGTATTAATAAGCCTAGTATGTTGAGATACAGTCTGCTAAGAGCCTCTCGTGTTCCTACACATCTTTCTGAATGTGCTAAAATCCCAAGGCTTTGACTATTCTTTAAGCTGGGCCAATTCTCAGGATTGTTCATGCAGCTGGAAATCCTGAGAAGGTAATGCATTACAATTCTTACACTGTACTTGGTCACCTTCCAGACAAACAGGTTTGCTTACTGCTTATTGTAAAAGCAGCAGATTCCCTAATCTCAGACTCCTTTTCTGTGACTCATCCCACTACATATGCAGGCTCCACTGGGCCTCCACACTGCCCTGCGGGGACTGGTGCAACTATGCTGATACTCTTGTTATTCCTTTTGCGGCAACTCAAAGTCTCTGACTCAAGAGTCTCATGTCTTCTGTTATGAGAATATCCATGGAACTGTGGCATACTTACTTATTACTTTGTATAGTTATTTTGGTGGCAGTTTTGTTGCTTCTAACTCTCTTTTGTACTGTTAAACTTATTGAAGCAGGGCAAAATCCCAATATTTATTTAGAATATATCTTCCTTTTGAATGATTTAAATATATTCCATATTTTCTCCTAAAACATTATTATGAAGTATGTAGGTACTGGTTTATTCCCATTTTATAAGTGAAGAATTGAAAAGAGAAGTGATTTTCTCAAGATCATTTAATTAACTCATAGTATATCAAATGCTAAAAGATAGGTTTCTTCACTAATAATACTGGAATGGGAGTGTCTTTATAATACTGCCACCTTTTTTTGCTAACATTCTAATGACACCTGTCTAATTTGGAATATAGATATTATAATTGCTATTATTCTAGGAAAAAAAGAATTCTGGGTAGTATACTTACCAAATGAAAACCTGAAATTATCCAATCTTCCCCATATTTCATAGAACATGTCCTGTCCCAGTCTTTATAAAAATTATTCATATAAGAAAAATAAAATAATATTTGTTCTTAGCTTCAGATACAGTGTTTCTTAAACTGTGGCCCTCATCAAAATAATCTGGAGAGCCTTTTAAGAATCCAGATTCCTGAGCTCTCTACCCCAAACCTACCAAATCAGAATTTCCAGGGTATAAAGGAATATTTCATTTTTTATTAAATGCTCCAGGTGATTTTTTAATGTTCATTAAAGTTTACCATTCATTACTACCAGGGATGGGTTGTTTTTATAAACTGAGGGTGGGCAAACTATCACTGTCCTGTGGCTCAATACTGACAAATAGGGAAAAGTAGCAGATTTACAAAACTGTTCCTGAATATAGTACAGCAGGTCTTCAAATAAGGCTGTTTTGTCTAATGTCAGTTTTTTAAATTTTGTTAAATTTATTGGTTAATAAAATTATATAGGTTTCAAGTGTACAATTCTATAACACATTATTTGTATATTCCAAAATCTATGTTTTGTTATAGTGTTAATAAGATGCTATAGGAACTTAACTTTTGTTTATATTCATTAGCCTATGGTAAAATTGGTTTCATTATAAGTCATTTTGCCTAGTTTCAAGAATCTTTCAACTACATTAAGTGAGGACTTACTGTAGTTTAAAAGTCTTCTTAAAAAGAATGCAAATCAACACCAAATTTATGTCTCCCAGAAAGCCAAAATTCTTTCCTTACATCAAGAATTCAGCAATAGTGGTTTAAAAAAATGCCTCTAGAGGGAGCGAAAAAAAATAAATAAAAAATAAATAAAATAAAAAAAATGCCTCTACTTTGTGAAATAGCAGGGCTCATCTAAGAAATTCATTTGTATGGAGACCTTCTGTTCTATGGTTGTGAAACACCTCCTTTTGCTTAGTTATAAATCCACTCAATATATATTCATCAGTGCCTAGTTTCTGAGCCAAGTGCCATTTTAGGCACTGATGTTACAGCAGTGGACAAGTTGATTATAATCCCTGCTTTCAGGGTCTATACTAGAAGAAGATAATTGCTTCTTAACAAAAAGTAAAATTCTTTATATATTGAAGATGACAGGATATTGTTTGCTATAAATGACTTTAAACTTGCCATTTTGCAGAAGAAATGTTTTTGATATTCTTTCTGTCCAGATTTGAAGCTGAAAGTATGCTCCTAAGACAAGAACATATACCACTTGAATGCTATTTGATTCTTGCTGGACATTTAAAGGTCATGTCAAGTAATACGAGCATGAATAAAAATACCAACTCTGAAATTTTAAGTGAGTTTGGAGAAGGTGACTTCATAGGGGTAAATATTATCTTAATTTCTTAGTCTATCATTTTTATTTAACAATTTTTTTTAAAGTATGTGTTATTGCATTAAAATAACAGTATGCTGTAGCATTGTCCTCAAGTATAAAATATTTCAGTAATTCAAATGCTTTGGAAAAAATATATTTTTCCTTAGTAGTGTAGAGCCAGCATATAGCCTAAATATGTAGTTTGTCAGCATATAAGATATACAAGATTCAGAAATGATTGTTATGTGAGTGATGATTAGTTAAATGAATGAGTTACAAACCATGTAGCTTTGGAGGCAGGGTGGTATTAAATAAAGAAAATATACTGAAACAGTTACTGATTCAAGGACCTCTTTTTGATTCTTTAAAAAAATCTGTACTTGCAAAAGATTTTATTCAAAAGGAATAAGGTTTAGGGCAGAAAAGCAGCTCATGTGTAGTATCAAAACTTGCTTCATTTCTATGTTTAGTTGAGGACAGATTGGATTTGGAAATCCTGAAATCCAAAAGTCCTTAAGTGTGAAGATCTTGGGAGGTAAGAACAGTTGCTGGTGTTTATTTTGTAAATGTCAACTGAAGTCAGGTGTTGGAGACAACGCTAAAGAGTTTGGACTTAATTCTATAAGTGGTAGAGCTCGTTGAAGGTTTTGAAGTAGGAGGGGGAAAGATCAGATTAACATTTGGATAGATGACTAGTGTGATGAAGTGGGACTATTTTAGCAGAGAAAGGACAACATAGAATTGGAAAAAGGGGAAGGAAATTGATGAGCGGATGCTGGACCAAGGCACTGGCTGTGGGAATACCAAGTACAAGATGCATTAAAGATGTTTTATTGGTAATAAATCCAATAAGAAGGGCAAAAGAGAAAGATGTATTTCTAACAATTTTCAATAAAAATCGAACCTTATTTTTTCATGGCATTTACATTGTTAAATTAATTATATATCATCGTAGGTGAGTCAAAATTTTCTTGATAGGTTGAACACTCGTTAAGAAGCTGGCCATCTTGTGACTGGCTAAACATTCTAGCTGGAGGCACTTCGGAAGCACTCTTAGAATCTTATGACCCTTTGTGGACTCCAAGATCTTCCCCAGGATCAGCACCTTAGAGTTAGTTGGAGCCTCGGAGGTCAGCTTAACAAGCCCTTTCACTTTAAACCTTAGTGAGTGGAGAACCAGGGCAGTTAAATGAATTGCTTATCTTGACACAGCTAGTGGCAGAAATGGGAGTAGTATCCTGAATTTAACATTCTGTTCACTACACTGTGCTGCTTCAACTGTGTGCAGATCAAATAGAGCCATTGATTTTTCAACTAAAGGGTGGAAATTTGGAGAGTATCTGAACTGGTGTTTCTCAAAACAAACAAACAAACAAACTGTATAAGTCAGTGTTCTTCAGGGAAACAGAACCAATAGGATATATACAGGTTTAATAGATTTATTGGAGGAATTGGCTCACTCTGTTACAGAGGCAGAGAAATCCCACAGTCTGCTGTTTGCTATCTGCTTTCCTGTCTGGAGAACCAGGAAAGCCACTGATATAATTCAGTCCAAGTCTGAAGGCCTGAAAACCAGAGGGACCGGTAGTGTAAATTTTAGTTGGAGTCCAAAGGCCCAAGAATGGAGGGGCCAATGGTGTAAGGCCTGGTCCAAGTCTGAAGGCCCAAGAAGTGGCGATGTCCAAGGGCAGGTGAAGACAGATGTCCCAGGTCAAGCAAAGAGATTTTAAAATTGTGTCAGTCTCCTTTCAATAAGATAATCTCACCTTGATTAATATTGCTACATCTTTTTCGATATTATAATCATAAAGAGTTATAATTTTGTATATGGTTATGCTGTCACTATCCCCTCTCCCCTCATTGAGCTTGTGGGATCTAGGGCAGCATCTCCACTCCAAGTTTGCCATTTTTAGAATAAAGCACCCTTTTCTCTTAGTAATAAAGTGCTGATGGAGCTAGGATACAGCATTACATATGTTTGCAGATTATACTGCTGTTTTAACACATGAAATATTCTAGAATAAAGACTCATTCAACCCAGGGTTCTGTTTTTGTACAATGTTTGTATAAATTGATGCTACTGGGGTTGATAGATTATGTGAAAGCAAGACTAGGCCAGTCCCTTATTTATTCTGTAAGCTCAATATTTATTTTTAAAAAATTATTTGCCTAAAATGATGCATACTTATAATTTCATGTGTTCCCAGAGTTTCATTGTATAATAATGTCAGAGCTGAAATGATTTCAGAAGAAATTCATTTGTTTTTATTTTTCAGGAAATCTGCCTTTTAACTTATGCCATTCGGCCTACTTCAATTTTATGTAAAACATGTAAAACTTCTGGTGATAAGTAAGGAAGTATCTAATGATATTCATTGAAGTGACCAATGCTTTAAGGAGAACTTTTTGGAAAGCCTAAATAAATTTCAAAGCCAAAAATATTTACATTGAGAATGAATATGAAGGAAAAATAAGTGTCTATTTAAATAATGTTAGATCTTAATGCTTTGTGCTGATGGACCAGGAGCATTAATTAGATAACAAATCATCACAGATATAGAGGAGGCAAAATTTTACCTCTGTCCTCTTAAGGTATTTTGGCTGGTCCTGGGAGTTAAACTGACAAGACAGATTAACAGGATAAAAACATACAATCTATATAAGTTTTTATGTGATATGGGAGACCTCACAGGAAATGATGACCCAGAGAAGTAGCAAAACCTAAATACTTTTATAATAGGTTGAAAAAGAGAGGCAATTGTGGAAAAGTAACTAAAATATATGAGGAGGCTAAAGAAAGATAAGAATTATTTTAACAAGGTCTGTTTTTGCGAAATTCTCTCGGCTTTGACTCTCTGTTGAAGAATGTTGCTTTTCTCCTGGTAGTGGGAGGACATCTTTCACAGGACAGTTTTTAATCTGTTTTCAGGAAGAAAGGGAGAGAGTTGAATGCACTTCTTGTATGTGCTGTTTTAGGGTGCCTTTAGCTCAAAATAATCTTATGCCAAAGTAACATATTTTGGGGTGGTATGCTCTGCCACCCTTCACAGACCATAAGGAATTTTTATAAGGATTAAATTAGATAATCCACATAAAACTATTAGATCAGTCCCTGACAGAACAACACTTAGTAAATGGTAGTTTTTACTTTTGTTGCTACTAATTACAGTAAAAATAATTATGTGCTGTTGATGATAGCTACATGCCCTTCAAATAAACGTTTTTTTTAAAAAACTGTGAACGTCCTTGCTGTGTTGTTTGAGAAAACGGTTGGTTCATTGCTAGGTTTATGATTTGAATTTAAAATGCCTACTCACAGGGATGTGCTGTGAGGCTGCTGAAAATTTTTTTTTGGTTATTTTTAAATTTTTAATTTTCAATTAGAGTTGACATTCAATATTATTTTACATTAGTTTCACTGGTTAGACATATAATTTACACTCTCCTCCCACCCCCACAATTAGTCTAATACCTGGCACTGTATATTGTTATTACAATATTATTGACTAGTTCCCTATGCTGTACTTCAAATCCCTATAACTATTTTGTAACTACCAGTTTGTACTTCTTCATCCTGTCACCTTTTTTCACCCAGCTCCCAACTGCCACCCCCATCTGGCAATCACCAGTTTGTTTTCTGTATCTGAGTCTGTTTTCATTTTGTTTGGTCGTTTTGTTTTGTTTTTTTTTTTGTTCTTTAGATTCCATGTATAAGTGAGGTCATATGGTATTTGTCTTTCTCTGTCTGACTTATTTCACTTAGCACAGTATCCTCTAGGTCCATCCATGTGCAAATGGTAAGATTTCATTTTTTTTGGCCAAGTAATATTCCATTGTATATATGTACCACATTGTCTTTTTCCAGTCATCTGTTGATGGTCACTTAAGTAGCTTCCATTTCTTGGCTATTGTAAATAGCGCTACAGTGAACATAGGGACGCACATATCTTTTTATTAGCATTTTGGTTTTCTTCAGATAAATACCCAGAATTCAAATTGCTGGGTCATAAGTTCTATTTAAAATTTTTTAAGGGATCTCTAAATTGTTTTCCTTAGTGGATGCACTAATTCGCGATTCTACCTAAAGTGTTTAACATTTCTTATAGCAGGCTTGAGGATGTACTATAATTCCTTTTTTATTTTAAAAATATTTCTCAGATAAATCTCATGAGGCACGTATCCTTATTTTCAGGGTGATGGTGATATAACAGCAGTTGCTCTAAGTTGTTTTTTTTTTCCTTTTTTTCTTTTTTTTACTCAAGAGCAATGGCTTTCTAAAGCTATTTAGGCATGTGTTCTTATTCTGCCTTATAAATCTTGATGTGCCAGGTATTAGAGTGATTATTTAGTTGTTCCCTTGAGAAACCTGAAGTGAAAACATTGATTAGGCTCTTTTGGGCTGAGAGCCCTATTCAGCTATTAGCTGGCAGGAAAGTCTTCTTTTTTTTCATTAGGGAAACTGGTGGCAGCAGAGTCTTGTCTAGAGAAATTTATTATTAGCATGGTCATAAGCGCTGTCTGCTGTCTACTTACAAGCACGGTTGTTAAGTCATTTAGAAGGAAAGGAATATGCTTGAATCTGTATTTGTTTAGAATTTTAAACTCTTTTCTTATTTAGGAAAAAAAATGTAGCTCACTGCTAGCATTAATTTAATGTCACACGTAGGGATGCTACGATTTCTAGGATTTGACATTTTCAGCGATTGAGAATTATTATATTTTGTAAATGGAAATACCACTATTAAAAACAGAATGCTATAAATAGAATGATGTCATTTTTTCCCAAAGACTATTGATATACTAGAGTGATGCAAAAATCCAAATAAAAGTGAGATATTTCATGGCAAACTTTGGGGTTAGGGTTAGGACTGCAATCTGCGAGTTATCTTGGGGTAAATGCTGAAGACCCAAGCGCCACAGGAGAATATTCTAGGGGTAAATGGGAAACGAGTTAAAAATAAATATCTTTGTTAATACTTCAATAAAGCTCATGAGATGTTCTGTATATGTGCTAGGATAAATCATTCTGTGATATGTTCCTTAAAGTCAGAGTAGAATGTACAGTTATGTGCTTTGAAAATGTCTTGGGAAATTTCTTGAACATTTTAGTATTGATGTCTATCAATTTAATAGACACATGCTGTGTACTTCTTGACTGAACTGGTGATATAGGAACTTGATGGACTGCAGTGATTATGGCCGTAGCAAGTGCCATGTACTGAAATGTCCTATGAAAAAAGCATCAGAAATACAATGATATGCAGGATGTGGTTTTCTTTTTAAATATTATATTTGATTTATTATTTATGGGCTAAAGAAAGGTGATCTCCATTAACCTAGTGACTTTTATTTTTTCCCAAGCAGGATAATTGCATTCTAATGGAAATATAGGAACAGCAGGTATTGTAAATACAACACCCTGAATAAGTGGGGCTGCTGGCTTCAGCCTCTGAAAGCATCTGATGCGTTTTAGCATAAATTTATAAGCAACTCAAATTCTTTACTAAACAAAATAGAAAAATGCTGCCAATGTGTTAGCATCAGGAAAATCTAGTAATGTTCCTGGTGTTAATCTTATATTTCTTTTAAGCATATTACGTTCTTTTTAAAGATTTAGTCATGAATTTCATTCAAAGCTGAAATTATAGCCTTACAGTTAAGATACTGTGGTGTATCTCAAAGATTGCAGTGATGTGCTTATATTTGTGGATGCAGTGTGCATATTGTGTGAAAGTCATGAACTGGGAGCCTTCCACTCTGGCTACTTCTCACAGACCTTCTTTGTTTTTTGAGCAGATTGCATCTTCTGGTTCTTAGGAGACTTAATTTTGAGAACTTCCTGGGATCCAGCCAGGAGAAGGATGATGGAGTCTCAGTTCTACTTTGGGTCCTTGTTGTTGGGGGATCTCAGAGACTCCAAGGAGAGGTTGTCAATGGTTCTCAGATGCTAGTTTACACACCACTGATATTCTCTGACTGCTTTTCACCTGTCAGAGGCAAGTGAGAAAAATATGGACTATGTACATTTTTCACAATGCTGAATTTATTCAAAATTTAAAAATAAGACCTATGTTTAGATTATGCTCAAGGTGGTTTTGTGTGTGTATGTGTGTATGTGTGCTTAAAAAAAAATTGATGTTGACAATCCCTGGTAGTAGTTGTTTTAATGCTCTTACTTGGCATATACAAACAAAAAGACAGGGTCAGCTGTACATCATAATCCTCTACCCCAACATTTTTAAAAATTTAATTGACCTGGGAAATGAGAAACCCCAAATCTGGAAACTAGTGTACTTTGTCAAACGGTTTTCTGTCTTTATAAGGGCTCAGTGTTAGGAAACGTTTCCTCTAAACTATTGGTTTTGATATTACATGTTTCACATTGTCTATCAAAACAGCATTGCTTAGTCCTTGAGAGCCTGGGCTGTGAACCGGGCAACCACAGTTCAAATTTCAGTGCTGCCACAGTGAGCACTGGGCCACTGATTTAACCTTTCAGAGCCCCAGTTTCCTGTCTGTGTAAATAGCAACAACAAATGACTAATTATGGAAGTGTGGCAAGTAAGTTAATGCATCTAAAATGCTTAGAATGGTGGCTGGCATAGAAGACATATATTGACATATATGAATTTTGCAACTGATCATATTTTCCTTCATTGTTTGGTAACAGGACAATTATAGCCAGATTTGCCCATATCTAGTCCAACATTGTCTGAGACATGATTAGGTAAAACTCTCTCAGCTGTTTATTTCTACTATTGTTTATGTGCTTTAAAAAAGTCCCACCAGTATTTGGGATTGGGGTAAGATATAAATAAATTAACTAATTTAAAAAATCCCATTTCCTGCACCACACCTTCATGTACCACTTTAGGCCAGAACGACTTCACTGTATTTTGTCTTCAGAGCTGCTTTGATTATACAACTCACTTGGCCATCCACAGCATCCTAGAATATTAGAGCAGGAAATGTAAATGAGGTGGCTGTGACCATGAGGCACTGTGGGCCCTCAGGGTGCTGGCCGCTGGGAACAGGGCCATCAGTAGACCAAGACCTAGTGGGAGAAGATTAGAGGAACTGACACAGCTGTGATTCATAATATCAAATACTACCATTTACTGAACACGTTTAATTTAAAAAAAAAAAATTGTGCTCAGTATTTCACTTGCAGTATCTCATTTAATTCTCATAATAACTCTATTAGCTACTATTCTTATTCCTCTTTCACAAATTGAAGAAAGCTAAGAGATACTAAAAAAGTTGTTTAAGGGCCCAAGACTAGTAAGCAGTAGAACTCACACCTAGAGTACCTGGCTCTAAAACTTTAACTCTTAGCCACTATGGTTCCCTATCTGTTAAGTTATTCCCAAGGATGGATATAATGAAAGATATAGGTTTCCCATGAAGTTCCAAAAGATTGTGAGCTCGGGGAGACTTCTAGAATAGTTAAAAAGGCCTCTTTATTCATTTGTGCCAAGATTTACTGTATAGTGTCCCATTCTATAATGTGCTACCAGAACATCCATTCAAACCCAGCTGTGTGGCATGACTCACTGTCTTAATCTCAGACTTGTGTACTCTGTCCTTACCATCTGGTTGAATTGTTTACTTACAATACTTCAAATTTTCCATAATAAAAGGTGGTGTTGGATACTGGGAAGTAAGCAGTTGGCACTCCCATGCCACTTGGGGCTTGGCAGCCACGCTCCTTTCCTGAGCAATAAGGGACACCTGAACAGTGGAAATTCTCAGGACATTAGTGAGTCTATAACTGCCCTGTGTTTTAGAAAAAAAGTTTCGTTCTGGTACATCTAGAGCTGGTGGGTACTCTGTTCTGGCCGTGGAGTGGTCTCAGCACTTTCACGGAAAACAAATCCTGTGGCAGAGACAGATTAGCCATTGGAAACTTGAGGTGCTCATTACAGGTTGTAACTAAAATCGAGTGGATGGTTGTCAGCAGTACTTGATGTGAGTGCTTAAGAAAGTTGTAGTGAACGTTACAATTTCAGTTTTCTCTTACTGGTTTTGTTTTGTTTGTTCATTATTTGCTCAGAAACTTGCCACATCAAAACCGTTTCAAATTTTGTGAGATCACGAGTCTTAGAAAAGGGAGTTCTAATCACTGAGAAATAAATGTTTCTCTGAGAATGATGATTAAGCCTCTTCAGCAGCATGATGCTGATTGTTCATTTGAGGTCCAGATTTTGCAAAAACCTGTCCCTGACAGGTACTCACAAACTGAGTGATTTTTGGATGTATTTTACCTGTTTATTCATGGCATATTTACAGTTTCCAGTCTTCCCTTTATTTCAAACTTATTTAGTAGGGATAACTTATTTAATTTCAGCACTCTGTTCTCTCAGATTTATGTTATTTTTAAGGATTTATTCATCCTTTTTATGGAGCTTTATTCTCTATTTTCTCTCCATCATATATATTTGTTTGAAACTTGCACTATAGAGTATGTATACTTGAGTCACATAGTAGACAAATACAGTGAACTTTCAGATGTCTCTTTTTTCAAGCTGGGTAGTTTTCAAAATAATCTCAGTTTATGTTTATATTAAAGCAAGAACAATTTGTATCTTCACAGCCTTGTACTACGATGAATGGTCCAATTACATGACTGATCTAGTTTCATAATTCTCTCCAAATATTTTTATTAATAGCTGCTCAAAAGGATGGAAACCATTTGACATAATAGTCAAATGAAAAGTTGTCACGTCTCACCAGTAGCTTAATCTTCTAGAAAGAACCTGAAGTTTTTTCTTTCCTCTACCCTTATCTCCCCTTGTTTCTTAAATTTATATTTATTTTTAAAAACTTCCTTGAGTTCCTAATATCCTGTGTTAGGGTCCACAACAAATAAAATAGATATGGCATCTATTCTTATACAGTTTAGTGGGTTTAATTTTGGTTATTGATTTATATAATTGTTTTTTGGTTCACATAATCATCTAGAGCTAAATTCACAGAATTTTAAGTGGATCATGCATTACTACATTTATTTTTTATTAATTTAATTTAATTTAATTAATTTATTTATTCATTTATTTATTTATTTATTTATTTATTTGATTGATTGATTTATTGATTTATTGATTTATTTTGTAACATCAGGGAGTAGAGCCACTTTTAGGGATCTAGCCAAATGACTGCCAAACTGCCCCACAGGGTAGTGGAATTCCTGTTTTCTGGTTCTGATGTTAGATTTGCAGTTCCAGAAGTTTATATGCCAGTCTTCATGAGATACCTCCTGAGACAAGTGGAGAGGACAGACTCATGTTAATTTATAAAAGAATAGTGTAAATCTGAATGTTGATTCATTAATTTTGATGGCAAATATTCCTTTCCAGTTACTAAAATATTCATGTTTATCATTTAATGAATCCTTCCTGTATCAGGGTGACTGAGAGGCTGAATTCACAGTCAGAGGGGATGCTAAGTGAAGACAAAATTGAAGTAAAGTTATGTAAGTGGGCTCGAGGATCTTTTATACAGGCCAAGGGGATCCCTGATATAAATTCAAGCCCCATAGCTGAGAGCACCTCTAGAGTGAACCAGTCACATTCCCCACATTCTGTGTCTCGCCAGCAATGGGCACTTACTGCCAATGCTTTCCTTTCTCCATTCCCATTTGCTATGTTTCTAGACCGATTACTGTTCTGAGTGACCATTTTCTCATAATATATGCTAATGTCATAAAGATTGTGTTACAGTCGGATTTACTCTTAGTCATCCCGTCCCTTTAAAGTGATTTTGCTTATCTCTGATCTCATCCAGAATGGGCTATGATTACTGGCCAAACTCTTATTTAATGTTCTGGGACTTTAGTCGTACCTCTGTCTAATCAAATTGTACTCTGCCTCCACCTATCTACTAGTGCATTTTTAAAAAGTGCTGTGTTTCTTTAGAACAGAAACATAATCCTTGAATAATCCATGAATTTTTTTTATTAGACCTTTCCATTCCTTCATCTATTTAATCTATTTCTACTGTATTTGCCTATTTACTAAATTTTAGGGAATGGCTTTGAACTGAATTCAAACCCAAGCTTTCAAAGAAAGAACATCTGCTTCTTAATCGTGACCTAGACTCCAAGGGTTTATTTTGAAATAATATCAGTGACAGCATTTTTTCCACTCTTTTATGACTTTTTCAAGGATCCTGCTTTGCTCTGTGCCTGGGTCAGGTCCTTGGTTCTCTTAATGCTCGCCCACTTCCCTTTCTCATGCACCCATTCTAGACAGCAGTCCTGACTGGGTCGGTTTGAATTAGAACCATCTTGGGTTTATGTGCCCTTTTTATGAGAGTCCTTGAAATGTGAAAAGGAAAGCAGACACCTGCTTTATCTGTCTTAAGTCTGGGCCTTTGTCCAAATGGATGGTCTTTATATTTTCAAAATAATGCCTGCTTAAACTTCATATTTATATTATATCCCTGAAAATTTTATATTATCTTTCTTAGCTGCACAGAATTGAATTCTTTTGTTCACGAATTTCTAACAGTGACTTCATGCCCCTGGACCTCATCATTCATTTGCCATCATCTGTTGGTAAATGGGAACTATAGAGTTAAACACTTCACACTTTCTTCCCAATAATCTGCTGTGTTGCGATCACCTTTGTCATCACTTTTGATATTGCTTACTTCAGGGAAATTAATGTGCAGGCAAGTGGGATTTTTACTTCCCATTTTAGGACTTTTGGGTGTGATGTGTTTTTTAAAACTCTACCCACTGTATTAATAATGGACAAGAGATGGCGTCATAAAAACACATGGGACCTTGAAGATTAAGGTTCCTGGGGGTTCAGAAGAGCAAATTATAGAGTACATTTTATGTCTTGGAAAGGGAGCAGATACGATAATGAATTTTTAAGTCAGCAATTTGTTTAGTCTCCTGAGACCCTGGCAGCTTGCTGAGGTTACGGTGGGTAAAAAGCACCTGCAGAGAAGAATTTCTCAGTCAGAACCAGCATTTAAAGTAGCGGTGTGTTAATGCTTAAAAAGAAATCCTGCATGCATTTTTTATAACTTCTAGCTATTGCAGCTGGGTGTCACAAATGATGCTCCAAGAGGTTGAGTCAGCTTGCCATTTTCCAGTCTCCAGTTTCCATTATTTATGTCCTTTCCAATAGAGCCTATGACATATTCTTAAAGATTTAGCTTTGCTAAAAGTACAGCCCAGTACTTGAATGGAGGCATGTAGCAAATGACATTGAATCTCCATTTTTTAATCCCTGCTATTCTTATTCAGGAATAGTCAGTGATTCAACTTAAAATCAAGTATATTTTCAAGGATTCTGAGTTCATGAGGCTGTTCTTTGAAATCCTAATGTGATTAGTATTTGATTAAATGTTCAAAGAGGACAGTTTCGTCACACTGTCAAGTAGAGATGTGTCATAAAAATTAGATCAGAACTCAAAGGGAAATTAGAGATTCCAAGAACTTTTACAATATAAATACAGAGTAATTTGAGATTAAAAAGAGAAACCAAGTATTTTGGCAGTGTTCAGTAATGTGCTAAAGACTTTATTTTCTAAATTCAAATGTAGTCCTGTAGACCATAGTTTTCTAAGGGATCGAAAACATGGAAATAAGGAATATTTAATAGACCCCTTAGCAGAGAAGGAGATACGGACCTTTATTCTTGGGCAGGCTAACTTCTGACACGTTGTTTGACAGTGTATGTGTGAGCCCCACATAGCCTTCCCCAGGGTTTGAGTGCAAATGCAGCCGTATTAACGTTGTTGCCTAAATCACCATAAACCTTGGCCGCCATTTTATACCCTCTCTGAAATGTTCCTCCTTATTTCAGGCATCCACAAGGTGGTGTCTGCTTGTGTTCAGAAACTTATCCACTCAAACTCTTCCATTCTTGACTCCTCACCAAGCTCTTTCTGCTGCTCTGGGAATGTCTTTGAGCACAGTGCCAATTCTGCACTATGATATTTTGGTCTGTTGTAGGATGGGCAGCTTCTCCACTCCTTTAAGTTTCATGGTTAAACCTTCTCCCCATCATGATTAAAAACCAGAGCCTCGGACTGTGAAGGGGACAGACTCCATCCTACCCCATTAATATCCTTGTCTTTCCTCTGCTGGGCACCACTGCCGGAAAAAAAAAACCCTGCTTCTTCAGTCAAAAAATGATCCCCTTTGATCGTCGACTCATGCTAATCGATTTCTACAAGGATCACTAGGTCACCAGTTCTGCAAACCACAATCTAGTTGGGACACAGGATACCCTGTTACAAATGCAGTTTTACTTGAAAAACAGGAAATGTAAGGAGCTGTGGAAGGGCACTTGTCAGTGCAATAGTGAGTTTTCAGACAAGCTTAAATGGCAAACAGGATCCATCCAAGGGATGTTAATACCTTTTGGCTAACCTTTGAGATTCTCTGTTGGCTATGTTAAATGGAACCTAACTTATTTATCCCTTATTTCTCTGTGCTCAATGGAACACTGTAAAAAAGATATAAAGCTTGCAGAAACTTAAAAATATAACACTCACTATTTCTACCTCAAGAAGTAACCCTTAAAAAATTATCTATTATATATAATTTTCTTTTTCATGTGTGCTCTCTCCCTCTTTGTCTCTCTACACACACACACACAGACACACACACACACACACACACAGACACACACAAATTCTTTGTGTGGTGTCATATATTTTCCTTTTTTTCACCTAATGCATTATTAGTATGATATACCTTATTTTTTAACAGGTATATTGTACAGTATATTATGTAGATTATTATAATCTTATCAACTAGCCATTGACAAGTATACACTTTTATTATGAAATATTATATTTAGAAACAAAGCAGTGTAGAACAAGATTATCTGTCATAAATAACAACCAAACATCTGCCAGTGTCAGCGCGTTTTATCAGCAGAATCAAGTCTGAACACTTTCTGTTCTGATGATGCTACTTAATGTTCAGAGCAGGAAAGAACTCTTAAGAAGGGTCTTGTTTATGTTTATTCCAGCCAAGTAAATCATTTGTGTGATTAAGTTCTGGATTTATCCAGTCATTAGTGTTAAAATGTAGTTAAGAGCATAAGTTCATTTCAAAAGCATGCTTGAAATTTTGCAATTTTTCCTAAAAAGAACCCGACCGATTCAGTACTTTCTAATAACTAATATCTTTAATCGCTGTCCTCTTTAGGCAAGTAAATGATTATTCTTAGTTGTATAATAGAAACAGAACTGTGATGAATTAATTTCTACTTCTTCCTTTCTGCCCTATTGTGTCTACACTGCCAGCCCCTCTCTGTCTATAGAACAGTGAAGGAGGCCCCCCAAACCCTGGCTTCCTACTTAGGCCGCCATACTACTCAGGTCAGCAGGAGAGGATTGTTGCCTGGGGGCTTCATACTGTTCAGCTTGACCTGAACACCTGTCCTCCCCATCAGTTTATCAGAACTAATCCCATCATGGTTCACATCCAACCAGAAGGCCAAGTCCCTCCACCACCCGTGGCTTCCACATTGTACTCTCTGCTACTCATCTGATCCAATTTCTTGCTCTTCTCCAACATCTCCAACTCTTCCACAGGAATTTATGGTCTCATGGCAAACCCCCTTAGGTCCTCAATTGCTGCTCCGAACATCTCACCGCTTGCTTGGCCTAACTGAAACCTGGGTGCTTCCTGCAGACACCACTGCCCCTGAGACCTCTCCGGTGGAGGCAGTTTGTTATTGAAGTTCTATTATTTTCTCAAAGTGCAAGTACCACAGGCCTTGGAGATTGGGGTGAGTGTCCTCCCAGAACCCCACTGATGCTTCCAGACTGCATATCTTCTTTCTTTAAACACTCAGCTTCTCTGAACTTCATGACTTTATACTTTACCACCCCTCTGTGTTGCTGTTATCTACACCCCTAGATCCACCCCGTTCACTGCAGACCAGACCGCTTCCCTGTCTCCCTATGTCATTAGTTCCTGTCATTATTTTTGGAGATGTGCATCCAGCACCTTTGCTTCTTTGATCCTGGATTAGCAGTCTTAACTTTGACCTTTCTGTTGTCAATAACTGGACTACCTCCAAAATCTTTAAGCATTTATCTCTTAATCTGTATCGTTCATCCTCTAGCTTGCCTACACTAGCCCTCTCATTCCGGCTATTTTCCAAATTTCTTTTGGACCTTTAATTTGTTGACACGCCCACCCCCCACTTTTTCTACTATCATTCCTTCTGTTCCTATTGTTGGTTCCCTCCATATCTGGCTTAGACTCTCCGTCTGTCATTACAATCACATCCCTGCAAATATCCTCTTCCCTTCCTGTCTTCCTCTCTCTCTCAACCTGAACCTGAACAGGTAAATAATGTGGAGAAAAAATACTTAAGCCTGTTAGCTAGCTTCTCTTTAAATTCATGGTCACTTCACCATAACTCAATTTCCTTAATATATTAGTTTTCCCCTTTCCTAAAGTGGCAATTTCACTTTTCTTCTTTCCTAAATTCTTTACTCCACTTTCGTTGATCTGATGATTTTCCCTTATATCATGCTTAATAAAGATAAGTAATATGTCAGGAGCCCCCTCATCACTCTCTCACCATTCCATCAAACAACTTATAGTCTCCATTTTACTCCTGTGTCTGTGAATGAAGCACTCCTGAGAGCATTGAATCCAAATCTTTCCTCTTGTGCCCTGGTCTCAACCCCTCTCACTTCCTGAGGACATGGCTCCAGCAGTAGTTTGATGACTAAGTACTCAGGTCCTGGAGTCAGACTGCCTGAGTGTAAATTTTTGTCACCTTTGGGTGTATGAGCTTGGGGAAATTATGTAACCCCTCTGTGCCTCAGTTGCCCTTCTGTAAAAGGCAGGTGTTGATGTAATCTACCTCACAGGTTAAAGGAGTGAATTCAGTGAAATGCTTAGGACAAGTCAAGGCTCAGAGTGAAGGCTGTGCCTGGTAGCTGGTAGCTGTGCCTCAAATGCTCAGCCCTGCCCTCTCCTGGGTCCTTTCCTGGAGCTCGCAGACATGGTCTAGTAATTTCCTGAACAAACAAAACCTTCCTTTTTTTTCACATTTCCCTGGCTCCCCACTACCACTTCATTTCTCTGCTCCTCCAAATAACAAAGCTTCTTGATTCTATCCACTTCTATTTGCCTTCAGTCCTCTTTCTTTAGTCCAAGTCTCTCTTGTCTGGATTGCTGCAATGGTTTTATGATACATTCACTGTAAATCAGATAATGTCACTGCACTCTTTAAAAATCTCTCTCGGGAATAAAACGCATACTCTTATTCTGACATACAAAGCCCTACAAGATCAGTATTGGTTAGAGATTGCCACAGTGATACTGAGGAACCAACCACCCTAACAACTCTGGCTTAAAACAACCTTTTTCTTGGATCTGTTAGCCAGGGCGGTTCTGCCGATTTCGGCTGATTTGCTGACGTGCGTGCAGATTGGCTGAGGGCTGCCTGATGTGGGCTATGTGGACTGGCAGCTCTGCTTCATGCTGCGGCTGGGCTCAGGTCCATTCTGCTCCAGGTGTCTCATTCTCCTTTTGGTACCAGTTACCAACTAATAGGCAATAGAGGAACACAAGAGGGCATATCCAAGCATTCAAACACAATTCTTGTGTCACATCTGATGACATCCATTGACCAAAGAAAAATTTATGGCAAAGCCAAAGTCCAGGGCTGGGGAAATATATTTCTTCTTTCATGAGAGGAATTACAAAGTGACATGTCAAAAAATGTGTGTGTGTGTGTGTGTGTGTGTGTGTGTGTGTGTGTGTGTGTGTGTGAGAGAGAGAGAGAGAGAGAGAGAGAGAGAGAGAGAGAGAGAGAGAGAGAGAGAGAGATAGGCTAGTAATTCAATTTACCACTCCACTTTCTGAAATCTCACACCAGTAATCTCCTCGCCCGAGATGCTCTAGCGGTATGGGGCCTTTTCCCTATTCCTTGAATACAACAAATTCCTTCCCACTCTAGAGCTATTTATACTACATTATACTATGCTATACATTTCCTGGTAGCTTTAGCACTGAACTTTGCTTTCCAGAGTATTCCATTGACATGACAGTTATTCCTTTTTTTTTTTCTTCATTTTTTTAGCCCTTTATTTTTGATCGTTAGAGCATTCATTGACTTGAGGATAGAGCTGAAAGCCTTTCAGATTCACCATTGAATCAATAAAACACTTTTATTTTCCTCTAATACTGTGAAACCTGCCAAAAGATGACAAACAAATTAATTTGCCCTACATTTACTCGATAGGAATAATGGGCAGTGGAAAGAACACTATGAGGAAAAAACAAGTTTAGTGGAACTTTAGAATTTGGGAGTTGTGACAACTTGGATTGTGTGAGCCTCTTAATTTAATAGATGTTATTTTCTAAGCATTTTAAAGCTAATTTTGATTTTCTTTATTCTCATTACAACGTATTCAGTGGTCAGTTAGGTGTTCATTTGCCTCATGAATACCAGGCATCTTATGGAGTGTTCGGTGACTCTGCAGGAACAGGGTTTGCAAAGACAGAAGGACCAAATGTAAAATGCAGGTTGGCGGTTGGCCCAGGAGGCACTTCAGTCCCAGGTTCATGGTGAAAGGAGCAGTGGAGTGGGAATTCAAGGCATTGTACGTTTTGCTTCTGAGAGAAGAAGGAAATAAGAGGCTTTGGGACCTGGGGGAGAAGGTATGCATCCTCCTACTCTGCTGGCTTAGAGAGAGTGTGCAAAACCCACCTTCTTGGTGAAAGAAAGGGGAAACTTTCCAGCAGTGCTCAGTGCGCCCAGGCCCAAGGGGCAGGGGGCGGGGTGGGGTGTGGCCTTGGGCACAGCTGAGAAGCATAACATCCTCTTAATCATAATTAACATAACTAGCTAACATAATTGAGGGTTTCCTGCATGTCAGATACTATGATAATGCTTTATACCCGAACTCATTGAACCATTATAAGAATGCTGGACAGTGAGTACTATTATTATCCTTTCCATTTTAAAGACGAGTTAATGAAAGAACAAAATGGTTTCAGAGGACAGTCAACTGGCAAGTGATAGAATCATATTTGAGTTTTGGTCTGTGCGATAATAGCACTGTGTGCTTAACCACTATGCTACACTGCCTAGATTAGAAGGGTGTGACGTCCAGGTGAGAAGCACTGGACTTGCTGTGGCACTCCAGACTCCTCTTAATGTACTCCCAGGAAATACAGTACAGTAACTGGAGCTCCAAGGTGGCGGCAGCCCAGTAGGGTACCAAGGGACTCAGTCTACAAGCTGCTACTGTCTGTATTTCAGCCCCTCTGGGAGGGAAAGTCACCATTGTGACTATGGTGACCAGAGGTGAGGACTTTACTTATGATTGTGGCAGAAGCAGTGAGTGTAGTTGACATCTGGGTCAGAAACAATCTGTGAACCACCCTGGGCCCCTGTTGACAACCAAAGGCCCTAACCCCCTTGAAAGCCCTGGCTGAGTTTCATCAACTAGGAAGCTTGTATACACTGTTAACGGTCACATCATGTTATTTATTAGTGTTTATCCAACCAGGGTTCACCTGAAGCAGGCACCTGCCTTCTCATTATGTAATATTTCTCTCACTATCTAGGGACGCAGCTGACCAGTCTTCTTTACCCTGGTGGGCTTCCTTATGTCTCACTACAGCCCTGTCCTGTCAGTCATTTCCCCTCTGGCCCCACCTACTTTATTCCTGGGACTATAAGAGAATACAAGGAATTGGGAGCATTCCAAAGGCTGGAACTAGGGTGGATAAAGGGGCATGAGAGAAGTTTGGAAGGGGACTTGGTCTGGCTTGTCCCACCCTTTGCTGTCAGTCTGACTAGCTGATCTGAAAGACCAGAAATAGTAAAAGTAGTTAACTGATGAGTTAGTTCCACTGAAATGTTCTATGGCACTTCTGTACCCAACCTTCCCTGCACCTTGCACCCAGAGTTATCAGAATCAAATGAGATGATGAAGATGAACCTATTTTGTAAACTATAGTCCTAGGTGTAGGGTTCTTTGAGAACTTCCAGAAGACTATTATTTATAAACGTTCAGTATCTCCCTCTGTGGAAGAATTGTTCATTCCACCCTATTGATACCAGGCTTGGCCATGTGACTTGCTTTGGCCAATAACATGTGAATGGACTTAATGGGCATGTTTCCGGGCATTGGATTGAAGAGCCAGCACACGGTACTCTATGTTCTCTCTTCCCTGCCTCTGTTTTTGTCAGGATGGAGCCTCTGTCAGCTTAGATTCCCAGTGACTTCAGTGAGTAAGGAAAGCCCATTGCTCACCAACAATGGATATGCACATGAGTGAAAAATAAACATTGTTTTAAACAGCTGAGAGATTTCAGGTGGTTTGATATTGCAAAATAGCCTAACCTAGCCTGACTGATACATAGCCAAACTCTAGAAGTCGTAATTTCTGGAAATTAGTGCTCAGTTGTGAAATGTAAATTCTACTGTCAATAACCAAGATCGAAACACTTAAAACCAAGAAAAAAATCCTTAGTTTTAGTTTAAACAGAAGAGAAAGCTGCATGTTTACTCATTGTTGTATCTTTTATTTTTCTCCACATCTTGTGATTTGGTCTTTAGTAGGAGTTCAGCTTTTAACTAATATATATACATCCTCACGCACAGAAAATGCAATATAGTATATTTATGACCTTTTCTTTGCCTTTAGTGCAGACATTTGGTTTTATATTAGTGTTAGGGGATATGGTCAAACTGACTCTTGCCTTTAAAAATATCATTTTATACATTTGTACTCCACTATCTTTTTATGCAGTATTATGCAATTTGCTGAAAAATATCCATGAAATAAAATAGCTTGTCTGAAGAGCAGTTAATAATATCACCACAGTTTATATAGTAAAAATCATGAAAATTAAAAATTAAGAAAAAAAATCTTTAAAAAAATGTTTATTTTGTTTTAAATTAAGGCTCTTGAAACTATTATGCATTTAGTTTTTTTAATTGAAAGTAAAAATGGTTTAAAAATAGAAATGCCATTGAAATTTAGTTCATGAAATAAATAAACTTTTTTTTACAAATCTGATTTTATAAATCAGAGGCATATGGGATTTAAAAAAATTAATGTCATGTGACTTGACCAGGGAAAAAGAGTGACTTTCCAAGATTGCTTTATATGTGCATGTGTGTAGTCTTTCACATGTGTGTAAATTTTGTGTGGGGGGAGGTGGGGAGAGAAAAAGATTCGTATTTTTTTACTTTGTTTTTAGGATTTTTACTGTATCCTTGCATAGAGAGTACCAGAACAATATCAAGAAATATACAGCTTTTTAAGGTACGCACTCTTGCAGCTTTAGTCATTGATAGATTTATTTATATTTTTTTATTTGAAATTCAGGGTAATCTCCTATAAATGTTTACTGTGGTAGAAGGCAGCAGGGTGTGTTCAGAAGTACATGAGCCTTGAAGACATACACACCTGGATCTGAATTCCAGTGATGTCACTTATTATTTATGTGTTTGGGCAAGTAAATATACTCCTTCTAGCCTCAGTTTTTTCATCTGTTTAATGGACATAATAGTACATTCCTCCATGCTGTAGGTTAAATTAAGAGAGGAGAGGAGGCATCTGAAAAATGCAAAGGAAAGAGCTTGCAGAAATGACCGTCTCAGCTGGTTAAAGTACATTCCTGACTACCCTCTCACCCCTAGGAACTCTCTAGCTAACATGTTTTCCCATAGCTACCTCCACCGCCTCAAGGCCTCTCCAGCTCATATCTGTTGATTCATAACTTGCCAACCACCTAATGTTCTTCCTTATCTCTGTAGCTGTGTACGAATAACAAGACTGTATAAAACTGGCTGTTATGTTACAATTGGGGCTCAGCCTTTGGATAGGAATCCGCTGAGCCGATGCCGGCATCAATAAGTGCTGCTTCCTGCTTATAGCCTTGGTGTCCCGTCTCTGTTTAAGAATCTTGTAACAGTGCTGATAACACCAAGGTCGCTGGTTCTACAAAACAAACGACCTGTAAATAGATAAGACCAGTAGTCTGGAAATTTCTTCCCCCACCCAAAACTACTCCTCCCATCCTGAGTCATGAGGAGCATGTGAAACCTCAGACAAAGGAATCACATGCCCCTTGCATGGACACTCCAAGGGTATGTAAGCTGTAAGAAATCTAACCAAGGAGAGCTCTTGCTTTAGTGCTGTTAAGCCCCACGCACTCCACCAGCCAATAAATTCTCCTTCCTCTAACAAAGTTGTCTGAGCATCCAATTTCCTCCGTTGGGTGTTGCTTCCTGCAAGAAAATAAGATAAGATAGATTTTTATTTTATTTTATTTTTTTTTAAATCAGGATACCTACAAAAGTGCCTTAGACTTAATACACAGTCAATAAATATTTGTTGAACAAATTAGTGATGTAATTAATGAATAGATAGGTAAAAATAATAAAACAGATATATAAATTCTATGAGTTTTCATCTATTTCTGGATCCCTTATTCTCTTCTACTCTATTTCTGGAATATCACCAAATCAAGCAGTGTCAAATCTGTCAAAAACCAGTAGCAGGGGAGGAAAACAAACTGATGTAGATGATAGAGGCTCTGTCTATCCCTCTGGTGACCAAATCAAAGTTATGATGGAAACAAGGAGCACACAGCAAGGAAAAATCACCTGGGATCTTGATGAACAAGCCATGCAACTAGGGGGAAATCAAAGAAATCACCCTGCAACGGCAGAAGGTAGGATGGGGTGAGGAAGCCGGGCTGCCCAATCTGGAGCAGCTGAGTGAGACAGAGGCTGCAGCATCAACAGACGCCTCTTAAAGGGGTCGCGTCAGTGTGGTGATGGACCTGCTCCCTCTGAGCACCTGTGCTGATTTGGCTGCACGCAGGTGGCACTAAGGACTTACAGAGAGACACTGTCAGAGTGAGGGCCAAGGCGAGACTCACTCTGTACAGAAGTTCCAGCGATATCCATTGTTCCCTGTTGATCTGTCCCTGCTATGAGTGCGGGGAGTCAGCACCGCCATAGCCATGACATCATCAAACTGGATAACCAAGGTCACTCTCCCAGAGGATTCACTGAAACCCCACCTCCCCCAACTCGTGGCCACACCCAAGCCACATCCAGGTATATCCTCAGCGAGACAGGTGCTCCTTGCTGAGCAGCGCCTAGACTCACACTGGTGGCAGCTGGCCTCAGTTTCTGGTGTGGCCTTTTGAGGTAACTATAAGCACAGCATCTATGGATTACTTGCTGAATCTTAACAGGTGGCCCTAGAGGGGTAGAGGCTTGGGCTAAGTTTGGCCTGCAGCTGAACCCCTCTCAGGTATGTGCCACTGGTCACCTACTACACCAAGCCATCCTAATAAGATCAGGAGA
>NW_006442508.1:10277705-10313202 GCF_000325575.1 Pteropus alecto | reverse complement strand
GTATTTAAGTCAGACAGAGAAAGATAAACACTATATGATTTCACTTATATGCGGAATCTAAGGCATAAAAAGAACATACTAATCAAAAACAGTCTCGCAAATATAGTGGACAATTTGGTGATGGACAGAGGAGAGTAAGGTTTTGAGGGCTGGGAGAATGGGGTGAAGGGTTAGCTAATGGATGGTCATGGGGATGGGGAGCATGGCACAGGGAATGCAGTTAGTATTAATTGGCTAGGTGGAGGGTCAGGGGAGGGAGGGAGGGAGGAATTGGGGGGATCGTTTTACAAACTATATAGATGTCTAACCAATGTACTCTATATTTAAAACTAATTAAAATAAATAAATTAAAAAACCCAGTAGCATATTGTGTATGTGTGTGCATGCACATATGTGTTCCTTAGAAGACTTCATTTTATGATTTCATAACACAAATGCATCATATGGGGGTAATACATCCTCATGCTTTTAATTTACATATGATTCATGTATTTACCACAATGGATATCAGACCAGTGATATATTACATTACCTAAGAATAAGTGCATGAATTAAACTGGGCTGTAAGGCAAGAAGTGGAAACATTTTTAAATCAAGAATAATAATCACCAAGCAGCTGAGAGCCATATAGCTTAAAAGCAGCTCAATTGATTTTTTATTTCATTTATTTTGTATTTTGTTATAGCAGTGTTCTGATAGCTTGTTATGCTCCTGCCTCCTTCTTACAGCCTGGAATAAAGGCTCAGAAAGAGGGAAGAACAAGAAATATAGGATACTTTTGCTAGTAGGAAGTTTGTTATCTTAAAGGAGAAACAAATCACAAAAATGTGTTTTCCAATTAGTATATCAATGAAGCACTGTATAATGTCTTAAAATGTATAGCATAGACAATGGCAGAATGAGAGTGGGTAATAAAGAACACAGTGTATCTAAGTACACCAAACCAGAAGGCAAGGTGGGAACAAACAAGGTGAATGGTCATTTTCAGGAGAAGCTTCACCTATCAATCTTGAGATAAGGGCATAGTGTACTCAGATCACAGTTTTAATAGCATCCTAGAAGCAGGAAAACCCCTGTTGTGTGTCTTTGCAAGAGACTAACCATAGCATGATGTGTAATATTAATTCTACATGACAGGTAAGTGATGTTCTGGGTAGCTGAAATTCTGTTATCACTTGAAGGGAACAGTGCTATTGTAGCTTGGGAGTTCACTCTCAAAGGTGATACTTTCCATTCCAGGAAAGATTAGAAAATCCTTTGTAGGGGATTAGAAGGATTAGAAAATCCTTTGCTTTTGCTGTTTTGGAGCCTGAGTCCTGTGCCCCATATTATCCTGCAAAGAGATTGGAAGTTTGGAGGGAGTACAATAGAAGCAGTGTGGCATGTTAGCAAGAAACTTGGCTTTTTAGTCCTGGTGTTACCTCTCATTACCCCTGCACCTTTGGACAAGTCTCTGAACCTATTTTAGAGCATGTTTGGATATAAGTATATTAACCATGTTTCTGGCTTCTGTAAACTTGGTGCTTAAACATCTGTCCTACGTGTATATGCTATACACACCTTGTTCTAAACGACCCAATAATATATCTTAGTCACCTTGCCTTATGCTTCCCTCATTCCTTCCCGGCCCAGTCAGGGGACATGCTTTTCTAGTACAAATTAATCAATCCAGAGTCCAACCTCCAGCCATCTGCTTTATCAGGTTCTTACACTCTGGACCATTTACAACTGCCTTAATGACGTCCCGGTCAGATACTAGACAACTAGTGGCAGCTCCCAGAGTCTGCTTAAATTATTCAAACTAACCAATAATAAATCCATTTACCCTGCATCACCTGTTCCTTCCTAAAGAAACAACAATAAAGGGCCCTTGCCCAGAGTCCCCTACCTTTTTGCTTTATGACCAACCTCAGTGCTTCCTCATGTGGCCCCTCTTCTTGAAACTGTAACAAACTATTTTTCTAATAACAATTGTCTCTTGATCTATTGGCCTGATTTGCTGGCCTCACTATACCTTAGATTTTCTGTTAAAATGCTATATTTTCAAACAGTGAAGAGCTGACTCCACTCTGTCCACTTAACTACAGTGGAGGCTCACAAGGATGAGAACTGGGAACTGTGGAGAAAGTCTTTCTAGGCCGCAGGGCCTCTTGTCTTTGCTTCGCTCTGAACACCTGCTTTATTCCCTTTGCTTTCTGAGGGCTGGCTTCCTTCACTGTCTTGGGCATGATTTATTCGAGTTGGTGCCCTTGGCCAATAAAACTTCCAATCAAGCATTCATATTTACTGCCTGGAGCTTTCTCTGTCTCTCTTCAAGATTTCTATGAGAAAAAAAAAATCTGAACAGCCCAGTCCAGCCTTGGGTCAGCCATCTGCTTGCCAGCTGATAGCCAGAGAGCAGGATAGACGTGGCTGCAGGGCTTACGGGGGGAGTAGGAGGAGCAGGCCATTGCTAGTGTTCAGTACCCAAGGGCAATTCACAGTTTTATTTCCAAAGAGTAATTAAAGGTATTCCATTAAAAAAATCATAAATAATTGAAAATATTACAAATTTTTATTCTTCAAAACCAGTTTGTTTACTCATATAGCTCATATGGCACAGAACAAAGGTAAAATTGAGAGGTCTAGAATATTATCAAGCCCAATCTCCTAGTTGGAATTGTAAGTTAATAACTTCTCAGAGTTATAATTCAAATTCTGAGAAAAAGCCATAACTACAGCTTACACTAGAAGTAAGGCCTTGAAGTTCCATGGAAAGCTAAAACTTGGATATTATGTAACAATAAAGGAGGAATTATTTCAGAGACTAAGTTGAAACATTATGAAAGGCTAGCAAATATATGAAAATAAACACCAGGTATGGCTTATTAGAGTAGAAATGGACTATAGGTCAGGGAAAAGGGATTTGACTAAGCTAAAATATCCAACATTAGAACTTATAATTTTTGAAAAGGAGATACTTTAATTATTTTAGTTTCAAGGGCATTATGCAAATAAAGTATAGTAGAGTTCCTTAGTTATTGGTTAAATGTTTATATCCCCTTTGGAAATTCATATATTGAAGCCTTGACACCTCCCCCCTACCCCCCGCCCCAGTGTGGCTTGATTTGGACATGGGACCCCCTAGGAAATAATTAAAGTTGAATGAGGCCATAAGGGTGGGGCCCTTATCTGGCAGGGTTAGTGTCCTTTTAAGAAAAGACACTGGTTGCTTATGCATTCTTGCTCCGTGCTCATGTATTGAGGAAAGACTGTGAAGACAGTGTGAGAAGGCGGCCATCTGCAAGCCAGGAGGAGAGCCCTGACCAGGAACCAAATCAGCCAACACCTTGATCTCCAGAAGTGTGAGGAAGTTGATTTGTTTTTGAAAAGACTCAATCGTTGGTGTTTTGTTATGGCAGACTGAGCAGATGATGACATCTTTCAAATCTTTTTTGTCATGAAATTTGTTATTCAGATATTGTTGTGTTCCCTTTGAATTTTTTCCAAAACAAAAAATTTGCACTATTTCCCAGAGAACTCTGAAGAAGAACACTAATATATTTCTCTTTAAAATGTGTAAATGGTGACAAACTATTTCCTAAATCAGTTAGAGGTAAATTGCCCCAGTAGGGTGTATGGATGGGGACACTTTGTTTTAGGATATGATGGCCAAAATTTGAGTTAAGGTGTTTTTTTAACTTAAATATATTTAAAAAGTAACCTACTAATTTATCTGTTTGGAAATGCGGTGCAAATCTGTTAAGCCCATAAGGCCCACAGCTGCTTTTTCCCAGCTCTGACTAAGGAGTGGTAGAGGTTCTTAGGCATGGTAAAAGTTATTTGTTCAGAGACTGGAGTGGATTTTAGCCACAGACTGTTCACTTACTCATATTCTATTATCCAGTGAACAACTTTTAATCAGAGGTTGGCCTATGGGCTGCTTCTGGCCTGCAGGCTTTTTTTTTTTTTTTTTAACACTTAAAGATCTCATAAAAGTCAAGCTCTTTGGCTTCTCTTAAAAAAATCTGAAGAGTTGGCTGGGTCAGAATAAGGTATACCCCTGAATACAAGTCAAAAGGCCTGTAGTTCCCCAGTTTCCACCACTCCCTAATGTCTTTTACTTGTCTTATTCTACTCATTCATAATACTTGTGGGTCATCTGAGATCAGAGACCTTCTTTTTCTCAAAAGCCATTGTGCAGCTGTATCAGAACAACAGGCTCAAATACTGTAAATTAGTCAACTTTAGTTATTATTCACAAATAAAATTAACGGGCTCTGTTAGACTGAATGTTTACGTATAAAACAAACAAAAACTCCACCTTGGGAAAATACAAACCCATCACCGGGCAGAAAGATTCAGTCTCTGGAAGAAAATTGAATTTTGCAACTTCAAAAGTAGTATTTGCCTTCTTACTTGAAATTTAGAAACCTCTTAGAGTTTGTTAAAGAAGGCATAAGTAAACAAGCTCCTTAGCCACTCTGAGTATTCAGTGATACTGATAGGTGGCATGATAAAGGTATAAACAAAGCAGGAGAGAAGGAGTGGCTGGATAAAGAAAGAAAAGAGGGAGAGAGAGGAAAAAGATAAAGGAAAACTAAAGGAGAGAGAAAGAAAAGCAGAGATGAGCATCACAGAGTTCCAGTTCTTTCAGAGCCATGTGAAGATTCTTTGTTCTGGACTGTTATCATTAATTAATCCACCAGGTGGTGCTCTGACATACCAAATAAACCTCAGTCCTTAATTTAAAAAACATTGCCTAGACCTACCAGTGTTGACAACCATCAAAACTGGAAAGGATACATGTCTGACTACTCTTTATTTGAAATACATATGTCATAAAATATTTTTATTAGGATGAAATTTAGGAGGAAAATAGGAGACATTTAAATTTTTCAGTTTTTTTAAAAAAGCCTTTATAAAGTATAAATTTTAAAAATCAAGAGAATTACAATGAATATTTATAGCAAAAGAAAAAAAACCCTACATATTTACATATCCTCCTCCAAGTTTATTAGGGCTGAAGCTGGTTCTCTGTTAGAGCCATCTGTCCCCACTGTATGTCTGTGGGATGCTGTGGGATGCCGAGAAAAGTTCACTGGAGGAGTTGAATTTTCTGCTGTCAGCCTGGGATCACCAAACACACCCTGGCTCCATTCTCCAGGTTTTGTTCTCTGCTTTTGATACACTTCCATCCTCTGGGGACCCCCTCAGAAACTAAGGTCTCACTTGTTCACCCAGCACCCTGCTTTCCTCTTGGCTGCCTTTAAATGCCATTCCCAGATAGGTCTGACTATTTCTTCTGCCATAGCCACTGGAAGTCTCTTGAAAAAAATCTCTATGAAATAATAGAAGTTAAAGGGCAAAAGATAAATGCCACGAGGAGAAATATGCATTGGTGGCTGTGTTCTCAAAGATTTGACAAATCATCAAAATATGACAAATGACAGTGTAAATATAGCAACAATATCTTTGGAGTCAGCCTGTCCAGAGTTCAAATTCTGAGTACTCCATGTTACCTGTGTGGCCATGGCAAAACTAGATGGCCTCTTTGAACCATAGTTCTCTCTCCTGTCTAATGAGGATAATAATTCCCCATTAGTTCTGTGTGGTGGTTGTGGTGATTAAATGCAATCATATGCTTATAGCACCTTGGTAAGTAGGCTGCCCATCAGTTTTAGTGCCCTTTCCTATCCCTTTCTTACTTTATTCTTGTGCTCTAACTAAAAATGGGTACTCCATTGCCAGTAGCAGAGAAACTGCTGTGCTCCTCTAAGCCTTACTCTTGCCTTGATAATCTGCTTCCAGATTTTCCTGATGCTGACCATTGCCTGGATCTCCACCATCTTGCTGTTTCCAGTTCCTCATTGCCATGTGCTTCGTGCTGCTCTGACAACCACTTGATGATGTGGTTTGCTGTGCCTTTCTGTGGCCAGTTGCCTGTCTGCTTTCTGCAGTGCCTACTGTCCCTAACGGCATGCCCTTTGGGTTACATCCTCTACTTACAGTTCCCCAGTGAGAGCTCCATGCCTGCTGCTGGATTAACTCCCTAGAGTTGCCCTACTATAAAGGCCTCCTCTAAATCACTGGGCCTGATGCTTTAGGAAAACAGCTGTGCATAGCATATCTTTGACACCTGAGCACATGAGGAAAGTGGTGATTTTTAAGTTGGGTTTGAGAGATGGTCTTTCTGTCCTAACAGAGACAGCTGGCCTTTGCTATTACAGTGTGAGGATCTGTGAAGCTGACCCCAGGTGTGTTGTACTTTCATAAAATATGGGTCCTTTCAAGGCAAGGGCCACCTTGGGGAACCCCAGGCAGCATTGCCAAGGTTGTAATAGGAAATTAGAAAGATGAGGTGACGTGATCGATAGAAGACAGAGTGAAGAGCTCAGAAGTTGTGTGTCCTGAGAGAGGGGGTTTCAGGCCCAAGGCCAAATACACTGACAGTGAGTTAAGGAGCCTGTGGGACTGGGAAACTGCCCATTATGAAACATGTTACTGTAACTCTACTGGTTTAGCAGGACATTCCTATTTAAATATGTTTAAAAACCAGACTAAAGTTTTAGAAATAAAATTTTCATTAAGAACTTGATCAAATGCCAGTTTCTGCAATATTTCTGTATCTGTGATTAGGAATACTATCTATTCAAAGTAGCAGATTTCCACAACCATTTCCACCATTAAAAAAGTGGCACATTAACAAAGTCTCTATTAAAATGTGTTATTTTCTCAGAATTTTAAATGTTTGAATTTTAAGCATTTAATTTAATGTAAAATCTGATGAGGTTAAATTTTAACAGAACAGTCAATTTTCCATAACAGAATAAACACTTATGGTTATACAAGTTTGAAGAATAAAAAATAATTCAGATAAATGGATTTTCTAAAGGGCTCTTTTTAGCATAAAAATGGTTTCAGATATATAGCAGGAAGTTATATGCAGAAATTATTGATCACTTTTAATGTTAAGTTGTTGGTTTTATTTTAGAGTTTGCTTAATGGGAACTTTAAAAATCAATGTAAAGGATGGATCCTAAGGGCAAGCTCAACAAACCAGTTTCAGAGTTACACACTGTATGACAAAATGACAGTTTTTAAATGACAAAGTTATAGTAAAAGAGAACAGACCAGTGGTTGCCTAGGTTAGAGGGTGTAACACGGCAATTTCTTTGTAGTGATGGAAAAGTTCTATATCCCGATTGAGGTGTCCATTACTCGAAACTACACAGGTGGTAAAACCTCACAGAACAACAGACCAAAAAAGAAAAAGAAAAAAGTTTATATGAAATCTGTACCTGCTTAATATTGAACAACATCAATGTCCTGGTTTTGACAATGTGCTAAGGTGATGTAGCATTTTATTATTGGAGGAAGCTATGTTAGAGGTACATGGGAACTCTGTACTATTTATACAATTTTTTGTGAGCCTTAAACTATTTCAAAAAATTATTTTTTAAAATCAATAGAAAGAAGTTATTAGATATACAAAGGGCTTCTTTTTCTTTTTTTCTAAATGCCAGAATATAAGTTTTTCACGTACTTGTATAAGGCAGTGACACTAAATGCTTTAGGAAAAAAAGAAGGTTTGCAATAATTTATAGAAATTTTCCAATAACATTTCCTACATAATGTTTCCTTTTAGTGTTAGTTTCTTCTCTTCCTCCTGTTCATCCAATTTCTGTCACTCTCCTATGTTCCTTTATAATAACTGAAAATTCTCTGCTTCTCTTCTACTATATTTTATTTCTTGTGCATAATATAATCTCCTTATTATCCCCACAAAACTCAAAATCAGGTCAGTCACTTCCATTTATACTTATCATCTGTGTGCATTTTCATATATTTCTGGAGAGAGGATGGGTTGTTGGAAGAATCCTGATGAGCAGGAGTAGGTGAAGTAGAAAAGAGAATTTGTTTATATTTATACTTTACTGAGAGTATGAGCCTCAAATTTTAAACCTCTGTATTATTCCTTTGCGTGGCAAGTGTATTTCTACATTAAAAATGCAAATGAATACAATTACTTCCAGTTGCCCCCAAGTCCCGAGATAGTTCACTTTTAGAAGTGTTCTTTAGGCGGCACCTGGGAAGGGACTGGAATAAATAAGAAATAGTACGGTAATATTTTCTGTAACATTAGTCTTGGTCAAAATCAGGTCACACTCACAATTGCTAATTTTATCATTCCAATGCAAGACCTCTTGGTACTACAGAGGTCAAAGTAGGTTTTCCCAAAGTTATTTTGGGGTTGATATGGTACCAAATCTCAAGACAATAATCCTTAGTTGATCTTTATTCTATCCTTAAAAGGAAAAAAAAAAAAGCAGGTCAAAAGAAGATTTCTGATTGATAATCAAGAATGATTCTACATTGTCTGATTATAGAAACAAACTTTGGAGATTCTAGGAAATGGCTTGTTAAATTCAATTTTCTTTATAGTTTTGGCTACTCTAAACTCTTCTCCAAAGCTTTTGGAAGTTTTAGGGTCAAGGGAAGGCCAGAATAAAAATTGTAATTGCAGAGACATGGAATGGCTGTGTGGAATGGAGAATATGACTTCTTTTATTAAATATGACATAAGAAATAATTATCAAGTAGATCCTGGTATCTACCATATAATAATATAGTTTGGTGTTGTGGAGTAGTAGTAGTAGAAGATGAATCATGACATTTATGAGACATTAATCAGGGCCTTTGTAATATCATTCAGTGTCTACATGTCTTCTTTGCCTTTCATTGAATTTCAAATAAAGAAAAAAATTGCCTTATTGGAGCCTTATAAAAATGAATGTAAAATATCTCTATATGGGTGGCGTTCTTACTGATTTAGGATTTGGATTGCATTGTCATTTTTTTCCCTCGGGGTCTCTCCAGACATTTTAAAGATGTCTTAAGTGATCCTAAATATCCTGAATGACAATTTGAGAACCTCAATCATGTGTGCGCTCCTCGAGCGGAGGGATTTGGTGGGTTCCACGCCGTGTATCTGGAGCTAGAATAGTATCTGACACAAGTGCTTTTTATTGAGTTGAGTTGACAATTTGATGTTGGTAAAAGAATTTTGTCTCTGGAGTAAGTCTGACCTCAGTCAGGAGCCTGGCTTTGCCATACTGGGTGACCTGGGACAAGTTACTTTACTTCTCAGAGCTTCATTTTTCTCGTGTGTAAGGTTCTTTCTGGACTGACTGAGATCACATGCATGAAGCACTGAGCATGAAACTTGGGAGGGACTGGTGGTTGCTTAGCAAATGACTGTCCCCTTACTATCTCACAGCCATCTCATCCTTTTTATGTTAGAGCTTTCTCTTTGTCAGAGTGCAATTGATTCAAAAGGAAGCATTTTCAGAGAAGACTATCATGATTTTTAAGAGGAGTCTCTAGAAGCAGAATTCCCAGGCAGAGGAGCTGACTCCTTCCTGTATTTGTTAGCTTTTGTTAGCTTCGCTGACCCTAAATCAACCAGCCACTTCCACATAGGATCTACGCCAACATAAACATGGAAAACACAACTTTCTAGATTTTCACCAACCTTCACATTCATTATTTTCAGGCAGGAAGGGAAGTTTGGTTCAGTTGTGTTTTTGTTTGTTCTGTTTTCCATTCATCAATTAGATTGATATATGGACCTCTTGGATGTCTAAAATGACTCAAGGAGTTAAAAATGCAGAACTTCCTTCTTCTTTCACATATTATTGTTGATATATTAAATTCCTCTGTCAGGTGATTTTCAAGCATTCTAATCTTTGAGGTTGATTATGAATTCTCATTATCACCCAGTTGTTGTAGTATACCATAAATCCCTAGTTTTATCAATATTGTGATCAGTTGTTGATCACTTACTGTGTATCTGCGCTTTCTAGTGCTGTGAAGGATAAGTAAGAGTATGAAAGTTATGGGTATAGGCTCTTTCTCAGGGAGGAAAGAAATTTAAAAATATATGTATAAAATATATTTTATATGTAAAATGTATTTTAAAATAAAATGTATTTAATATAAAAATGTATTTTAAAACAAAGGTATTTTATATATAAAACATGCTTTAAAATAAAATGTATTTTATATATAAAATGGCTTGCATAAATAAAGGTGTTAAATAAGAAATTAGTATTTTGGTTACTAGGTTTGTGGTTAAAGTGGAGAGACAATCTTGTATACATTAGGCGACTAGGGAAAATTACTTGGGAATATAGGCATATGTATGACAATGTCATAGAGAATATATATTATTTTAAAGTGCAAGAAATATGATAAATAGAGTGCGTACACCATAGGCTGTCCAGCAAAGGGGAAGTTGCCAACAAGGATCAAAGAAACTAATGGGTATAAAGAGCAGGTGCCCTCTCAGGAAGGCCAAAGATGAAAATCACCATGTCCGTGAAGTGTGGAAAATTCTGTTCTCATATGGGCCTGCAGTACTGTCCCATATCAGACAAGGGAACTGACCCAAGGGAATTGGGATGTGGGCATAGGAACTCTCAGGTAGGAATGGTTCTCTGTGAGGCGAGGGACAGAATTGTAGGTCGAGGAGGTCCTTCTGGGCGAAAGAAGTGTTATAGTCAGGGTGACTCTGGCTGTAAGACATATTGGGAATATGGAAGAAAGACAGACAGGATTGAGGCTGGCTGGGCTTAGAACTAGGAGAAATTGGGAAATAAAGGTTGACACCTCCCCTCCCCAACCACCACCACCACCACACACACGCACTCACAGAAAGGAGCTGGAAGTCCAAATCACCCGGTCTAAGAAGGAACAGAGGACTCTAATTCAGTATTTCCCCTAAATGCCAAAAAGTGCTGGGGATCATCTAGGGCACTTGTTGAAAAACACTATCAGCCCTTCCCCAGATGTCCAGAACTAGAACCTTTAAGAGAAAGGCTTGAAATCCTGTCTTTTGAATGAGTGCATCTGGTGACTTTTTATGACTGAATAAGATTGGAAAACACTGCTTTAGTCCAACCCTATCTGGTGCCAGAATTCAAGTTCTTTTACCTAAGAGGCAGGACAAGGCTGGGAAGCAAGGCTTTCAGGATTCAGAGGGGTTGTGTACATAGTATATCAGGAAGGGAACCGAAAGCAAGGTCCAGACTTAAGGAATAGGACTATCGTGTTCTGGATGCAGGACTTTGGGCTTCAGTGAACTGAACTGTTCAAGGCAGGGCTCTAGTGCTGTGGAAAACTAGACATGATCCTGAGACAAAATATCATTCAAGCACCCTGGCCATAGATGAGTGTGGTGGTGAAACTGCTCCAGCCCTCTTGGTGCAAAAGAAAGACTTAGGCTTGTAGGTATTCCGGTCTGAGGGCAGCTGTAGGGTAAGGTCACACCCGCACGGATAAGCAGCAGGTGGTATCACTCTTGAGAAGGAACTTGTTACTGGATGGCAGCCATTGGGATAAATGGAAGGTCCTCAGGAAACCAGAATTCACCAAGGAGGCTGGACAGGTAGTGAGGGGACCCCAGTTTCACTTAGGGTTTTATTTTTTGGGTCCAGATTTAAAAAGGTCTGGGTGTCTGTGAAGCTTCGCCTTCTTAAGTTCATCAGGGTCATGGTAGGTTTAATCATGTGTCGGATCTCCCTAAGGGGAGGGAGAGTCTCAGAGGATTTGACTAGTGCTTTGAGGCCCAGGAGACCCTTCTCACAAAAGAGCCTTAGTTTCCTGCAGCCTTGGAGGATGCCCTGGAGGCCGATAGCACTCTCAAGTGAGGCTAGAGAAGGCAGGTGGAGGTGGACATGAATAGTAAGGGAATGATTACTGGGTCCTATTGGACCAAGAATAGGGACTGTTAGACTGTGAAGAAATGCATTTTGACTTTGATTATTCCTATAGACTAAATGTTTGTGACCCCACAGAATTCATATGTTGAAATCTAATCCCCAATGTGATGGTGTTTAGAGGCCTTTGGGAAGTGATTAGGTCATGATGGCAGAGCCCTCATAATGGGATTGGTGCCTTATAAGGGGCTGAAGAGATCAGAGTCCTGCCCTTCAACAGTGTGAGGACACAGTAAGACACAAACTCTGCGAAGCAGGGAATGGGCTCTCACCAGACACCGAATCTGCCAGCACCTTGGTCTTGTACTTTACAACCTCCAGAACTTTGAGAAATAAATTTCTGTTTGTGAGGCACCCAGTCCATGATATTCTGTTACCACAGCCCAAATGGGCTAAGACAATCATAGAATGAATAGTAGAAATAAAAGCCACTTTAAAAAAAAATCAGATAATAGCTTGGAATAACCTAAATTCTGATAAATTTGTTTTCCTCTTTCAATAGGAATCTCCCATTATTTTTTTCATGGCCAAAAGAAAAGATAAATTTTCTGGTTCACTGTTCTTTACACAGATACTACAGGTTATATTGTTACTTTTTGTATCTTAAGCTTCTCTTTTAGAATAAGTAAATATTTGAGTAAAATTTATTAAATGAATTAGAAGATTTGGCTCTCTTCATTTTTCAGAATCTTCTTTGCCAGTCGCACTCCTACCTGTTCTTATAATCATGTGAAAATCACCTTTTTCATAAAACCTCACTTGGCTCCTCTATCCATGTGTGACTTCTCCATCCTTTGAAAACCCATAGCATGTTGGTTTATAAGTTCTTTATGGCACTCACTATTCCTTTTACTCTTCAACGAGATTTAATTTACTTTTATGTAGTATTTATTTATAATCCTTCTTGCTCCACAAAGGAAATCTATAGAAGAAAATATCAAATAAATGAGAAGATGGTAATGAAAGGAAAATAAATAAAGGATTTATTTATTTATAAGATTAAGCCAGCTGTCACAAACATTTATTGGGTGCTCTCCATGTCCCACATAATAGACAATCCCTGCTCTCCTAGAGTGCAGAACTGAGTCTGGGCATAGCTGTGACTTATTGACCAGTGCAAACCTGAAGCATTCAGAGACCAACTTCAAATCATCACTAGAGGCTTGATATTAATAATTTTGCCCCCAACCTAGCCATCTTCTTACTGACTCACCCACTTTTTAATACTGTTCATTGTTAGAAATCAATTGTTAGGCGATAGTGTATTATCAACTGTGGTAGTAGTTTACATTAACAGATTTTCTTTCTAACTACATAAATACCTTGGTAGGGATGTTTTGATAGCTTTTCCTGAGCCTTCTTCAGGGTTTAAGATCTTCCATGACCAGACTTTAAGATTACATAATGTATATAATTAAGCAACAGAGTATTGCTCAGTTCTTCCAGAGAATTTCCAGGGAATAGTTTGTGTGTACTGAATGTATACTATCTAGTAAAATGAATTCCTGGAAGTTTTTGGTTTTTTTTTTAATTAAGTTATAGCTGCCTCTGTAAAAGAAACCTCATTTATATGTTGTTTTCTTTACATTGACTAATTGGCAGCAAATGAGATAAGGAAATGATCATCATTTTCCAAATGTTGTAAGAACAACTGGTGGCACCAACATAGTCATTTATAGCTCTGGGCAAATGACGAAGGGAATGTTCTGACTTCCAATATGTGAAGTGTAGATTATTGCCATGGCAATGTGAAAAGCCACAGATTTCCCTCAAACCACTACCTAATTTCTATATTTTGACCAAAATAATTGGAGAAGAAAGTCCCTTCTAAGCCATTTTTAAAGCAAACCATTTGAATTGGGAACTTTTTTTTTAATTATAAGAATATTTACTCTAATTTTGATTTATATCTTTATGTATAATGCAAGAATAAGAAAAACTATAATTGAAAAATAACTTTCATTTTACTTGGCCTTTTAAAATAGTATTTTATTATAACAACTATCACCTCAGATAATTTCTAGTAATAAGAATTTTCTACAGGACTTATTTTTTCACAAATGCTGAATTTTTGCTGCTCTGTTTTCAAAATTTAAGTAAATTGCTAATTTAAGATCATGAGTCTAATTGTTCTTCCGTGAATTAGAGTTTTACTCTCAGGTACTTGCAAGAAATGTTAATTTCCTGTGTCTTTTCCCCGGCTCCCCACCCCCATTGTATAATAAAGTTGGTTGCTTTAACTTAGAAAGAGGATGTTAGACCCTGCTCCTCAAAGATCCAGGTGTATACATTTACATATATCAGGAGCTTTGCCATCATCATTTCTGGGCCTTTTTTTTTTTTTTCTTTTTTGGCAAGAGCGAGGTACATCTGATACAATGTTGGGCAAAAGGGCATGCAGGGTCTGTGTGGATAGCTGCATGCAGAGGGCAGCCTGTGATCCAAGAGGCAGGCAGGGTCTAACCTGGAAGGTTATTAGGTGATGCTTGGAGCCAACTGGGGTGATATCAAAAGCCAAAGGGAAATAAGCCAGGAATCTGAGAGCAACTATAAGGGGGATCCAAATAAATTTGCCAAGGTAACTTTCTTGCTTAGGTCAAATATTTAGTAAATCCCCAGCCATATTTCTCAAGATTTTCTCATCTCAACTTAGTAAGAAATAGGTTTTATATTATAGCCTAATAAAAGGTCACATGCAGTCCTCACTGTCAGCGTTTTAGAAAGATCCTTCCCTCACCTTGGGTGAGGCACTCTGATATTTTCAGTTTTCTTAGGTTCTATTCTATTTCATTTAAAGACTTATGAAACTGATTTCATGAGCTGCTAATTGATAGAAGTCCATAGCCTCAAATGTACTGTCTGGGAGATTGGGAAGATGGGATGAAGAGAGTACAAACAACAACAACAACAACAACAAACACAATTGGAAGATTTGTTTTTTATTTTAAGGAGATCAAAACTCCTTGGGAAGTTAGACTATAACATGTAAAACAACAAAATAATACATTTAGAGCAGAGTAAACACAAACAAGCAAATTATCAGGTAAATCAATATTAATACAAGTTATAGAAGTGTCAACTTGAAATGTGAATAGTTAAGGATAACAAATAACTGTTTCCTGGAAAAATAAGTATAAAGCCAGCTTTTGAGTGACATGGATTGTTGGAGAGTCCAGAGATGGAAATAGCCCAGATGGTATAATAGCAAGCTCCCACAGAGTTTGTGGCTCTCAGAGTGAGGAGTGTGTGCAGTGTAGAAGGATAAAGAAATTAATAGGAGAGATGAGGTAGGTGGAAGCTTTCAATACTTTAGATAGTCTCAAAAAACTACCTTTGCCTGTAGAAATGATACAATGAAATTGTGTTTAAGGATTATTCTAGTGATCTTGTTGAGAGGACACATTGCTATCAGCTTACTTGGAGACAAAGGAGATTGTTGTCACCTAGAGAGTGTGAAAAACCTGATCTAATGTCACAGAAGTGAAAATATAAGAAGGGAGAATCCAGAAGACTTGAGGATGCATTGGCTCCTATAAATGTTTTGTGACATGTCTTCTTGATAAGAGTCAATGCTGGGTGTGACTTGAGAAGTGATGAAAGGTACTGGTTGTCCACAGTGTCTCCTGTCGGCTCCCCCAAGGCACTATCTTCTTCCAATCTGACCCGAAATTACGAGTATTCACCATTACTGGGTTAAACTACAAAAATAAAACTCACTCAAAAGTCTTTGCACCTGGTAAAATGGGATCCTAACTTTTTATCAGCCTCCCTCTGATCTCTGAAAAGCTTTGTGCATTTAAGAAATCTGCCACTTCTATGGAAAAATTGGACCTAAATCCTCCAAGGTAATGAAAGAAAAGAGATTTTTCATGTGGGTGGGGGTGGCTGGACCCGAGAGCCCTGCCTCCTCTTTCTAGAGATTCATCTTTCCTTTGGGGATCTCACTAATTGACACTATGCCTGTTTCTGCTGGGGTCACCCTTTTCTATCTTGCTGGCTTGGGAAGATCTAGGCTCGGGCACATTAACGGAGCTTGGTAGCACATTTAGCTGGCATGGGGTGAATGCTCGGCCTCTCTTGACACTCATGCCCATGCTTCCCCACTGTTCACTGCTTTGATTAAAGTGCTTGTGTATTCATCTCCCCACTTACTAGCTGATGAGTCCTCTTATCAGCTGAGTTAACATCTTATTCATCTTTATAGCCCCTTACAACTTAACACATAGTACCTTGCATTAGTGTTTGTAAATAACAGCATGATGAAAATATAGAGCATTGTTGTTATTCCAGGTGTCTCTATAAGGCTGAAGTTAAAATTTATATCTTTCATTTAGGAGAATAACCCTAAATTAGTTTGTTAGAAATTATCTTATCAAATTAGTAGAAATTAATTTATCAAGTTAGTTATTTGGCCTTAGACTATCTCTGAGGCTGCAAATGGTGACTATCAAGGAGGAGACCTTAGAAAGCCTCAAAGACACCCATAGAAAGGAAATTCTATGTAAAAACAGAATTAGAGCACCAAAGTCAAGCTTTATCTACTTAATAATCTTACCTCAAATTATTCTGCCTACACCACTGCACATTTACTTAAGTGATATCTCTTCCCACTTTTGTTTATGATGCATTTTCTTAATATCTCCAAATAGAGCACAAACGGAACATACTGTTGCTTTTCAAGACTAGGCACTATGTCCTATTCTTCCCCCTCAAATCTACAATGTTGGCACATCGATGCTCACAAGTTACTTGTGGATGGAAAAATACATACAACTCCATACAATGAAGAATGGTTTCTGTCTTACTCATTTGTCTTTAGCCAGCACATAATAGTCTCAACGAGTAAGTATTTTTATATGAATAAATAATTCTCAGTGGTCTCTGAATTCCGCCCCCCACACACCCTTTCTTTCAGGGCTGGAACAACTATTATCTCTGACAACGTAAACTCCTACTTTCTTGTATTCATCACATCTGTAGGGAGACAATAGAAACATTAACTTTTTCAGGTAAAATTCTGGCAGGGAGCTATAAGCAATCATTATATCCTCTAAATGACTTTCATATTTGTGAGCTCTAGAGTTAGGAGGCTATTGAACTTGACCACAGATTGCCACGTGACATCAGATGGTTCACTAGTATTGACTCCTTTTTGAAGCTGTAAATTAAATAATCTTTATATGTCAATACAGAAGATAATACATTTAAGAACTCCAGTTATTCGCCATCTTTTTTCTGGGTTGTTGTCGGATAATTGCTCACATGAACTATGAGGAAATACCTGTACGTTCCTGTGTAATGAAGACAGGTTCTTCTACTCTGAAAAATTTCCACACTATTTTTCCACCAGGAGGAACTCTTGATGTAACTGGATTACATTTACAAAGTAAGAATATTTCTGTGTAATAACGTTGCGCAAACATTGAAATTAATTTCTAAGTTGCAGTCTACCAATTCTGGGTCTATATCTGCTACATTATGTTTAGTTTTGTTAATTACTTGAAATATTTTTCAATTACCATAAAAAAGAAAAATTAAAATGAGTGTTTCCTTTTGCATTAAATATTCTTCTACAACATCACTTTAAGAAGTGCTTAGTGTTATATCTAATGAATGAGTCATAATGTGAATAAATTTAAATAAAATTTACAACAACAAAATGTTTGTTCTTATTCAAGCATCCACAGATTCTTCCAAGATTTCATTCTCAGCCGCTAGGGAAAAAATACTCAACACAAAGAAACCTCCACTCTAGGTAAGAGAAATGGTTAAAATTTGATCTGGATCTTAGGTTCTTTTCTCTCTAAAATATTGAGAATCTTTTTTCTCCAGGGGGATGCAGAATAAATATTCAAGAAGATCCTGCTTGTCTTGGCTCTTACCAAGGGAGCCCTCAAAATTCCTGTATTCATTTCTTTAAGTGTTAGATGGTACCTAGATGTCAAACTGATCGTTTATTCTTTTAGGATGAGAAATCCACTCTTTCTCTGTGATGGAGGGTAGTCTGGTAAGCTAGATAAGATGAATAGCAAGATTTTGTGGGATCTTCCTTGATTATACTTAATAATGCTATTTTATACTTATAAATTCACAGCTACTCTTTTCTGGAATTGGGCACAAACATGAGTAAGATCTAGTCTTGTAAGAAGAGAGCTTTTAATTTTCATTGGCAAAGTGAATTCATTGTAAATGCTCTGAAGAGTGCAAATTATTTGTAAATAACATATATGGGGTTTTAAAAAAAGCAATTCATTATCATACACATCTATGGTACAAATGGCTGGGCCTCCTTCTTACAGAGTATCATACTTCTTTTGTCTTGAAGCTCCATTCCTGGAACTTTGGGTTGCTTCCATATTTGCAAGCCCTTAGTAACAAACTATAAAAAAGAAATATTTACTAACTACAGACAGCTGTATTTGATATTTACATTGATAATCATGAGCTTGGTGCCATTCCTTAATGTCCCACAAAAACACATTCTCTTGCAGACAAGGATCTCCCCATTACATTGCCCTTCAGTGGTAAGTTGTCCTGTTAGCTGTTCCTAAGGTTGATGGCTCCCTGCTCCATTAAGGTTTTCTGTCCTCTTGGCAGCATTAGCTACTTCTTTTTTCTTTAACTGATTCATCAAATATTTTTTGAGCTCCTTTTCTATGGTACTGCTGCTCTCTGCTTATGAGACCACATATCTTCGGGCCTAGGCATTTCTTTCCTTGCCTTTTTCAAAGTCACAGTTTTGATAATTATTCCAGCACATGTCCTAGATGTACAAGAGATTTTCCCCTGGTACTTAGACCAATCGTAAAGTAAGGAAACTCAGGTTTAATTGAATGTGGTATGTCTTACTTGATGGAACTAAGGAAAATTAGAAGCATGAAAAAATTTAAATTAATAAGGACAAAGTAATTTCCTAAATTAATGAATATATCACTTATTAACTGCCATTAAACCCTTGTTAATTAAATATAATGATAAAGTTAAATGAAACCATGGATGATTTCCTAAAGGAGATGAAATCATGATTTAAAGATCATTCTTAATTGGTTTAATAGACACATACGGCATTGTAAAATTCAGCCAGAACTTGGAACTACAGATGATTGAAAGACTTCATACAGGTAGAACATTATGGGAGCAGGAAACAGTGAGGATTCTTTCCAGAGAATGACTATATTCTATTTTTCTCTATTTCAGTGGTTATTAACTTTTCTTGGTTAAGAATTCAATATATCTAAATCAACTAATGTCTACTAAGTAACTCTTATATACCAGACATTTAGATATAGGAGCTGAGGATTTATTTGAGCAAAAACAGTTCCCTTTGAGAATCTGGTGAAAACTAGGGACTCTTCCAACAGAAAACATAAAATGTATACATGCATATTCATACCAGTTTTTGCATACAGACTCTTAGGAGATATATGGACCTCTCAAGTTTATCCATTGCAACCCCTCCATCTGTGGACTTAACGTCAGGAATGATGTGTGAGTCTTAGCACTACTTAACCTCCCTACGCTTCCTTTTTTTGTTTGCCTTTTAAATGAGGGCAGCAAATGAAAGTCTTCCATTTCTAAAATATCTATGAGTCCATAAACAGGTGTTTTATATACATTAATGTATGTGTATGCATGCTCGTCTATTTGTGTCATCCAACTTCCCATTGTTCATATATATGTGTGGGAATAGAAAACAATAGCACAAAACAGAGCATAACAAAATAGAATAGGAATGGGAGAATCCTTTGGAATGTAGAGATCATATCAACTCCTCCATGAGAAGAGGCAGTGGACACCTAGGCAGTGCCATGGTGAGTGTCAGAGCTAGAACATGGCTCAGCATTTCCTGACCTGCAGCCCATAGCCCTTTCCACAATGCCACAGGATGTACAGAGATTTCCCTCACTAATGCCCCCCGAAGTGGTTATGCTAGATTAATAACTTTTTAAGATTGATGTTGAATCTCAGTTGTTTGTTGAATTAGATATTAATCTTTAATTAGAGTTGTTATTAATGAAAATGTTTTATAAACTTGTCTCCTTGGTACGAAAGATACTTATGAAATTCAAGAATATTTGGGAAATCCAGAAAGTTTCACTAGTGGCAATAACCCTAGTGTTAGAGTTGAATTGTGTTCCTCTAAAATTCATACATTGAAGCCCTAACCCCCATTACCTCAGAATGTGACCTTATTTGAAAATAGAGTCATTGTAGGTGTAATTAGTTAAGATAAAGTCATTAGAGTGGGTCTAATCCAATATGATGCTGTCCTGAGAAAAGGGGACATTTAGACACAGCCATATATACCCAGGGAGAATGCCTAGTGAAGGTGAAGGCAGAAATCAGGGTGATGCTTTTACAAGCCAAGAAACACCATAAATGGTTCACAAACCATGAGAAGCTAGGGGAGAGGCTTGGAACAGTTTCTCTCTCACAGCTCTCGAAAGGACCAATTCTGCTGACACCTTGATTTGGGGCTTTTAGACTCCAGAACTATGAGACAATAAATTTCCATTGTTTAAGCCACCCAATTTGAGGTATTTTGTTCCAACAGGTCTAGCAATCCAGTGAACCTAGGAAGATCACAAGATCTTTCCAGATTTTGGGTTCTCTTCTGTCAAATGAGGAGTGAACCAGATAGATGATTTTCATATGGTGCTCCAGGAGCCTTTCAGGGGCATGTGCGTGTGTGCATATGTGTGTGAGCATGAGTGTTTGTGATACAAGAAAACTGAAGTAAAAAAATTACGCATATATATATATATGTATGTTCATTTGGGATTCTCCTCTCCTCTTCCTCCTCTGTACCAGCTGCTTTCTCAGAAAAAGGTCCTCTCCGTCTGTTTTCCTGAAAGGGAAGGATCTCTGAGATATTAAGTAGAATAAGCAAGGTATGCAGCACTGCATGTTGTATGCTTCCTTTTGTGTTAAAGAAGAGAGATAATCAAAAATATGAACAATAACTGTTGGTGAGGAGGTGGAGAAGTTGGAATTCATACACATTACTAGTAGGAACGAAACGTGATGCAGCTCCTTTGGAAAGTGGTCTGGCAGTTTCTCAGAAAAATGAAACAGAATTACCATGTGACCCAGCAATTCCTGGGTATATCCCCATGAGAATCAAAAACATACAAAAAACATATACATGGCTGTTCACAGCAGTATTACTCATAATAGCCAAAAAAAAAGTAGAAATAACCCAAATGTCTGTCAACTGATGAATACATAAAATAGATTTAAAATTCCATTAATATAACTAATGAATTAATTTAATTAATAAAAAAACTTATTTTATATTTATAAAATGAAATATTCAACCGTAGAAAGTAATGAAGTATTGATACATGCTACAATATAGGTGAACCTTGAAAACATTATGCTAAGTGAAAGAAGCCAGTCATGAAAAACCACCTATTGTATGGTTCCATATACAAAATGTCCAGAATAGGCAAATCTAGAGACAGAAAGTTGATTAATGGTTGTTCAGGGATAGGGGGATGGGGCATTGGGGGAGTGATAGCTAAGGGACACAACATTCTTTTTGGAGAGATGAAGAAGTCCTGTAATTAGATAGTGTGATGGTTGTGCAACCTAAAACCTACTAAAACCACTTAATTGTATACTTTAAATGTGAATTTTATGGTATGTAAATTACATTTCAATTAAAAATCCTCTAGGTTTAAAAAAAAAAGGTATTGAAATTTAAAAGGAAATATATGAAAACCCTCCACCAGACTATATGGTATTTGAAGTCAGTATAATCTTGAAGAGATTATTTTATGATTTGCTGCATGAGGATAATCTAAGCAGAATTGCTCATTAGGGACAAATCCAGATTTTGTGGGGCTGGAAGCTTGTATAACTTAGGGATCACCTTTTAAGAAGAAGAATTTTGCAGCCATTTTAAATGGAATTGCCACATTTCAAGTTGTGTCAGATATGTCAACATGTGATCTGATGTGTTGAAATGCCCACAAAAACACTCGCTGGTGTTGCTGTAAATTTGTATCTTACATTCATAGGAATTGTGAAAATTTTGTTTTGTAGGAGTCCAATAAAAAATACATGCAATGTGTTTATAGTTATATACATTTCAATATAGATCTTATTTTTGACAAAATAGAAATACCATTTTGATTAGGAGATGAGGTCAAAACTTCAACTTACAATTTCACGTATCTGATAATTGGAAGAATTCTCCAAAGAGAGCTTCTGGCTCTGTTTCTCTCCATGTTTATAACGCAACATAGCCAGTGTCCTTCATCTTCATATTATGATGCCAGTTGAGTCACAAAGTGGGCACTTGAACTATTCATGGAAGAAAGTGTATCCTGGGAGACCAGCAGTAATCTAATAATAGAGAGAAGTGACTAATAACTACATCAGTATTACCCACTAAATCTAAGCTAAATGTGTCTCCAGCTCAACTTCCCCTTAGCTGGATCTTCAAAATACCCCTGGCCACTCCCATGCCACCCAACAAGATGGAAAATATGATGGAGGGAAAGTAGTAGTGGAAAGAAAAGACTATCTTAAACAATTTTATGAAAATATCTTACTTTTACAAAATTTACAAAAATATAAGGTCATGTTGAATATGTTTCTGGAGCCTCTCCTAGACCTTAGAAGGGGCCTGTGCAAGTGAGGCGTGCTCTAAAGCTTAAGATTCATCCTTTCATAGTAAATCTGTCTCTGCTGATTATTATTTACTCCATGGCATAATTCAAATGCATTCAGAAAAAGATTTTTAGAATAATTATAATTTTTAAAAGCATATTTTTAAAAACATGATTATTACTATAAATTTTTAGAGAATATGCTTAACAATGTTATTAGTTGTAATGAATATTTTAAGTTTGATATTTTCATGGTGATGGGGTAGGTCAAGGCAGAAATTTGGGATTCTGAGGAATAAGCTCTTGAGTAGCTAAATTAGTTTAACTAGCATTTTTAAGTTGATAAAAATATTACTGTTGGGTCTATCTAAAATCTGTCGTTGCCCCAGTGGCACTGAGGGGTCCTCTGTTCTTTGTGCTGACGCAGTAAAGAATTACAGATCAGTGAGATTTAGGAAAAGTAAGATTTACTGAAAGTACATTTCAGGAAAGAAATGGATTTTGCCAAAAAAGGCTGCAGCGCCGCAGAATTTAGGAAGTAAAACTTATATTGTGGCTGTAGTGGGTGGTTACAGAGGTGGTTATATAACCCATTGCCTACTGCTCATGTGGTTACCCAGGTTTCAGTCTGTTATAATGAGATTCATGAACTTCCGGACCTATGTGTGATATTATAATGATGTTGTAAAGAGGCTAAGGTTAGGGGAAGGTAGTGTAGAATTAACTTCTCAAGCACTTGTGGCTGGACCAAACCAGGGGCTGTTTTATGCCTTTTTATTCCTTTGTGCCTCAGACTGTAGGGGTAATTTCTAAGGTAAAATGGGTGTTTTAGGGAAGTCCTAAGGGAAGTCTTGGGTGGGACTTTCATTCCCTAGTCTCTCATGTCTACCTAACTACCTAACAAAACTAATGCATCTTATTAGCACATCCTAAATTAATGTTTATATGTCACTCACTTTTTATTCCATTTAATTAAATAAAATTATTTATGCAAAGCAACAAGAGCATTGCCTGTCACAAAGAAAAACGTCATGTTAGTTACATCCCCTTCTAATTAAATTTGACAAAGATGTCAGTTGCATATTATTGTGCCCAAAGTTAAGCTAGATTGTCTGATTAAGAAAATATATCTTTTTATAATTTAAAATATAAATGTAACTCATAGTTTGAAAAAACTTTAAAGAGTAGCAGTCAATCCAACAAATGTAAATTTAGGTTTCAAACTATAACAAGCAGAAATTTTAAAAAATTGACATTGTCTCTACCTTTGAAGAGTTTACAGTTTTGCTGCCACAATTTGAGAATAAAACCACGTGTAAATAAGTGTTCTGTTGTCTTAAGTACATGGGACCTAGGTTTAGGGAACGACGGTAATGTGACCTGGAGTGGTCAGATAGAATGCAAACTGAATCTTAACAAATGGAAAAGCTTTGAGTAGGAGATGAAGAAAGAGAGAGCTTACTGAGAGCGTAACTGCTTTTTTATTCACAAGCAGAGCAAGTAGTTTTTTAAAGTATTTTAAAAGTTACCCTACAGATTGTGGGGTTTGCAGATACTCTATTAGGTTGGTTAGAAGACCATCCTTTAAAAGGTGCTTTGCTTAGGTTGTATTCAAAATCTCTTTTAGAAATTCAAAGGGCTCAGAATAAGGAAAACAATCTTGAAAAAGAAGAACAAAGTTGGTTAAGGTTGAGCTTAAGCCTCCTTAGCCAATTAAATTTTTAACTTTTGCTAAATGTGTACGTGGCTTGGAGATGGCTGTACAGTTTGGGGGGTTTACTGTCTTGTTGTTGAACCTTTCCAGCTGGGAGCTAGTGGCTTGGAGGTTCCTTCTCTGATTGCTCCTCAGAGGTATTGGGGAAATATAATTAAAAACAAAATCTTCTTCAATCCGGAGAACTTTTCCACAGAGGTAGTAAAGAAAACAGTTTTATTGCTAAGTGAACATGAAACTAGAATGTGATGAGCATCACAGACAATTCCTTAAGAGATTGCAGAGACAAGAAGAAATCCTCTCCCTTTAATATAGCCAAGAAGACACAACCCATTACATGCATGTTTTTAAGATAAACAATAACTAGTCAAGTGAGAGGACTTGACAGCACCTGTTGTCACACATGGTTCATGCTAGCTTCACCTGGTAAGTGGGGTGACTGAACATCTAAGTTAGCAAATGTGTCTTATCGAGAAGGAAAACAAACCTCTCATCTCTTGAAGACAGGAGGTATAGTGTTGCAACTTGTAACAACACCCCACCAAAGTTCGGCTCCTACCTTCCCACAAAAACTGGGAGATAGAGATGCTATCTGCCTTGAAGATTACATTTCAAAGACATGGCTCCCATGTCCTTGAGGAAGACATTCCTGGGTTATAAAGATGAAAAAGGCTCAGCTAGTCTTCAAAAGGATTTGTATACATTTCAAGGAGAATGTATTTACAGTAAGTTTTCTAAAGTGGATGACCTGAGTAAAAGGAAAGGTAGGTCATCTCTTCCCTTATTTTTAACAGGGAGAAATAAGCCTCTTATTTCTAATGTTATCTGTCTTTTTTCAGACGATGCAGCCTTTGGCAGGCACGATCGGTCTCCAGTCTGGAGACCAGCCAGAGAAGACCATGGTGTTGTGGCTAAGCCCGGCTTCCTAAGAGCTAACCTAGTCCCAGCAGCTTATTTTACAGTCACTGTTTGGGCAGAGATTGCATTAAACGAGGCTTCTGCCCTGGGTGGTTGAGTGTTTGTGAGGTGTGGGAAATGCTTTCAAGTTTGCCCAACGTGCTGCTCTGATCCCTGCTGAGTGGGGACAGTCTAGTGTGTGTGCATAACCTTCCTGACACCCAGGGTTGACTCTGATCCCAGGACACTTCTTGGCTACCTCTCTCTTGGATTCTATTAAACTTCTGGCCACTCAAGGAGTTAGTTACCAGCCACCTTTTAATTACTCCCCACTAAGATCTGTATTGTTTTTCTACAGTGCCCTTAGGCATGGAACTCTTCACTCTCAGTTCCAGATTAAGTCAGTCTCTTTAGGCTGAGATGCAAAGCTTTTCATCTGTACAGCCTGCCTTTCTTCCAGGCAGCACCTTTGTACTAATCCACTATTTTGGGTGTGACGACCCGCTTTCCCTGGAATGACACCCCTGCTGTATGAGTATGCACTGAGGTGGGAGGAGGGAAGTGTTGGCAGCCCCTGATCTTCTCAGCTTGCCCCATTCAGGGGTAGAACCTCCACCCTATGAGTGAGCTGGGGTGGGGTGTTTGAGGCCCCGGTATTTTTGCCCTTCTGTACCTGGAAAAGAGCTTCTGCCCTATGAATGGGGAGCTAGCTAGAGGATGAGAGACCCAATACTGTTAGCCATGTCTGCTTGGAGTAGAAAGGAAACATCAGGAGCCTGTTCCTCCTGGGATGAAGTGTAGCCTCAGCCTGGGAGCTGGGGGAAGATGAAGCTCCCTTTCTTTTGAGCGGTAGTGGAGTACACTGTGGTTCAAATACTGCTATTTTTACTGATGTTTGGTAGATTTTCTTGAATGAATATTTCTCCATTTGCCGAATACCCTTAGGACAATTTCCAGAGACTAAATAAAAATTATTTTTCACCAGTTAAATTGTTTTGCTGGAGAGTCAGTTGAGCTCCTACTCCATCATTCCAGAAGTCCTTCACGTCTCACCTCAATTTTGATATTTCACCGGTATAGAATTCTGGAATTATGGGTTGACGTTTGTTGGTGTTTTTGTTTTTTAAAGATATTACTCTCTTGTATTTTAGCTTCATTTCATGCTTTCTGACCGTCCGTTGTCATTATATTTTTACTCTCTGCATGCAATGCTTTTTTTTTTCCCTGACTGTCTTCAAGACTTTTTCTTATCTGTGGTTTTCAGCAGTTTGACTATAATGTGATCAGATGTTATTTCTTTTCCCCCCCACTTGAAATTTTCTGAGCTTCATAAATTTGTTTGTTCTCTAATATTAATTTTGAGAAAATTCTCAGCTATTAACTCTGCAAATATTTCTGTCAACCCATTCTTCCTTCTCTTCCTGGTACTCCAATTACCTCTATATTAGACCATTTGATTTTGTCGCTAGAGCTCTCAAATATCCTGGGTTTTGGTTTTTGTTGTTATTTGTCCCCCCTCCCCAACCCACTCCATTTTCACTTTTTGTTTCAGTTTGGATAATTTCTGTTGATTTATCTTCAAGTTCCTTGGTTCTTTCCTTTGCTATGCCCAGTTGCCTAATAAGCCATTGAAAACATTCTGATACTGTGTTTTTTTATTTCTAGAATTTCTATTTGAGTGTTTTTTCTGTGTTCCATCTCTTTGCTAAAATTCTTTGTCTGTTTCATCAAGCTGTCTATTGATTCTACTAGTAACTTTAATGTGTTAATCATAAGTACTTTAAAGTTTCTATCTGATAGTTTTAAATCTGAGGCATCTCTGGTTCTACTTCTGTGGTTGACTTTAACTCTTGACAATGATTTGTTTTTATTCACTTTCTGTGTCTCATAATTGTTTTAATTGAATGCCAGAAATTTATGAAAGAACAGCAGAGATTAAGGTAAAAGGTAATTATGCCTGGAAATGGACATGCTCCTTCTTTGGTCAGGTTAGCTGGTAGTTTCACTAGGCTTATTATTGCTGACTTACCTACAGTACAACACAGACTTCATCATTGGGTTACTGATACCTGTACTTAGTGTGAAATCTGGAGTGAATAAGGGACTTTCTTCGTTCTCCTGCTCTACCCTCAGTTTTTAGTGGACCCTGCATACTTGCGCCGCAAATAGGCTCTCTCGTCTTCTCTCCCATACCTCCCACTCCGAGCACTATACTGTTATTGCTTGTTACTTGGTATAGTAATTATGGTGGGAACGTGGGGTTTCTAGATTCGCCTGCTCCGTTTTCAGTGATAGATAAGCTCTGTGTGCCTGGGCCTCAGTGCTAAGGCTTGCTCAGCCTTTCTGCCCACTGGCAATGAACTTTGTTTTGTATTTGTGATGGATCTTTGGTGGCAGCAACTTTCTTGTCTCACTTCCAATAGTTGCAGAACTTTGCTTTGTATCAGTGTAGGATCCTGGGCCTAAACAGATTTTCTTCCCCTCTTCCAGTGGCAGATAGCTTTTGTTTCTACCTGTTCTTTGGTGGCATCGGGGGGTTGGGGGTGGGGATGGTATGGAGGATTTCCTACTTCTCCAATAGTGGCAGCAGGTCTTTGTCTGGGACTATGAGGTAGAAGGGTTTTCTTTTCTTCCCCTGGAAGCTAATTGTTTATGCTTTTTATGAGATAAAGGTCTTTGAAGCAGGTATGTTTTCATGTTAATGTATTACCGGATGTGGGGCTTTCACTCAATTCTCCTATCCTGACCCCAGTTCTTTTGATGAACACCCAGTGAATGCCCATAGAAATAGCTGGTGAGAATATTCAGTCTCCCTTTGTTTCTGGGGTTCCTAGAGATTCTAATGTGTTGTGATAGTCCATACTCAGCCTATAAGAATTCCTTGAAATTTTGGCTAGTTACTTTTTATCTGATTTTTGGGCAGCTACCTCTTCCTCACATACTCTGTGAGCTCTTCTCTCTTTGGAAGGGCTTATCCTTTGGAATTCAGTGTACCTGGTTGCCTTGTTACCTCATCTCTGATAGTGGTGTGTCTGTCTATTGCAATCATTACCCTTTGGTGCTTAATTGTATAATTTTTTAAAAGCATTTTTGCTCTGTCATGTTGGTTCCTGTGCCTTGCAGGATGACCTAGTAATCTTTGAGTGTATCCTTTTTTTTCTGACATAACAAGATGTCCCGGTCTTGTCTTGTGTGTTTTCTGCTCTAGACTTGGAATTAGACATTTCTTCAAGTAGATGTGGTTCTTTTTAGTGAGGAATAATATATAGAAGCCACAATCCCGTATTGACCCAAGTACAGGCATTAAGGTGTGTGACTTCTAGGCCTTTACAGTGTACAGAGTTAGACAATGTATGCTTTTCTTTAAGAGGAAAAATTCTCATAGTTTATACTGATATTTCTAGTTCAAATCTAAGATTACTTAATGTGTTTGATTTTATACTTGTAAGATTTTATGTTACAGTTAAAATCTTGGTTCCTAATGACATTAACAAGATATTTATTTTCATGATTCTACAATGTATATGGAATACTTCCAAAATAATGATACTGCTGTTATTACTGACAATACGATTCTTGAATGCAGTTTAAGATTTCTTTGCAATTCTCTTTGTCATTAGGATATACACCAGTGAAGTATAAGGATCCAACTCAAAATCCAGTTTCTCTGTGAGGCTTGTGTTGATCTGCTCTATCCCATGTTACACCCTCTCCCTTAATTTTATAATTCCAATCTTAAATCTCACACTCTGCACCAGACTGAGATGGTCTTGTCGTGCCTTTTACTTATTTAAGTATGAAACTTGAGTGTAATACAATGAGATCAATCTTCCTGAGAGGCCTGTGGAGTCATTCTAATTTATTATTGCCACAGTAAACTGTAAAGGGCAGGTGCATTTTTACTTCATATACCTGAAGGAAATAATCTCCCTTATTAAATAATTGAAGTTTAATTAGATTCTTTTGAGAACTTGTCTCAGAATGACACAGACTACATAGGTAGACTGTCTCCCAGGATCAGGAAATAGGGTGGGTCCCTAAGGTCTAATGCCAAATGACAGGTGGGACCTGGGTCAGAAAAAAGCTGGGTAAGAGATTCGAGGATCTGTGCCAGTCCACTGAGGCCGCATAATATGGGATAGATGGATCTTGTGTTCAGAACCTATACTTTGGAAATCTGTTTTCCATTTCATATTTAGTGAATTTCTCCTTTAAAAATATTTGCTCATCTCAGAGAAGTACAAGAGTATTTCTTTGTTCATATGGAGACCCCCATACTTCAGGGTCTTGGACAGGATGGGAGTCATGGAAATCAAAGCAAGAAAACCCCAGGAGGGTGCCATCTCCAGGAAGGCAGAGTGAGAGATGGGTCACAGTCACCTCTTGCATGCCTTCCAGAGCTTGGCCAGCCTGTGTTTTGTTTGGGTGAGTAGCTATTCCCTCCCATGTTCCCCACTGAAGCAGAGTGGCAAGAGGGAGGACAAAGTGACCTTGAGCTGTAAGTAAGAAGGTTCTAGTTCTGACCCTATTGCTTATGCAGCACTGGAACAATCTCGAAAGCCCAGCATAATCTGACAGCTGCCTCCCTTGCCAACCTTAGCTCATTTCATTCCCCACTCACTCGGTCCACTCACTATGTTCAATGGCCAGCTTGTTCCTGCGTCCTATCTGACCACTGTACTGTTTGCTCTGCTTGAATGCTCTTCCCACGCACTTTTCTCTGGCAGACCCTTTCTCATTGTTCCCATCTCAGGTTCACATGCCACCTCTTCAGAGAAGCCCTCCCATCAAAATGATCTCTTTTCACCCAGTCTTTCTCACATGTCTTTATCAAACTTTTCAGAGTGCTTATTACTTTTTGAAATTACTTGTATGTATGTTCATAGTCTTGCTTATTGTCTGTCTTCCTCCCTCTAGATTGTCAGCTCCACAAAGCCAGGGACCTTATATGTCTTGTTAGCTCCTGTTTTACTCACACTAGGGCCTGGCAGTTGGCAGGCACTCAATTAATATTTGTTGAATAAATTGAATGAATGAGGGTAAATTGAAAGACCAAAATAGTTATCTATGTGAGTATGAAGGTGTATGTGTGTGTACCTTTATTTATGCTTGATTTATTTCACAAAAGGTAGCTTATAAGAAGCATCTGACCTAGAATCTAGGAATCAATTTTTCATTTTATTTTATTTATTATTTTTTTAAAAATGCCTATAGCACCTGGTATTCCTAAGTGGTCTCCCATTCAAGTACTAACCAGGCCCGACCCTGCTCAGCTTCCGAGATCAGATGAGATCAGGCACGTTCAGGGTAGCATGGCTGTAGACAGTTTTTTATTTTATTGACACTTATGCCATTTTCAGTATGATCTGCTTATTCAATTGCAGTAAAGGACATAGATTTCACTTTTGGCCTTCATTGACTATATAAAATGGATGCTTCCTTTTTTCCTGTCTGTCATACTATTATTAACCTATTGCAATGATTGCTAGCTATTTATCAAATTAGCCACCAACTAAAAACAAACTATATACTTTATCAGCAAAAAAAAAAAAAAATCAGTGAGTTTTCTTTAGTATTTTTTGTTTTTGTTGTTATTATTCACCTACTAGTCTTATTTCCATAATATGTGAAATTTTAATAAATTTGCATCCCTGCCCATATTTATGACCAGTGAAGACATGTAAAAAGAGAGGTCAGACTAAAATTTTTAAATGACATAATTATAATGCACAGTGCCAGATCCCAAATTGCCTACTGTCCCTGCAAGAGTCCTTTTTGCTATTCAGGCTATAGAAAAGATGTATCTAATTGGTTTGTTTCTTGTATATAATTGGTGTATGGAGGGACAGCAATCCATTGTTATAGGAATTAAAAGGAGTGAGACTATCATTTGAAGTAGAATTCAGGGAAACCTCATTCATGTGGTTTTCGATAAATTGCTTACGTTTTTCTTAATTTTTGCTGCCCGTTACCTTATTTGTAATTTTAGAGGGTTAGACCCTTAACCATCATTTTCTAGCTCTGAAATTCCAGGATTTATTGAAATGTCTGCCTTCTTTCCTCCTTCGCCTTTGGTTATATTTCACAAGACACCAGTAGGCATCCTCAAACTAATTTAAATTTCCTATAATGCTCTGTTGTGAGTTTGGGGAGAGTAGAAAAGTAGTTTCCAACAGCAGAGGTGATGGGCAGCACTTCTGCCTGCTGGATATCTCTGTGGGTTCATTTCACAGTTGCAGGCATCCTAGACTGCCAGTCTGACCTGTGGATCACAGTTAACTTGTTGGAGATCTTGTTCAAAGGATAAATAATACATGATAGGAATTTACCTTTTAATATTAAAAAGAATCTTTTAATTAGAATTGACCACTTATCAGCTCTATCTGGACATTCTAACTATATATGAGACAGGTTGCTTATAGTTATTTGTAATGCAGTTTTATCTGTGAACCTCAAGCATCAGAATCCCACCCCCTTTGTATGTGTGGCTAAAATGAGAAATCCTTGATCTCACTCCAGATCTATTAAATCAGAATTTGGTGGAAGGAGATGATGCCCAGGGCCTGCAAGGTTCATAAATTCTCCAGGTGATTCTCCGAACTCCGATTTGAAAACCACCATGCTATCGAGTTGGAAATAATTCCTCTCTAACTATTCTGCTAAAAGCATAGAATCAAGGTAGATCTACACAACTGAGGAGGGTGATCCTGCATCATTATACTGAAAAGAAAATGAGTTTCACCTACATAGTGGGTTGATTTGCCTTACAGTATAATCTGTAAAGTAACTTCATTTGAATATCTTCCTCCTTGATTTCCATTCTTGGATTTATTTTTGAGTGATTGTGAAAACACAAAGGATTTGTGGTATTTCTCCTTATTTTAAGCTTTCGTTTAATTAAAAGTAATAGGTAAAATCATTTGATTCCCTTCTTAATGTTCCAGAAGTGTATACCTGCTTAGTTTAATTTAGTGTCAAGTGGAGATTTAGTGTGTAATAATTTCTTTGACTATAAACCTCTACTTTCCCCCACCAAAAAACAAAAAAAGAGAAGAAACCTCTCACATTGTAAATGATTAAAACTAAGTCTTTTATTTGATGATCATTTTTCATAAATCTCTTTAATGCATTTTTAATCTATTAAATCATCAATGTGTTTTTTAATTGTAGTAAATATATATAACATAAAACTACCATCTTAATCATTTTAAAGTGTACAGTTCAATAGTGTTAGATATATTCACATTGTTGAGCAACCAATCTCCAAAACTTTTTCATCTTCCCAAACTGAAACTCTGTCCCCATTAAACAACTCTCCATTGGTTCCCCCTGCCCCCCATGACATGGCAACCACCATTCTACTTTCTGTTTCTATGAATTTGGCTACTTTAGATACCTCATGTAAATGGATTCATACAGTATTTTTCTTTTTGCAACTGGCTTATTTCACTTAGCATAATGTCCTCAAGGTTTTTCATGTGTTAGAATTACCTCTTCTATAAGAAATTGAATAATATTCCATTATATGTATGTATTATATACCACATTTTGTTTATCCATTCATCTGTTGATGGACACTTTGCTTCTACCTTTTGGTGATTGTAAATAATGCTGCTATAAACTTGGCTATACAAATATCTTCACGAGACCCTACTTTCAATTTTTTGTAGAATTTTGTAGAAGTAGAATTGTTGGATCATATGGTAATTCTATTTTTAATTTTTTGAGGAACTGTCATTCTGTGTTCCATAGCAGCTGTACCATTTTACATTTCCACCAACATTGCACAGGGGTTCCAGTTTCTCCATATCCATACCAACACTTGTTATTTTCAAAGATCACCAATATTTTTATTTATTCTTTTTTTAGGGACCTTCACCACAACATGTTTTGTTGAGATAAGAGTTCTGGAACAAGGTGAAATTTTTGTAAGTTTCCTTAGTTTATTGTTATCATTCATTTCTAATTTAAAAATATTTTAAATTTCATAGGTTTATTTATTTAAATAAATACATAGTTACATAGAATTCATGTTTATCCATCACACATGGTCTATATTATAGCCAACATGACTTATATTGAACTAAAAATAAAAGCAAACATTTATATAGTGATTTATATAGTGATATGCAGTTTACAGTGGGTCCTCATATGTTTTCTTATAATAAGCTCATATTGATTTTCTACAACTGTAGTCTCTCTCAAATGCAAATCTGATCATTTTACTCTAACTTATGAATTTTTAATAATTTCCCAGTACCCATAGAATAAAATTAGACCTCAGCATGTCAAACCATCCTCTCTAGCCTCATCTCTTGTTGCATCTTCCTCCCACCCTACATCTCAGCAAACTCAAACTGCATGTAGTTTCCTGACTAAGCACACCATATCACGGCTTTGAGTATTTATTTATGTGGTTCCCCCTGGCTGGAACACCTTTCCCAACATCGCATCCTGGATTCACTGGGAAAAATTACTCTTACTTTACCAAGAGTTAACTCAAGTGTCACCTTTTTTTGTGATGCCTATCTCTCTCATGGTGTCCATGAGATGTCCATCCCCTCTCACCAAGTAGAAGTGACCTCTCCTTTCGGCCCACTGTGGCCAGGGCAGATTTTCTTTACAACACCCACCACATTTTACTACATTGCTTTATATTCATTTCTGTATCTCCTTCTAGACTGTGGGCTCCTTGAGGGCAGAATCTGAGTCTAGTTTAACTCTAACATGTTTCCAGTGACTGATACTTTGTACGTGTTTAATAAATGTGTATTGAATGGATAATTGAATAAATGTATGGTTGAGTGAGTAGATGGATGCATGGATGGATATAGATGGGAAGGTGGATGAGTATAGATGGCTGGAGGGAATAGAATAGGTATTAATGCTCCTACAAAATTAAAAGTGCTTAAACGAACTGCCCAAAGTCATACCACAGTAATTTGAAGGCTAAAAATCAAATTCAGATCTTCTAACCTAATGTTTTTTCCTCTTCACAGTGTTGCCTCCTAAATTAAAAATTCCAACATTAAAAATATTGTATAAGATGAAAAATATACATTTATATAAATTGTCGAGTCTTTTTAAATAGGTAGATAAAACTAATCTGATTCCTTCAATACATTTAGTTGGATTTTTGTTTCCTGATGCTCCCGCCTTAACTCATTTATGAAAGAGTTCATTAAAATTCGGTCAATCCTCCATATCATTTTGTTAATAAAGTCTTGATATTAATATCATCCATATGCAAGCAGTTATAAACTTTTGCAAATTTTTCCTTCAAAGCATATCTCACAATGATTTCTTTTCCTGTGATTTCTTTATGGCCATCCCTACAGTAGAATGAAATGAAATGAAATTAACATGGACATTGGACCCAGAGATGTTGGCCTGCATTGGATTCTAGGGATTGTCACTCCCTAGTTATGGGACCTATCCAGGTTACTTCATCTGTATAAGCCTCAGTTTCCTCATGTACAAAATGAGAAGAATTATATCTATTTCATGGCATTGGTGTGAGGATTAAGTGAGATAATATATGCCCAGTGCTTGGCTCATATTTAATATGCAAAACATGTCAATTCCTTTTTACATGGATTGTTCATTAAAAAAATAGATCCTAGTTTGTTTGTTTTTTTCAGAATGCAATTAGATCAATTCAAAGAGCAAGTCTTGTCTTCCAAAGCAGACTGAGATTTCTCGAAGGCAAAGATCACATCTCATTTGCATTTCCCACAGTCTCTCACACATCCTAAATAAATATTTCCTGATTGCTAACCATTTTCATCAGTCATGCATATTTATAAAATACTTTCAGTAACTTTTATGGATTATCATTTGCTTTGTACCTTAAAAGAAGAAATGCCTTTTTCAAAACTTCAGGGGGTCCCAAATGAAGGAAGATGACTGATTATGGCCTTCACATGTTGTCACTGCACTAAGTCTTTATGGCTGGGGTGCAAATGGAGAATCAAATACAAAGCTCATTTGGCCTCACACTATCTGGCTTTTTACACTGACTCCATTCTTAATGAGCCCTGGAGAAATGAGACAAGATTAAATTACTGTCTTCTCAGAGCTTGCCATTAAAAGTATAATATGTACTGTATTTAATTTTTAGTTTGCATATATGTTATTAAAGCAATCACTTTCCAATGAGTATTTACATGTTCCTTTATAGTCTAGACAACTATTAATTTTCAGACTGAGGATGTCTGTGCTATCTTAGACAAAAGGAAAAGTCTCCATTTATTGAGTACCTGATACAAGGACACTGCACTAGAAATTTCAAGTATGTTTTCTCATTTGATCCTTAGAACAACTCTGTAATCATTATCCCCATTTTACAAATTCAAAGAAACAAAACAAAACTGGGCTGTACGAAGTTAAGTATTTGGCCTAGGATCCCTTAGGTAATAAGTTGTAGGATTGAAAGTGAGGTCAGTCTCTCTGATTCCAAAACTTCTACTCTTGTAACAATACCAGTATTTTCCAATGAAAGGACAAAAGCT
>NW_006442508.1:10275947-10277631 GCF_000325575.1 Pteropus alecto | reverse complement strand
TATAAAAGATCACTGAACAAATTCAAATATATGTTCTAGAAAAATGGACTATGTGGAAGAGATTTATAAAATTTTCTTTTTGGCAGAACCTATATTTGGTCAGAAAAATATTTTTAAATGGTTTATGAAGAAAGTCAAAATATTTTAATTAATAATAACTATGTTAGACTAACCAAACTGTTATATAATGACATACACTCACATTTGTTAAAGGTTCTATTTTCCCTCCACAAACATTTGCTTCAGAGACATTAAGGAAACCTGGTTTTGGGGTGCTGGCCCCTCAAACTGTCTTTCAGTTTTCTACTTATTTCAGGTGTTTATTTTCTGTGTAGAAGTGAAAGCTCATTGTTGGTCAGATGTTTACCAATAAAAATGTCCATTTCTGGGTTCCATAACTTAAGAGAAATGTGTGAAAATTTGTCTACGAGTTAAGGAATGAGAATCATGCATGCATGGAGTGGTAAATAAGACTCATGTATACTGGTTACTGAGGAGATGGGAATTATTTTAGATCATCTGGTCTTCTGAAAAAAAACTATTCTGTCCTACAAGTCCTAGCTCAAGTCTCAATATTCCCCCAAATAATTTTTCCATTAGGAAGAATTTCTTAAAGCTTACCAAAATAAATTCTCTGCCTTGAATATGTTAAGTTTTAATTGGTGGTGTGGCTCACTCCTTATGAATATACGATTCTAAGCTTTATATGTCCTTTAGAGTCCTGTAAACATGATTTAGATTCCCATTTTATTTGACTTCAGGAGAACCAGGTATAGATCCATTGCTATAGTAGACTTAATCTTCTTTTCGCTTGTTTAATTTAATTGATAAAGAGATAAGTTCTATTTTTAGTAACTTGGGTTCTCTTTCAATTTTAGGGCTTAGCAGAAACACTGGACAATTCATGTGATCTTCCTTTGAGCCTGGTAAGAGTATACCTTTTTCCCAAAGTGGTCTCTGAATCTTAGAAAAGGCATATGCTTTGTTCATTTGGTCAGCACACGCGAGCTCACAGTTAGACACAAGAGTTTCGAGCAGCATTCCAAAATGTCAAAATCCAAAGAGGAGGAAGACCTGATGAGAATCAGAAACTTCAGGTTCAGAATTATTGAAACAATTTAAATAGAATTAAAAATTTTTTAAATTTGGCTTGGAATTTTATTTGGTTTTACTGATTATTTTTCAAGGTTGCCTTTTTTTTTTTCCATCTGCCATTTTACGGATCATATACATTCAGAATTTATCCCATGTTAACTGAAACCTTAAAAAGACTCAGGATTTTCCCCCACTTTTTGAGATTCACAAAAGTTTTCAAACAGTATAAAGTTTTTATTCAAGGAAGTTTTGAAACTTACATAACCAGAGCCTTGCCTGTAGAATCCATACAGAATTACCCTGCAGAGCTATTCACTATAAAGCCAGTCTCTGCCTTCTAGAGCAGGCAGTTGCAATGGAAGCATTTGTGTTGGAACAGAGGAACAAAGCCACTTAAATAAGAGACTGCATTCCAGGCATACCCGACCTAGAATATTCTCTCTTCCTCTCTTAAAATCTTGGAGGATTCTAATTCATTCCTACCCTGCTACAGAAAATATTTAAGAGACTCTAGTGTCTTGATACATTGGCGGTGGGCTATAACAATTTTAAAAAGAACACAAATTGTAACCCCCTATCCCAAATAACT